>NW_004444127.1:279055-442976 GCF_000243295.1 Trichechus manatus latirostris | reverse complement strand
TTTCCTCCTTCCTTCACTCCATCTGTCCATCCCTCTGTCCTTTCCTCCTTCCTTCACTCCATCTGTCCATCCCTCCGTCCTTTCCTCCTTCCTTCCCTCCATCTGTCCATCCCTCCATCCTTTCCTCCTTCCTTCCCTGCATCCATCCATCCCTCCCTCCATTCCTCTTTCCTTCCCCTTATCCATGCATTCCTCCTTCCTTCTCTGCATCCATCCCTCCATCCATTTCTCCTCCCTTCCCTCCATACATCCATCCCTCCATCCAAATATTTATTTGTAGCTGCTACCAGATGCCAAGCACTGTTCTAGGCACTGAGAATAGAGCAATGAAGAGAACAGCTGACATTCTAGTGGGAGAAACAAATAAGAAACAAGCATATGGAGGAGAGGTGTTAGAGAAATAAATCAGGGAACAGGGTTGCAAGCCTACAGCCCCTCAGCCAGTCATGGGCAATCAACAGGGCTTGTGCTGCCCCTCTATGTCCCGGACACTGTTGCAGGCATGAGGACACACAGAGGAGCCAGAACTGTCCCTATAGTCGATGAGCTTGTGGCGCTCATAATCCAGCGGAAAGAGATGTGGTCTGTTATGGTTTCAGCTCTGCTCCATGTGGAAAGGAAACAAAATGGGCTCAGATGTGTTATTAAAGCTCACCACTAGTGGCTATTTTAAGCCCTCATAATCACCCTAAGTGACTAATACTGATTAAAGTTTTACGAGAAATGAGAAAATTCCTCCCCGATCCCCCCACGGTGGCTCTAAACCACCTCAGAGTCACTTCATTAACTTGCCCAGCCTGGAACCAGGCATGTCTGGCGTGATGTGAATTTATTTTTCCGTTGGGTTGCAGCCTGGTCCCAACTTCCTTCTAATCACCAGCCTGCCGGCTTTGCCATCACAGACAAGCCATCCCTGGGAGCCGGCTGCTGAGGCCTTTCTCTGAGCTATGAGGCTGTGGCCTCTCAGCTTGGAGGCTCTTCAGTTAGGTGCACCTGGCCAGCTGTCCTCGCTTGTCATGTACACACACCAATCCATCCCATATATGCCACTAGCCCTCTTCCTCCCTGTCCTCGGCACCCATGTCCTATCTCTGCCTCCTCTCTTCTCCCTGGACACACAGCTGTCTCATGCACAAGGTCATCCCTCTTCCTTAAGGATGAATTTGAGCACCTCTTGTGTGCCAGGTTCTTTGCCAAGCACTGCGAACACAGCAAGGAATCAGGCGCAGGCCATCCAGTGGGGCTTTAAACCCAAGCTCAGTAGTCATGTTACAAAGTCAAATGAGTTCAGTGGTAAAGATTGCTGGGAGCAAATGTGTTTTGGAGTATAAAATGAGTGATTCAGTTCAATGAAGGAATCACCGAAGGCTCCGGGGAAGCGGTGGCTTTGAGCAGAGGATGAAAGATGGAGAAGCAGTTAATAGGCCCATGATGATGGTTAACACGTGTTAAGCACTTGTCACAGGCCACACATTGTGCGAAGCACTTTAATGCATCCTCTTGTTTCATTTTCATAATGGTCCTATGAAGAGGTATGATCCCTATCCCCATTTTAGAGAAGGGAAAACCAAGGCTTAGAGAGCTTAAGTAGCTTTCCCAAAGTCACAAAGCTACCAGGGGAAACTGGGAGTCCTGCTCTCTTAACTTGGACACTGCACAAGAGAAAGGAGAAAGGGCTCACAAGAACCAACCCTTTGTATCTCTTCCCAACTCTGCTTTCAGTGGGTATTTACACCACAGAAATTCGCAAATGCTACAAATCAGGGATGCTTCCGTCCCTGAGAGCCAGCTTACCAGCACACTGATTGCATAGGGGATGGCATAAGAGAAGGCATGGAGGCCTGTGAGTGCCCATAATAATAAGCCGGAACGTAGGATTCTGGGAGATGAGACTAAAAGGACACTTGGGGCCAAGCACAGGAGCTTGGACTTTATCCTAAAGACACTGGGGAGCCACAGAAAGTTGGTGAGCAAGGGAGGGGCATGGTCATATTTGTACTTTAAAAAGATCACTCAAAGGACAGATGGAGGGGGAGGACTGTTGAGACAAGAGACTTGTCAGGAGGTTTTTCCTTGGGCTGTTGTAACAAATTACCACAAACTGGGTGTCTTAAAACAACAGAAATTTATTTTCTCACAGTTCTGGCAGGCTATGCTCCCTCCGAAGGCTCTAGAGAAGAATCCTTCCTTGCTTCTTCCCATCTTTGGTGGTTATCAGCAATCCTTGGTGTTTCTTGGCTTGTAGACACATCACTCTAATCTCTGCCTCTGTTTCACATGGCATTCTCCCTGTGTGTGAGTGTGTGTGTGTATAATTGTGTGTGTCTGTGTCCAGTTTTATTTATTTATTTATTTTTCATAAGGCCACCAGTCATTGAATTAGGGCCCACTCCAATATGACTTCCTCTTAACTTGATTACGTCTGCGAAGACCCTATTTCCAAACAAGGTCACATTCATAGGTACTGGGTTAGGACTTCAACATATCTTTTGAGGGGGGAACACAATTCAACCCACAACAGGAGGCATATCCAAAGACCAGTGCCCACCTTATCTAAGGCATTGGGGCTTCTATAAGTTCAACTTCTGCCTCTGAAAGAATTCAGGGGTATGACCTGGGAGAAGCCTATGGCATCACATCAAATCTAGAAAGTTCTTATGCATTTCCCAATGACCATCAGAACCAAGTGTCTGCCCATTCATTTCCAGTGCCTCCTGGGAAGACTGAGCCAGAGATAGAGAGTCCTAAGCCTTTTCTCACATCATTATTATCATTGTCTCTGCCAACCCCTTCTTTGTGCTTTTTCTTCTCTTTATGTAGCCTGACATATCATGGGCAACCCAAGGCCTATAGGGCAGGACCCACCCCCTTGTCCATCTTTATAACCCTTAGCACATAGTAGTGACTGTAAGGATGAATGGATGGATGGACAAGAGGATGGATGGATGGATGGATGGATGGATGGATGGATGGATGGATGGACAGGTAGATGGGTGGGTGGGTGGATATAAGAAGGAAGAAGGAAATGAGTGAGTGGATGAACTTCCCGTCCCAGTGAAGCCTCTAGGCATTCAAGGCAAGAGGGATGCTAAGGAAGAACAAGAGGTCACCGAGGAGCCTAAGAACCTAGACAAAGCCAGTAGATTAATGGCCAGGAGACAAGTGGAGAAAAAAATGAGAGAAGAAAGACTGACGAAGACAGTCTTCCAGGGAGACCAAGAAGAGGGGGTTTATGAGCCTGTGTCTCTTGTCGCGTCAGCTCGTAAACCCTCTTAGTTTCCTCTGTTTTGAGGCTGGTGTAACCCAGGGAGAGGAATGTCCTTGTCATGCTGTGTGGGCATGTGGCCTACTTTTCTGGTGAGCAAGTGGCTTGGCATTAGAAAGTGCCCAACGTGACTTAATTAACTAATAAGTCAAGCTCTCCAGTGTCTCCCCTACGGAGCAGTCAACACCCCCATCCATCTATCCCCTCCCCTACCCCACACTTCCCACCACACAAAAAGCAGCAAAAGAGCACAGGCTTTTCTGGGTCCCCCTTTGGCTATAAGTGCAAACCCTGGCCTGATGTTTGATCCTTAGCAAAGCCCTCAACGTCTCTGGGACTCAGCTTCTGAGCTGTGATATGAAGAGTAACAGAGAGAGTAAATTCACACCTCCCTCAGAGAGTTGTTCTGACGACCAGTTGGGAAAAGAGATGAATGCACTCTACGAACTGAAAAGTGCTGCTTCTATGTGAGACATCAACATAATCGCTGTTATTCTACCTCCTCCTGGACTCCGAGGGCTTCACAGACACACATACATATGTAACATATAATTTTATATATTGTACATGTAATTCATATAGTTGAATTAAAATACAGATCTTGAAATAACAGAAAGTTGAAGAAAGGGCTCTGACTTTTGCAAATAAATTTCTCTTACACCTATCTGTGCCTTAATTTCTTCTTGGCTAAAATAGTATCTACCTGATGTTGCTGTTGTTAGCTGCTGTCAAGTCGATTCTGACTCATGAGACCCCATGTGTTACAGAGTAGAGCTGCTCCATAGGGTTTTCTTGGCTGTAATCTTAATGGAAGCAATTAACCAGGCCTTTCCTTTCGTGGTTCCTCTTGGTGGGTTGGCACCATCAACTCTTAGGATAGCGGTCTAGCACATACCATTTTTACCACCTAGGACCTTATACGCCTGTTATAAGCATTAAATAAGTTAATAAAGGTAAATTTGTTCTTAGTTGCCATCCAGTCATTTCTGACTCATGGCGACCCCATATGTGCAGAGTAGAACTGCTCCATAGGATTTTCAAGGTTATGACCTTTTGGAAGCGGATGGCCAGACCTATCTTCCGGGGCACCGCTGGGTGGGTTCAAATCACCAAAATTTCAGCTAGTAGTCGAGCACTTAACCATGTGCACCTCCCAGTTAGTAAACACTCTATTATTATCATTTGTAAGGTGGACCAGACGGAACTCTGAAATTGTTCTGGTCACCTAGATTTTGGTAAGATGTACCCAGCCCTGCCCCTAAAAGACACACACTGGCACCCTCATCCTGCCCACTGTAATCAGTCGGTGGATCCTAGGCTTAGATGTGGTTGATGTAGATTTAACCAAGCCCACAGGCATCAGAAGTGTCAGGAAGCAAGCAGGATGTCCACTCCTGTCCTTTAATCTACAGGGGGCAAGAAGATACGTGTGCTTGGAATGATGAACGCTATCAATGGACCTGGTGATAATCAGGATGCTTTTGGTTGTAAATAAAAACTCAATTCAAATTCATTTAAGTAAAAAACAGAAACCCAAAGGTGATGCTGTTCTCAAGCATAAGAATTCAAGGATTCAGCATTGGCTTCATTTTCTTCTACTGCAGACCAGCTTCCTCCACTCATCGAGAGAGACACAGCCACAGAAAACTCCAAGCTCACTCAGCCGAGCCCTGCAACCCAAGAGGAAAGGGAGGTCCTCTTTCTGAGCATCCATGTATAAAATCTAAGGGAAAGACTCTGATAGGCTTCTTCAATCGTATGCTTACTTTTTGAACCAACCACTGTAGACATGATTGGCCATGTTTTATGAGGCAAACACACCTTATCATGCCAGTAGCCATTTCTCCTCTTCTATGTCCACCTCCTATTTTAAAGGCTTAAAAAGTCAGATACTTTCCCAGTTTCCCTTGCAGCTAAGGGTAGCCATGACTCAGTTCTAGCCAATGAGAGGTACTCTGGTGTCTTCGGGAAAGTTTTTCTCTCTCAGTTAAAAGCCAGGTTAGTGAGGAGGAAAGGTATTGGTCAAGGTTGTATCCTTTCACTATACTTATTCAATCTTTATGCTAAAAAATAATCCAAGAAGCTGGACTATATGAAGAAGAATGGGACATCAGGATTAGAGGCAGACTCATCAACAACCTGCGTTATACAGATGACACAACTTTGCCTGCTGAAAGTGAAGAAGACTTGAAGCACTTACTGATGGAGATCAAAGACCACAGCCTTTGGTATGGATTACACCTCAACATAAAGAAAACAAAAGTCCTCACAACTGGACCAATAAGCAACCTCATAATAACATAAGATAAAAAGGGTCAAAGAGAGAGTAAAAAAGACCGAAATGAAGAAACAGAGAAGTACAGACTGAGAGACAAATGTAGTCAAAGAAAAGACAGAGAGAGACACTAAGAGGACAAGAGTGATTGATCTAGGAGAGAGAGAAAGAGAAAGACAGGCCAAATAAGAGAGAGAGGCAGTCGGGAAGAGAGGAAGAGAAAGGAACACAGAAGTGAGGATGGTGAAGGACTGGGCAGTGTTTTGTTCTATTGTACAAAGAGTCTCTATGAGTCAGAAACCACTTGATGGCACCTAACAACAATAACAGCAAGGAGAAAGTCTCTTGACTCCCTGGACATCCACCACCCCTTCCTGCTTTTGAATGCATTCATGATGCAAAAGCCATTGCAGCCATCTTGCCACCATAAGGCAACAAGCTTAAAGACAAAAATCCGGCACACTTATGACAGTAGAATGATAATAATATGGGTCTTGATAGTATTGTTTAGCTACTACATCAAACTTAGAAATTTCTACTTCCAGATTTTTTCTTGTGGAAGATAATTAAATGCCTTAATTGTTTAAGTTTCTGTTAGTTGTGTATTCCATTACTTGCAGGTGAAAGCATTCCTAATAGAAACACAATGTCATATGAGAGCAACTACAAAGGGCAAGGGAAGGTTCTGGGATTGACATTTCACCAGAACGACATGCAATGGAAGGGAAAATGGTCCCCAGAGGAAAAGAAAAATGGGTTACTAGGAAAAGGGGAAAGAAAGGGATGCTGAGCCAACAGCCAAGAGCTGCCTATCACCCACCCTTGCCACCAGTTCTCAGCCTCTGGAGCCACACTTGCCCATCCTCCCCTCCCCTCCCCTAAAAGAGCTTCTTAGAATACAGGTTACCTACGATGGAGTAGGGGGTGCCTGGAAGGAAGAGTAGGCTTGTATTTCCAAGTTATGGCCTGAAAAGCAGACATAGCCCCTCTAGCTGGTCCCCTGTCCCTTACCCCCAACCCTTGGGGGGGCTGCAGTGATCTTAGCCAGAGTGGATACAGAGGCCTCCTGTTGGAAGTTCCTGCGTATCTCATCATGCCCACCTTGACAGCATTGGCTGGGAAAGGGAGAGATGTGGATTTAACTCTTGGCTTTGCCATTTTCTAGTTCTGGCCTTCAGCTAGGCAAATCACTCAGTTTTCTTGTCAGTAAAATGGGGCTAAGAGCTACCTCATAAGGTAATTTTGAGGATTAAATGAGAATATTTGTAAAGCACTGCGTGGGACTGGCCCTTATTCAGTGCTCTGTAAAGGCAGCTGCTATTGCTACTCATTTCCAAGAGCCTGTTTGGTTCTGACAGTCAATGACCTTGAGATTTAAGCTGAGACCTGGGCTCCCTGTTATAACAGAGCCAAAGGGCTCTCCCTGCCATCTTGGATTAGAAGCTGAGCTCACTTTTCTGGGTGATGCCTTGGCCCATGGGTTTATTTTTCCAGCTGTGAGAGCCGCTCTGGTTAATAGCTCCCATCCAGCCTCCCCTCCGTGATTGAACTTGAGAGAGTGTGTTTGCTTAACACCCACAATGTTCCAGCTCCCATAAAACACAGAAAGAGCACGTGGCTCGCTCTGGGGGATCTTGCCCGTTCCTGAAATTGAGCTGGACAATCATAATTTTGGTTTAACCAAAAGAACCGCAGGTTTCTCTCTCCCCATCCAACACCTTCTGAGCCCTCCCATCTCTGGCTCGCCTTCCAGGCTCTTGCTCCAGACGGCTCTCTAGGGTGTGCTGGGTTTAGCTTCTCAGCTACTGTCTTTGGGCTGTCAGAGGTGCGGTTGCAGAACAGAGAACACGGCCCAATCCCAGAGAGGAGCTTCCTGGGCAGCTTCTGCTCCTCTCCTCTTCAAGCTTTCTGCTGCCCTCAGACTCCTCTCTTCTGTGTTCCTTTCTCTTCCTCTCTTCCCGACTGCCTCTCTCTCTTATTTGGCCTGTCTTTCTCTTTCTCTCTTTCCTAGATCAATCACTCTTGTCCTCTTAGTGTCTCTCTCTGTCTTTTCTCTGACTACATTTGTCTCTCAGTCTGTACTTCTCTGTTTCTTCATTTCGGTCTTTTTTACTCTCTCTTTGACCCTTTTTATCTTTCTCACGGAGTATCTCTCTCCGTGTGGCTGTCTCTATGTTTCTGTTTACATCTCTGTCTTTTTTATCTCCCCCATGTTCTCTCATATGTCTCTGCCTCTCTTGCTTTCTCTCTCCCAAACCTGGATCCACAGTCTCAGGCTTACACATGAAGCTCATCTTCCTCCAGGAGGGCTGCAGTTTACTGCATTTTTAGGTGGTCTTCTCCAGTAGCCACACTTAACTGATGTTAAATAAGGACTATAACTCATCCTCAAGTCACAGCTTTATCATAGCATGTTCTCGCTTACTATGAAGAGACAGCTCCTGAAGAACTCCCTTCTATGCATTTCCTTTGGGACCCAGTGGCTGTGCTGCCAAAACAATGATGCTAAGTATGTCCATGTGGTCTTCCCTGCCATAACCAGATAAAACTTATATCAAAATTAATGTGACTCATACTGGCAAACACTGGGTGATGGAAATATAGATGAGAGTTCCCCCCTTCTTTCTTTTTTCCTTCAACTCTTTAATGGGAAAAAAAAATATGTCAACTTAAATTTTTTTTTTTACTATAGCAAAGAGTGACTATGGTTCCTCTCTCCTGTCCTCTAGGCTGATGTCAAAACTTGTCCCTCAGTCTCTTTTCATTATCCTTTGTAAGCCAGTAGGGTGGTCTTGGGGAAAGGGAGATGCAAGCCCCTAGCGAGAAAACATAGCCTACAGATCCTTGGAGGGAAGGCGACTGGACCAGGCAAAGGGGCCTTGTCATTTGGGTCACTGGGCCTCTTCTTACTGGTTTCTAGAAGTTTCATTTCTGAAAGATCAGTGCTTTGCTGTGATAGGAGTCACAATGGTCATGTTCCCAGTTTGTAATGTCTTTTTACCTTTCTTACTGTGCTGTTTTTTAATACCATATAGACAGCTTTATTTTATGTAGCTGAATATACAGATCTTTTCTTTTATGGCATTGGGGTTTTGAATTGTAATAAGAAAACCTTCCCCACTTTAAGATTGTAAAGAAATTCTCCCATGTTTTCTTGTAGTAATTTTGTGGCTTTATTTACTATTTATTTTTTTAATTGAAGGATAAAATGCATACAATGAAGTATATAAACTTCACTTATCTTAAGTGTACAGATCAATGATTTTTTACATAAGCACACCCATGTAACCACACCCAGATCAAGGTGTAGAAGATTTCCATAAGGTTCTCTCATGCTCCCTCCTATATTAAACCACCAATCCCCTCAAGAAGTAACCACAATTCTGACACTATAAACATCTATTGGTTTTGCTTGTCACTGCCTATAGCTGGAGTTTTACAGCATGTAAAATCTTTTGAGGCTGATTTCTTTCAATCATTGGAGCCCTGTGGCACATGGTTAAGCCCTTGGTTCAAACCACCAGTTGCGCTGCAGGAGAAGGATACGGCAGTCTGCTTCTGTAAAGATTTACAACCTTGGAAAGCCTTGGGGCAGTTCTACTCTGTCCTGTAGGGTCGTTACTAGTCAAATTGAGTCAATGGCAATGGATTTTTTGAGGTTTTCTTTCAATCAAGATAATAAATGTGAAATTCATCTGTAGTACATGTACTAATAGGTTTTATCTTTTTATTGCTGTGTAGCGTTCATTGTATGAATACACCACAGTCTATTATGGCTTTGTGTTTTTTACACTGGAGTTTATACTAATGAGTGGTATAATATTACTTTTTTAAAATATGGCTACCTACTTGTCTCAGTATCATTTATTGAATAGTCCCCCCTGACCTAAGAGTCCACCTTTATCCTATATCAAATTCTTATTTGTATTTGGATGTATTTATTATTTTTGTCCCATCAATCTCTCAGTATATTTATGTGCCACACTGTTTTAATTACTGTGTCTTTGTGATGTGTTCTAGAACCTAAGAACTATTCCTCCCTCTTTACTAGAGGATTTACTATTCCTTTCTCTTTGCTCTTCTAGTTTGGGGGGTTTGTTTTGTTTTGTTTTTTCAATTATCCTTATTTGTTTTCTTTTTTTAAATTTCTCTACATGAACTTTAAAATCGGCTTATCTGGCTCCAAAAGACTTAATCATTTAGAAGGAAATTTTTCCACAAAATCCCAGTATTGAAAGGGATCCTCCCATTGATGCCTCAAAACTTGTCCCTCTTTCACCCCCCGTTTTCACTGCTGGAGACACTGAAACCCAGAGGGAAGACTGACTTGCCCAGAATGAGAGCTAGTCAGTGGCAGGACTGGGGCCAGACTCTGGCCCCCTGCCTGTCTCCCTCTCAAGGCCCTCTCCCTCCAGCTTGCTGTTGGAGGCTCAGAGATCTTAGTCGTCTACTCATGTGTTACTTCCCTGGAGGTGTCTCCTCTCTGGAAACCACCTCACCTCTTTACACATGGCATTCTCAAAAGAGTGCCAGCTCTGTCATCAGACAGACATGGTTCAAATCCTAGCTCTGTCACTCACTGGTGGAATTTTAACTTAAAGGGCCACAACTTTTTCCTCTGTAGTGTGGGGGATGGGGCAATAATACTTATTAAGGAAGGTCAAAGCCTACAGCTTTCAGTATGGATTACTGAAAATGAAAATGAAAATCCTCACAACTGGACCACTGAACAGCACCATGATAAATGAAGAAAAAACGGAAATTGTCAATTTTATTCCACTTGGGTCATCAATCAATGTCCATGAAAGCATCAGTCAAGAAATCAAACGACCTAATGCATTTGGCAAGTCTGCTGCAAATCTTTAAAGTTTTAAGAAGCAAAGATGTCACTTTGAAGACTAAAGTGTGCCTGATCCAAACCATGGTCTTTTCAATTGTCTCATATGCATGCAAAAGCTGGACAATGAAAAAAGGAGACAGAGGAAGAATTGATGTATTCAAATTGTGGTGCTGGCAAAGAAATATTAAACATACCCTGGGCTGTCAGAAAAATGAACAAATCAGTCTTAGAAGAAATATAACCAGAATGCCCCTTAGAAGTGAAGATGGTGAGACTTTGGCTTGCGTACTTTGGACACATCATCAGGAAAGACCAACCACTAGAGAAGGACGCCATGTCTGGTAAAGTAGAGTGTCAGTGGAAATGAAGGAAACCATCAGTGAGATGGATTGACACAATAGCCACAAGAATGGGCTCAAACATGCCAGCAATTATGAAGATGGTACAGGACCAGGCAATGTTTCATTCTGTTATACACAAGGTTGCTATGAGTCAGAGTCAACTTGACGGCAACTAACAACAACAACAGACTCGCTAGAAGGATTAAATAATGTGTAAAGGACACCACAAGTGCCTGGCCCCTAGAAGGTCCTCAGGACTCACTGATGTTTTCCTCTTTTGACAGAGTTCAGGGTCCACATGCTGGAAAATAAAGTATCTGGATCATTCCTGCCCTTACATCTCCTGGGAAAATGAACTTGGTTGTGGCTGATCCTTTCAGGGAGTGAACCAGTCAGTGGGAGGCCATACAGGATAGAGGTTGAAGGCTCAGGCTTCCATCAGACAGACCAAGGCCCAACCTCAGCTCTACTTACTTACCAGCTGTGTGACCATAGGGAAGCGACAGTGTCTGGAGTCTACATTTCTCCATCTGTAAAATAGGGACAGCTATTGTAAAGATGAAA
The DNA here is from genome assembly GCF_000243295.1 of Trichechus manatus latirostris. Lineage (NCBI taxonomy): Eukaryota > Metazoa > Chordata > Mammalia > Sirenia > Trichechidae > Trichechus > Trichechus manatus. Next base: position 431,691 of record NW_004444127.1, on the reverse strand, counting down.
TAAAACAATGGCCTGGCCCAGCACAGATCCTGATTCATAGTGAGCACTCAGTAAGCATGAGCTCTATCAATCATTATGATATTGTTGTTATATGTATTAGGAAGGGTGGATCAAAAAGTTTCTGGCACATTCTCAGGCAGACGTTTTGCAAATCAGAGCTCCCCTCTTCACCTGACCTGGCAGGGAACTTTCCACTGGGTCCTCACAGCCACCCACAGTCTTCAATTCACACCCCTAGACATGTCTTGGAGTCCCCACGCCGCCCTCACGTGTAGCCGCCTCTCCCAGTCCAGAGGCCAGTTCAAAGGGTGTTTCCCTATTCCTGCCACCATGGACACAATAGCCCATTCCCCCTGGACCCTGGGCTGGCAGAAGAAAGCACAGGCAGGAGATCAAACATGGGCTGAGTGGAAGACAGAGGAGACAGAGAAAGAGGGGCTAGATGAGACAGCAAGAATAATGACTTCCATCCATGTCTCTTCCCATAAATCCACAGCTCTTTGAAGTCCACTTCCCTTTAATAAAATGCACTGTTATTAATGACCCAGGTGGAATCTTTCTGGGCAGGACAACGCCCAACTCCCTGGCAGCTTGCATTGGGCCTCATGGATGGGAAAGTCCTCATTGGCTTAGTGGATGCCCCCACATGCCAAGTGCTGATGGGTGTGTCAAAGTGCTGTGGGGGTAGGGGTGGGGTCTGTACTAATGCCTATGGGTGTCACTGTGCTTTGGGGCTGCCACTACTCTCATTGATGAGATTCCCAGGCCAGGGCTGGGACCAGCAGGGTCTGTGCCATTGAAGTCCAGTTGATTCATTCATCCAACAAATATTTATTGAGCTCCTACTATGCGCCAGGCCCTGTGTGGACCAAAGGCGGAAGTCAGACACAATTCCCGCCCTCCCGAAGTTTGCAGCCAGACCATAGGAGACCATTTACAAGAAGGCAGGATCCAGGGTATTGAGGGGTGTGAGGTCCCTCTTTCCAGACTTTTATCTCACACTAAATGCTCCCTTGGAGCGCTGGTGGCACAGTGATTAAGCGTTTGGCTGCTAACTAAAAGGTCAGCAGTTTGAATCCACCAGCTGCTCCTTGGAAACCCTGTGAGGCAGTTCTACTCTGTCCTATAGGGTCACTATGCGTCGGAATCGACTCAGTGGCAAGCGATTTGGGTTTTTGGTTTTTAATGCTCCCTCAGGAAGCTCCACAACTTTTCCTGGTCACCTCACCTCTTCCAAACTTAACCTACTCATGCTTCAGTTCAAACTCAGGGTCACTTGTACTTGTCAGTGGCTACAGCTGACCTTTAGACATGCTCCCTTCAGACCATCCCCACCCATTGCCAACTAAAGGGGGTTGTCAAATCACTGCCGTTTTTGTGGGGAAGTGACTTCCAGATCTTAAAATGAATGTAGTTTTTGAAAAGAAATAATTTCATGACTTCTAGAGCTGAAAGGAGTCAGTGGTAGAATTCTCACCTTCTATACAGGAGACTCAGGTTCGATTCCCACACACTGCACCTCAAGCACAGCCACCACTCATCTATCATTGGAGGTTTGTGTGTTGCTATGATGCTGAGTAGATTTCAGCGGAGCTTCCAGACTAAGACAGACTAGAAGGAAAGGCCTGGTAATCCACTTCCAAAACTCAGTCAGTGAAAACACTGGATCACAGCAGTCCAATCCATAACCAATCATGGGGATGGCGCCGGACTGGGCAGCATTTTGTTTCTTTGTTCACGGTGTTGCCATGAGCTAGGTGCTAACTCCACAACAGCTAACAATAGCAACAACAAAGCTGGAAGAGAGCTTTGAACTAACACTTATTCAGTGCAACAAATAGGAAAATGGAAGCCCAAAGCCACACAGCCTGCCTCTGTCACCCTGAATCCAACTATAGGAACCCTTTCTCATGTCATGAATGTGATCAGTTTCAAGGGGGCTGATGATGTGTCATTTGGGAATTGGATTTGGACCAAGGGAGAAGATTATCCTCATTCTACCTCCAGGGAACTTGAACAAAATGCTTCCCTTCTCTGAATCCCCAGTGTTCACCTATGAAGTGGGGAAGTGATACAAAGCCAAACCAAACCCCTTGCCATCAAGTCATTTCTGACTCGTAGCGACTCTATAGGACAGAGAAGAACTGCCCCATAGGGTTTCCAAGGAGCGGCTGATGGATTCAAACTGCTGACCTTTTGGTTAGCAGTCTGAGCTCTTAACCACTACACCATGACGTAGCTAATGGGTAATTGGGTGGGGAAATTGACAATCACACTTATTTCATCCCATCCCAGACCCAGGGACATGAGTATTGTTATCTCCATTCATAGATGAGGAAACTGAGGCCCAGAGAGCTCAGGTATCAGGACAAGATCACACAGCTGGTAAATGGTGAGCCCAGGGCCACAGCTGACTAGGTTCTGAGCACTGGGGTGAAAAGCAGCATGAGAAGAGCTTGGCCACCACTTTCTGGGGACTTTGGGCAGGTCCCTGGTCCTCCCTGGGTGTTGCTTTCACCACCTAGAAAATGAAAATGTTGGAGTAAATCAGGGTCAATGGAAAGATTTAAAGAGTTTGCAATTCCTGGAAATCATATTAAAGGTTTTGAGTGTGTGTACACAGGTGTATATAAACTTTATCAGATTCTCATAGTGTGCTCAGCCTAAGAGAGGTTATTGTTGTTAGCTGCCATTGAGTTGGCCCCCAACTCGTGGTGATGCCATAAACAACAGAATGAAATACTGCCCAGTCCTGCACCATTCCCATGATCAGTTGGGGATCAGATCATTGTGATCCATAGGGTTTTCATGGGCTGATTTTTGGAAGCAGATCACCAGGCCTTTCTTCCTAATCCATCTTAGTCTGAAAGCACCACTGAAACCTGTTCAGTATCATAGCAAGCCCAGTGCATTTGCTAGGAATTAGACTCAAGTTTCCCCACATGGAAAGAGAGAATTTTACCTTTGACCACCACTGCCTCCATGCTAAGAGAGGTTAGGAACATGGAACTGGATGATCTCTAAGCATCCTTCATGCTCTGACAGTCTGATTCTATGGTCAAGGGGCTGTTCCATTCATTTGTTCATTCATTCATTCTTTTATCCATTCATTCAAACATTTATCAAGCCCCTACTTTGTGTCAGGTCCATAGGGCCCTTCTGATGTCTTATCCCCAGGATGGCCCTAGGAGGGAAAAGAGAGCCAGAATGTGAGCATCCCACTGGCCCTCACCAGGTGCCATGTCAGTCAGTTTTTTTGGGGCCTTAAGGCCTGCTTCTCCAGGGAAACCCTCCCCTCACCCTTGTCCCTGCACTCTGGTTCCCGTCCCTGCAATGTGCTTTCTGCGTTGTGAGTCACAGGCAGTAAGAAAAGCTCTGGTGTCTGTCCCTGACCCGCCCGGTCAGAGTGGCCTTTGGAAATCATTGGTAATGGCCCAGAGACCCCTTCCCAGTTCACCCACCCCATGGGGTCAGGGTTGGGATGGGGACAGGGGCTGAGGGAACAGAACAAATGAATGACATAGGAAAGCAAAGGCTGGAGCCACAAGGCCCTCAGGAGGCCTCTACCCTGCCCTGGATGTACTGGCTAAGGGTTTGGGCTCAGTGCTGCAGTCAACGGGCAGATGCCAGCCTGGTGCAGCCAGCTCTGGTGAGAGCCAGCAGCTCCAGCCAAATTTCCATGACCTCAGGGGCCTCTTGGGTAAGGTCTGCCAGTTGGGGAGGCAGCTCTGCCCCTGTGCGCTTCCCTCCAGTCTATAGGGGGTCCCTGTGTCATGGAGGGATGGTCCAGGGGTATGTCCTCCAGGAAAGCCACACTGCCCCCCCAAAGCAGAAACAACTCAAACCTCCAACAATAGAGGAATGGCTAAATAAATGACTATACATTCATCCATACAATGGAATGATACACAGTCATTTAAAATGATATTTACCAGCCCTTTTTAAAGAAGTTGTGTTCTAATGCTACTCCAGAGAAAAGCAGGACACAAAACAGGGTACAGTGTGATCTCATTCGAGACACATTTGCCTATAATTGATGCTCAATGAGCATGTGAATTGTATTACAAAATCCTCGAGGAAACTGACAAGGCCCTGCGTACTCGGAACCTGCTCTGCCTCCAGCCTCATCTCCTGCAGCTCTGCCCCTCGCTCAGCTCCATCGCTGCTCAGACCATCTGCCAGCAACACGCTTAAACCTCTCTCCAGCCACGGATCTCCCCACTTTCTGTTCCCTCCACCTGGAATCCCTGTCCTCCACTCTGCATCTTGTCAATTGTCCTCCCAGCCTGGGCTGAAATGTAACTTTCTCAGAGCAACTTCCTTCTGAACACCCTGATTGTTCTTTATGTTTATAATCACAACACATGATTATAAATTTATTAGCAATTATTTAGACAGTGTTTGGCCCCCATCCTCACCCCAAATATGCTGTAAGCCCTGCAAGCAAGTACTGCACTTGATTTGTTCACCTCTGTATATTCAGTCCCTAAAACAGTGCTTGGCACATAGTATGTGCTGAGTAAAAGTCTGTCGAATGTTTGTTGAATGAATGACAGACATTGAAACAGTAAACATGTATTAAGTGCTTACCAAGTGCCACATGCTTTATATGCATTAACTCATGGCATCCTCACCACCATTCTAAGAGATAGGTGCTACGAATGGACTAATTGGAAAACTGAGACTTAGAAGAGTTAAGGAATTCACTTCGAGTCACAAAGCTAGAAAGAGGCAGTCAGGATTTGAACCCAGGGCTGTCCACCTGCAAAGCTCATATTCGTAACAACTCTACTTTCCAGCCTCTCCTAATGAACAAGGGAGAAGGAAAAGACTGGAAGGAAATATGCTGGCATGTTACCAGTGGGGTCTCTGGGTGATGGGAGGGGGCTTCACAGCTTTTCCAGCTTTTCCACCATGCACATGTATTTTATTTACAATCAGAGAAAACAAATAGTCCAATAGTAAGTATTTGCTATAAAAGATCAGCAAATGGCCCTAATGGAGCCCTGTACAGCCTCCCAGGGTCCCCAGCAGTCCCCAGTCATGAGAAGTCAAGCCCACCCCATCCACAGGGCTGTCCAAGAGACCACCTGTCATGAGTGAAGTTCTCCCTGGAAGGGAGGATCCCTGGACCGCCTGTGGGGCCTGCACCCCTCACTCTCCACCCCAATGTTTTTCAAACAGAGAGGAATGGGCCGAGTGAGGAGATGATTGCCCCTCGGCTCACCTCACTCTCAGACTTGTTCCTTGCCCAGCTCTGTCTCGTGCCCCGTGGCCCCCCAGACTCAGGAGGAGGAGTCCAGGCCACCCCAAAGATCATGCACATGATTCTGTTTTGCTTTATGCATCCCAAATGGTCTGCTTGTCCCTGGCAGGGTTTGCAACAAATTATTGCTGGTGAAAACAGGAGGCTGGGGTTTGGAAACCAGATGAAGCTTTTACTTTTCCTGGCTGTGGGACCAGGGGGATTCCCAATAGGAAGCATCCTGGAGGGACTAGCTCTGTTCACTTGTTCATTCATTTACTAGACACGTGGTGAACATCTCCTGGGTCCCAGGCACAGTGCCCCACTGAGGACGGGGGAGGGGAAGAGGGATGCAGATACGGCCCTCGGCCCTCGAGGAAAGAAAAGATTAGGGGAGAGTGGAGTACGGGGGCTGGGTAGGGGGGTGGCTCAGAGAGGGTGGTGTAAAGATTACAGCCAAGAAAACCCTATGGAGCAGTTTTACTCTGTGACACAAGGGGTCGCCATGAGTTGGGGGCCAACTTGATAGCACCTCAAAACAACAACAAATCATGGACTTTAGTTAAATATTGATGACCCTGTGTGTGTCAGAGTAGAACTGTTCTCCACAGGGTTTTAAATGGCTGATTTTTCTGAAGTAGATTGCCAAGCCTTTCTTTCCAGGCACCTCTGGGTGGACCCGAACCTCCAACCTTTTGGTTTGAGTACCAGGAGGCAGGAATCACTGGGAGCCATTTTAGAAGCACCTGCCACAGTCTTTGATCTTTAAGACACTTCCCAGATTCTTGGATTCTTTGAAAGCGAGCTCCACAAAAGATCTGGTTAGACCAGTGTAAGAGCCATGAGAAGATCTCTCATTGGGTCCCTTTCTGGGGAGAAATGAAAGGAGGTGAACATCCCAGGAGCACCTCCTCCCTAGCTCCATCACCTTCTGCAACTTCTGTTACCTCTCCCTGCTTCCCTCCCCCACCCCCCGCCATGGCTCCTCTTCTGTCTGTGCTAGACAAGACCCCAATATGCAGGTAAATGGGGGTGGGAAGGGGCTGCTGCTCTCCTGTGAGTTCCAGAAAACAGGAATTCTCTTTAGTGAATTATTTTGAAGAAGAAGAAGGAAAAAAGCAAGACAAATCATTTGAGTATCAAAAATGACAAAGAAAAGAAGTCAACTAAAGATCTGTTTGTGAAGATGTCCCAGTTCAGATGTTGCAGAGAAAGACAGGTCCCTCAATGCTTCCACCACAAATCTCCTGTGGCCTTTTCCTTTTGATCCTTTGCAGCCCACACTCTTTGCAACATTTGGAGAGCTGGCTAATGTATCTGGGACAGAGGAGACCCATTGTGGGGCCTGGAGGACTGACTGTCTGCTTTCTGACTGGCTCTCAGCTCTTCCAGGAGCGATATCTACACATTCCTTTAAAGGAAACAGCAAGGTAAGGCCCGACAATAGTAAAGCAAACTTGCAGATAGTCACTGGCCTGGGACAGTGAAAATGTCCTGTAGGTGAGTACAGCCATCAAGAATGCATATGTGTACATCTACGTGAACCACGGCCTCATCTACCCAGAGACCAGAAGAACTAGATGGTGCCCAGCTACCGCTACTGATTGTTCTGGTCAGGGCCACAACAGATACACTGATAGAATGGGAGAAAAATGTGGAACAGAACTCAAATTCTTAACAACTTACTGGACCAGTTGAGATGTGAAGATTCCCTGAGACTGTTGCCCTGAGATACTCTTCAAACTTGAACCGAAACTACCCCCTGAGGTCACCTTTTAGCTAAATAATAGATTAGCTCACAAAATAATGAATATCACCTGTGAGTACCATGCCCCTTTGAAAAATCATCTGTATGAGACCAAATGGACAATAATTACTTTAAAGCAAAGATGGGAAAGTAAGGGGACAAGAAAGCTAGAGTACTGCGAATGGAACAACCAGACAAAAATAATGAGAATGTTGACACATTGTGAAGAATGTAATCAATGTCACCGAACAATTTGTGTAGCAATTGGTGAATGAGAACCTAATATGCTGTGTAAAATTTCATCGAAAACACAGTAAAATATTATTTTTAAAAAATGCCACATATATGTCAAAGTCTTTTTGTATGGGAAAAAATAGACAAGTGAAAATTCACAGGAAATTAGAATTTCTATTTACTTATATGTTCCATCGTTCACAAAACGTTTCAGATGATTGTTTCATAGGAAGCCCTTGACTCTAGCAAGGCTGGATAGTGAGGCTCAGAGCTTGAACTTGTGACTCCTAAGCAAGACTCTGCAATAAAGAACCCACCCTTGGCCCCACTCCCAACTCCATCCAATCTTGCCCTTACCCTCTATCCCACCACTACTCCTGGGGCTGCTATCAGTGTCACTAGCACATCTTGGAGCAGTGCAGCTGACCTGGGTTAATCAAGGCTCCCCCAGCACAAGTCCAGACTGGCAGGGGTGGCCATGGGGCAGAGCAGTGTGGGCCCTTGTGGACTGTATGGCTGGGTCAAAGGAGTACCAGGAAGAGGCCCAAGCAGCAATCTCCCTGGGAAATCCCACATTACACGGAGAAGTCACATGTAAGGTAATAAAGGCCTGAAGATGGCTTTGGTCAGGTTCAGTCTCTGGCCTAAGGATTGGTCTAAAGCAGAGTTTCCCAAAGTATCCACAGGATGTTAAGAAGAGAGACGGGAGCATGTCAGCTCCTGGAGGGCAGGAACTTGGTCAGTTTTGTTCACTGCCCTATCCCCTAGTGGCCAGAAGAGTGCCTAGCACAGGGTAGGCACTCAATAAATATTTATTGAATGACTGAAATAAGGGTTCCATAGTCCGATGAGTTTGGGAAATGTGTGTCAAACCTTTTCTTCAGGATTTATCAGAAGCTTCAATATGCTGATATGGACTATGACACTTCGAGATGGGGCACAGCCTGCGGGGTTTTCCAGACTCATTGGGCTATGGGCTCCTTTCAACAGAGAATCTTGTAAAACATGGGTTCTGCAGTCTAGAGCCATGATTATCAAATCTTTCCATCTACATCTTCCCTTGATCTTCATCTGAGTCCCTCTTGAGAGAAAGAAGCCAGCCACGCAGGTCCAAAGCTGCAGTTTCAGGCAGGTTCTTCCCAAGTCATGTTAAAGATATCCACCAGCCTCTTCAGGCTTACATTCTACCAGTTTTGCAATCCTAGAGGAAAGAGGGCTGGACAAAGACAAACAACTCCCATCTAAGGTTCTTATTGGCCCAGCTTGGGTCACATGACCATCCCTGAATCAATCACTTGTCTAGAGAATGTAGCAATCTGATTGGGCAGACCTGATCATATGCCCAGTCTTGGAACCCAGATAAAGTTAGTTCTATCTGAATCTCGTGGACCAGTGGGTCTCCAAAGAAAAATCTCAATACTGTTACCAGAAAAACAAAGGCACAGAAATAATGCAGGGCAGAGAAAACAAGAAATGCCTCAAAACTTCTTGCATATTGGGTGCTGGTTGCACAGCCAATGGCTGAGTTAGCCTAGGTTAAAGCTTCTGAATAGTGTTTAAAGACTCCCTGCCCTACTCCCAAAGGATGACAGTGTACAGAGAATGAGAGTGACAGTTGGCTTTGATTTGGGGCAAATGGAAAAGAAGAGTGGAAGTGAAACTCATCTCATTTAACCCTCGTGATAGCCCTGATGATTAGGTACTGCCTTCAGTTTGTCATACTATGGTGGCTTGCATGTTGCTGTGATGCTGGAAGCGATGCCACCAGTATTTCAAATACCAGCAGGGTCACCCATGGTGGACAGGTTTCAGTGGAGCTTTCAGACTAAGACAAAATAGGAAGCAAAACATGCCAATCTACTTTAAAAAATTAGCCAATGAAAACCTATGGATCATAAATGACCTTTGTCCAATATAGTACTGGAAGATGAGTCCCTTAGGTTGGAAGGCACTCAAAATACACAGTGGCTGCAGCAATGGATTTGAGCCTACCAATGATCATGAAGATAGTGCCGGACAGAGCAACATTTCATTCTATTGTATGTGGGGTCGCCATGAGTCAGAGCTGACCTGATGGTAACTGACAAAATTATCTCCTTTTTTGAAGTCAGCACAACTGGACTAAACCAAAGCTAAGAAGTTTCCTGAATACAATCAAAGACTTTGAGAGACAGAGTAACAGGGGCAGGGATCTGGAGACCAGGCTTTCAGGGGACATCTAGGTCAATTAGCATAACAAAGTTTATTAAGAAAATATTCTGCATCCCATTTTGGTGAGTGGCATCTGGGGTCTTAAAAGCTAGTGAGCGGCCATCTAAGATGCATCAATTAGTCCCAACCCACCTGGAGTCAAAGCAAATGAAAAACACCAAAGACACAAGGAAAGCATTAGCCCAAGAGACAGAAAGGGCCACATAAACCAGAGACAGCATCATCCTGAGACCAGAAGAACTAGATGGTGCCTGGCTACCACCAATGACCGCCCTGACAGGGAACACAACAGAGACTCCCTGTTGGAGCAGGAGACAGGTGGGGTACAGAACTCAAATTCTAGTAAGAAGACCAGACTTAATGGTCTGACTGAGACTGGAGGAGCCTCAGAAAGCATGGCTCCCGGACTCTCTGCCAACCCAGAACTAAAACCATTCCCGAAGCCAACTCTTCAGACAAAGATTAGATGGACTATGGGACATAAAATGACACTCGTGAAGAGTGTGCTTCTTAGCTCAAGTAGATACATGAAACTAAATGGGAAGCCCCTGTCCGGAGGTGAGATGAGAAGGCAGAGAGGGTCAGGAGCTGGTTGAATGGACGCGCGAAATCAGGGGTGGAAAGGAGGAATGTGCTGTCACAGAGCAATTAGGGTCACAAAACAATGTATGTATAAATTTTTGTATGAGAGACTAACTTGAATTGTAAACTTTCACTTAAACTACAACAATAAAAATTTAAAAAAAGAAAAAAATTATCCCCTTTTTATAGATGAGGAAACTGAGGTTAAGAGAGATGAAGTCATTTTTCCAGATCATACGGCTAACAAGGAACATAAAAGGGTGGGTGAGTGGTGTCTGTGTGTATGTGTGTGTGTAAGTGTTGGGGGATATAATTAGCAAAAAGAAACTTGTTTCAGAGGCTGCAGCTTGGGACCCTGCAGCTTCTGAAACCCAGATCCTTTCTGGACCATCCCAACAGCCACTCCAGGGAGGAGAGGAGAAGCAGCTCAAGAGACGCTGGATCAGGGCCAGAGGGCTGCCCAGAGGGTTTCAGGAGACCTGGATTCGGCCCTGTTGTATCAATGCAGTTGTTTGTAGCTCAAGCAACCATCATCAGAACCAGCAGTCAGGGGAAGCGAGACTTCTGCTTCTTTCTTGCAAAAGAGCCCTTCTCAGCACTGCATAGGCTGGAGTACAGCAGAGATGAGAAGGATCTAGAACTCCTTGGGCAGGTGTTCTGGAGCACAAGGCCACTGGAAACCTGCGTCCAAGGAGAGGCAGGAGAGGGATGAAGAGCACTAACCATTCAGTGCTCTACCCTTACTATCAGTTGACCTCAAGAATCTTCCTTAGCATCTCTATGCCTTAGTCTCCTCATTCGTAAAACAGGGAGAATAATAGTACCTATCTCACAGAGTTCTTGGAGGACTCAATGTGATCCTGAATGTAACGTGCTTTACTTGATGGTCATTATTATTTCCCCCCTGAATCACCTGAGAACATCTGGGCATCTTTCAGAAGGCCTGGAACCTTCCATGATCCTTTACCAGGGAAGCTACTTTGGGACATTTTCCTCAGTTGGCCCCTGACCAAAAAGTCTCCCACCCTACGGACTAGGTGGGCAGATCCCCCTTCTGTAGCATCAATCATGGGTTCCCAGATGGTTTAAAATTGACCCTTTGTCATGGGCCATAGCTCAGTGTCCCTCCTACACTCAACATGGGTCAGGGAGACAATGAAAAGAGAGTCACTAGGGCCTCTCCAACCAGTGTGAACTCCCCACACTCTGCTTGGTTGCTGCCCTGCCCTGCCCCAGGTCCCAGGCTCCGAGTCGGCAGCCAGCCTGGCATACGGGTCCATGGGACATGCGATCTCATTGACTCACCCTGGTTACTCTGTGGAGGTTCCCCTCATCAGCCTTTTGCAACTCAGAGGTGGGGAATTTGCCCAGGGCTCTGCTTTCCTGTGGTTGAACCGAACACCCAGCAGCCTGGTGGCTCCGAGGTAATGCTGGGTGGGCCAGGCGGCTGTGGGAAGGGGATCCCTGAGGTCCCGCCAGGCCCAGATGCTGTAGAACAGCAGTGACTCCTCCTCCTGCTTCTCCTGGAGAGAAGGGAGCCCGATTCCTCTTGCTGTTCCGGGCCTGCCTGTGTGTGGTAAAGACCTTGTGCAACTTGGGCAAGGCAGCCCAGTCAGCAAGGCTCCCATGGTGGGATCTGAATCTTGGAATAGACTAAAGCCTGTGGAGAAAGCGAGTGTCGTGAAGGCACAGCCAAGAGAAGGACACCGGGAGGAGGTGAGCCTATCTGGGGAGCACTCCCCAGCCTTCCCGCATCCTGGAACTCCACCATGGTGGGGAGAGGGCTTCCAGCCAGTCAAGGCACAGCAGCCCCACTACTGGCGGGAATTTCAAAGCTGGGACCCAGGAGGGGTGCCGGAAAGGGGGACCCGTGCTTTCCATCAGGGTTGCCTCATTAGTGCTTTCACATTGTCGGGAATCTTCATTGGAGGCCTCGGATTGCAGCAACATAGGGCTTTCGTCCGGGGCAGGCCCAGGGGCTTGTGGCCAGGAGCCCCAACAGGAGGACAATGAATACCTCCGTGGCCATGTCCAAGAAAGAAGCTGGGTGTCTTTCAGGCTTTGGTTTGCCCTCTGCCTCACAGAACAAGGTCTCCTGTGCCCCTTTCAGACCCACATCGGCCCATGTTCTGAGAGACACTCCCCATTTCTGTCTCCCTCTCTCTCTCTCTGGGCCTCTCTCACACACAGAATCGTGAGGTCACCATCCATATTCAGGGTTAGTGGAACCCAAATTCACCTGAAATCATAGTGACCAGTGCCTGCTTCAGAAACACTGGTGGTGTAGTGGTTAAGGGCTACGGTTGCTAACCAAAAGCTTGGCAGTTTGAATCCACCAGCCTCTATTGGGCAGTTCTACTCTGTGAGCTGGAATCAACTCGATAGCAACGGGTTTTTTGGTTTAGTATCGGCTTCAACCTGTCAGCCCCAGACGAGTACCAAATCGGGGAAGCTGCTCCTGCTCCCCACTGAAATCACTGCTCTGGGCCTCAGTCACCTCAGTTATAAGTGAGGAGGGTGGCCCCAAGATGTGACTTTTCAGAGCTTTTAAGTCATGGATCCCCCTATCAGGGAACAACTCACAAGGAATTTGGACAACTCAGGAGGCCAGTACAATGCTCCTTCCACCTCAAAACACTTTCTCTCCTTGGCCTACAGGCCACCACACTCGCCAGCAACCTCACAGGCCGCCCCTTGTCAGTCTCCTTTGCCCACTTCTCCTCAACCTAACTCATCTCCATCATCTCCAAAGTCTGGTTCCTGTAATCCATCCTCAGAGGATCCTGGATGGCACAAACGGTTAAGCACTTATCTTAGGTTGGTAGTTCAAATCCACCAGAGGTGCCTCAGAAAACAGGCCTGCTGACCTACTTCCAAAAGGTCACAACCACTGGAAACTCTGCAGAGCACAGTTCCACTCTGACTGGACGGAAACTGGAATCCACCCAAGGTGCCTCAGAAAACAGGCTTACTGACCTACTTCCAAAAGGTCACAACCATTGGAAACTCTGCGAAGCACAGTTCCACTCTGACTGGATGGAAACTGGAATCCACTCACAAAGCAGCGCAACTGATCTCCCACAGACTATACATCTGATCATGAATCTCAGCTGCTTAAAAGTCTTCAGTGGCTGCTCACTGCACTCAGCATGGCATCCGTGTCCACTCCCTCAGGATGCTGTCTAACTCCGCTGGTTCCCCTCCTCACCTCTCTCTGCCATATTCTGCATTCCAGCTCTGCTGGATATGTATACACGATTCAGTCAAACACCACAGTCTCACATCCCAGGTATGGCAGGAGCTTCTGTAACAACTCCCTGTGATCCTCACCTCTGCTATTCCTGTCCTGTGTGACCCTCCCCTTGAGGGTGGGCTGGACCAGTGACTCAGTTCTAACCAACCGAGTATCGCAGAAGTGATGGGCTGTCAGTTCCGAGATTAGGTACCAGATGACCATGACGGCCATCTTGTTCACACTCTCTTGCTCTCTCTTACCTGCTCACTCTGACAGAGCATGCTGCCATGTTGTGAGCTGCCCTGTGGACAGGCCCATGTGAAGAGGAACCAAGGGAGGCCCTGAGCCAACTCTTGTGAGGAACTGAGACCCACAATCGAACAGCCCAGGAGGAAATGACTCCTGCTAACAACAACCTGAGTGAGCTTGGAAGTGGAACCACCCCTGGTTGAGCCTTGAGCCAATACCTAGATTGCCACCTTGTGAGAGACCCTGAGGCAGAGGACCCAGCTACGTCACGTCCAGATTAATAACCCACAGAAATAGTGAGATCATAAATATTATTACTTGAAGTTGCTAAATTTGGGAGTGCTTTGCTACGCAGCAATAGCTAACAAATACACCAGGCTCTGCGAAGCCCTTCCCTCAGCCCAGGACACAACTATGTGAGAGGGGTTTTAAAGCTCCATCAGAGTGTTTAGGAAAGAAATAAGGGAAAGGGCATAGAAAACGAAGAAACTGAACACAAGAAGCAATAATTGCCAAATCACTGCAAAAAAACATAAAAGTTATGCAAGAAGGAAAACAATTCTCTTGTTCCACATGGCTAGTGCATGAACAATGCTTACATAGTCACGATCACAAATAACTGAATAATGAATTTTACCGAAAACAGTGATAGGGAGGATGAAGGAATCTATCAGGGAGGTTTGAAGGAAAGAACGACTCTGTGTGTGTGAGTGTGTAAAAGTTAAACCCTCGTCTTCTTTAGTGGAAAAACCATGAATAATACGTAAAATAGAAAACTGAAGAACCTTTAATAAAAGCACATCATTTAGAAATGTAGAGGTAAATAGAAGCAGCAGCTAAAAGAACTAAAAATGCTTTCTTCTGGAAGCAAAGCTGAGGGATGCAGGAGACTGCTGTTTTTTTATATAAGTTTTATTGTGTTGATGACTTTAAAACCATGTACATGCTACTTTCATAAAAATAGGCATTACATCTCAAAACAAGTAAATAAGTAAGGTAATTTCATATCATCAAACACCAGAAAGAAGATAAAGGGGGTAATGGATGACTGGTGTTGGTGGCTATGCGTCTTTAGACAAGGTGATCACTGAGGGCCTTTCAGAGGACATGATTTTGAACTCTGCCCTAAGTAAAAAGAAGTTGGCCACTTGAGGGTCTGGGAAAGAGTATTCCAGATGGAGGGAACAGCATGGGCAAAGGCTCAGAGGTGGGAACAATTTTGATATGTTAAGGGAAAGAAAGACCCGTGTATGTACCATGTGGAGATCAAGGAGAGGTTGGACTGAACTTGGAGAGAAGCAGGGGAGAGATCTGTGGGATGAGGTCAAGCATGACCTGGACTAGAGAATCAGCCATGGAGATGGATCCCAGAGGAGACGTCAGAGATGGAGAGGCCAGTGGGATACTGAAGCTTATAGATGGACTTTAAAAGTCATGGGACTGTACAAGATTAGCCAGGGAGTGAGCAAACATCAAGATAACCTTGCTTTCAAGAGTCCCCTTTAGAAGCAAAAAAGAAAGTCAGGCACGAATCCTCTCTATTTGCAACCTACAGTGATAAATACCAGATAGATGAGCTAACAGCCCCTAATGAGGATTTCATAAATCACTTTCTACTGCAAGCCTATTCTACTTTTCAAAGCAATTTCCCATCTACTATCAATACCTCATTTCACTCACTTAACAAACAGGTTGAGATCAGAAATGTAATTAGAAATGTAACTTGTTTGCTAATTGTTCAGCCTGGCCAGAGGCCCTTAATAGCTTCTTTCCCAGATGCCCCCAGGCTCAGCTTCCCCAGGATCCTGCTCCACCTCTTGACCTCTTGACTCCTCCCTTGGTTTTACTAATCCTCACTCTAGAACTCTTTGCTGCTCTCTGCCTCCCCTCAAAATGTTGTCTCAATGAATGAATAAGAAAGACTTGCTTTCATTCTACATTTAGGGATGGCATACCAAATGAATTTTACACTATGATGTAAATGACTGATATGTTGTTGTTGTTGGTAAGTGCCATGGGGTCATTTTCAACTCACAGTGACCCTATGTACAACAGAACTAAACACTGCCCAGTCCTGCATCATCCTCACAATGTTGTCATTCCTTGACCACCTTGGCCCATAGAAATTTCTTCTTCTCTGAATTCAAATCTCTCAAGTGAGACAGTGTCTACAATACTCTTATAGATTAATTTATTCGCACACATACCTACAAAACCAGACAACAAAAAGTGAAATGGGTTACGCCTCATTTCTTCAAATGGACTAAGAAACTCTTCAAAAGTATGTCTTCTGCTCTTGGAACCACTTATAATAATGCCCAAGTTAAAAGCAGGAGAGCTTGGGCAAGTTACTTACCCTCCCTGTGCCTCCATTTCCCTTTTATGGAGTGGAGAAGCACGATTAACTTCATGGGGACTTTCTTGGGAAGAAGTGAGAGAAATGACTAAATAACTGCTCTGAAAACTGTCAGGGGCTGAACAGACGTTAATTCAGTAATTGTGACTAATAAGGTATTCAGGTTGTTAATAATTTTAAATATTTAAAAACAGAGTTCTCAGCTACCTTAGGGCTGAGATTTCCTTGTGGGGCCTGCCCTAGCCTCCCACTCGCTCACACCACCAGTGTCACTAGGGAGGTATGGAGGGCGGGGTGCAGACCACACTTGGTGACATCGTCAGAGGAGCTGACACCAAAATGACTGCCTATAAAATGTTTGTGCAGTGTTTCAGCAGAAATTTATTATTTCTTGTAAAAATATTGTAGTTAGTTATAACAATAAAAACATTTTTTGTAAGCCCAGCTTACATGTATCAATATGCCTACAAGGCTAAAACTCTATGCTAATTTACTTTTTGAACCTCCTAATGCACGAATCGTGATTAATAAGGTATTCAGGTTGTTAATAATTTTACAGTCAGAGCTGTCATTACGACCCAATTACAACGATGCTTCACGTGCTGTTGTTTTCATTGCTGCCCGGTGTCTTTATAGTCTCTGATTTGTCAAATTTTCTGGTGCTTTAGCTACAATATTGTGGTAGTTAGTATTGGTGAACCTATATCAATACTTTTTTTAAGAATGAGGTAGTAATTAAAGGAAAATGGGAAAAATAAAAAAAGGCTTCCGTCCAGTTACTAATAATGTTATAATTAGTAATGTAATTTAATGCGGAAAGATTTTACAAAACAATTTTGTTGTTAGTATTCATATAATCTAAGAAATATTACATTTAAGCAATTTACAAGTATATTTATCACATATTATTCTATGACTAAAGTTGATAATAAACATTACTAAGGATTCTGTATGGTCTGGTACTGGAGGAGGTCCATGGAGGGGTGACACTGTAAGTTACCACGCTGGGTGACATCAACCCTAGTGACGCCATTGCATACCACCCTGGCCCAGAAAGAAGGGAGAGATGGGGAAACTGAGGCCTCTGGAAAGTAAGTTGGCCTTACCCATGAGGCGGAGCTGGGAGTCATACCCAGACATCCTGACTCTGACCCGATGGGAGGCCGGCAAGGAAAGCGCTCCCCTGATGTGGTTTGGGGTATTGTTCAGCCTGGGGTTTTTTTTGTTTGGGGTTTTGTATTTTTGCTGCTGTTACTGTCCTTTTTCTAATTTCAGTAATAGAGGCAAGAGGAGGCCTGGACAATGGAAGGGTGTTATTTGGAGACGGTTTGGGAGCTCTGCAAACCCCACCCCACGGCTGGCAGGTCACTCTGACTTCTCTGTGGTGGAGCCAGGGACAGAGTGGGGGGCGGATTTTGGCTGGAAGCCTCCTTCGGAACAGCCAATCCTCCCGCCCACCCAGGAGAGGCCAGCCTGGGAGCTGGCTGCCTCGTGGGGTTCATGGATCATCAATGCATTGATCATCGGAGTGGAAGCCACATTTGACAGCTTCCAGTCCAGCATGTCTCAAAATGGGTTCTTCAGGAACCAACTCTTCTGGATATTAATATGTGTGGTAGAGAGATAATGTCAAATACATTTGAGAAATGCTCTGTTAGACGGTCAAGTGTGTTCGTTTTTAAGTGCAGGACTTCTCAGAGCCTTAAATGTGCTAATGTGCTTTGTAACAGTGCAAGAAAGGGCCATGAGATGTTAGCTTTCCCAGATTTATTGGACCAAAGTTTTATTTTGCTTTCATTATTATTATTAGTGTGTGTGGATCACACAGTAGGACTACTGTTCCAGATGTAGCAGGGATGCCAAGAATATGTAGTTTGTTTCTCTAAAATGGCTCTTAATTCTCTTAAGAGCAGACATCCAGTGAGTAGGAGGAAAGAAGGAAGGGAGGGAGGAAGAAGGGAGGGAGGGAGGGAAGAGAAAGCAAGGAAAGAAGAAGGGAGGGAAGGGAGAAAGGAAGGAAGGAAGGGAAGGAGGGAGGGAGGAGGGGAGAAAGGAGGGAGGGGGGAAGGAGGGAGCGGGAAGGAAACTGAGTTGTATTCAATCTACTTTAAAGCTCATTCCAATCCAACAATTTAAGCAGCGTCTTTAGGGCTAACTCATTCTCTTCATTCACTCTCTTTTGATTCCTGCCTAGCTCTCCCTACTCTCCTTAAGATGGTGGTTTAGAGTTTGGGGAAGAGGCTTATACAACCTCACAGCATTAGGGTTGGAGCACTGAACCCTTTGGGGGTAGGCTAGCAGGGGTCCACTGAGGACAGTGGCCCAGTCTATCCTAGGTGTCCTGTCCCACAGCGGTGGCTGCCAACCTGTGCAACCAATGGCCTTGTAGTCAGAGCAACACTTAGTATTTCCCTTAAATCAACTCACGGTTTATTAGCATAAATATGTCTCTGGACCTTGACCGAAGCACTTATATCCACAGAATTGTAGGTTTGATGCATGACTTATTTTCTCCCAAGACTCATTTAAATAAATACAGAACAATTTTCTCAAGTTCACCACGTGCCACCCAAAGTCATCTCACGTATCACTAGTGATTCGGTCCCCAATCTCTGATCCACACTGGTGTGGACCAGTCTTGGCATTTTAGAAACACCAGTCAAATAGAAGGGGGCCTGCCTCAGCATGTGCCCTGGCCCAGAAGAACTACAACTCTGACTCCAAATCTCTGTGGCAAATGATCAATCTTATCTGAAGCTTTGTTCAAGGGGATTCAGGGGAGGGAGATCACGTTGCACAACACGAAGCAAAACTTGCTTAAAATCCTGTTTTCCCACCTGTCCCTCCTCATAGTCACACTTCCTGGTAGGCATCAAATCTCTTCCCCAACTCCACCCACCCCTCCTCCAAAACTGAACTCTGTTATTATAATTTTTTAAATTTATTTTATTTTTGGTTGTTTTTGTTGAGAATTTACACAGCAGAACATACCCCAATTCAACAATTTCTCCATGTACAATTCAGTGGCATTGATTATACTCTTCAAGTTGGGCAACCGTTCTCATCCTCCTTCTTGAATAGTTCCTCTCCGATTGACATAAAACCCCTAAGTTTCCCATCTAATCTTTTGAGTAGCTGTTGTCACTTTGATCCCATATAGATTGATCTTAGACTAGTACAAGGCTGAAGGCAGACATTCTTTACTAAATCTTTTTGTTTTTCTTAATTAATGTTTTTGAAATCTCCCAGCTAAACGGCTGCCCCAGAAAGTTCCATGTCTTCCCTAGGCAGAGTATTTCCAGCCAGTTAGCCTTTCGCCTGCCTCTGTGGGGCCCTCACGTGTCTGGGAGCCCAGCCCAGAGAGAAGGTTCCCGACTCTGAGGAGAAGGAAAGGAGGTTAGGGTGGCAAAAGCCTTCTCCTCTATTTTCAAATCCTTGTCACACAGGAAACTAAGTCCCTGAGGAGCAAAAGAAGAAGCACCGAGGTCACCGTGAATTGGTGGCCAAGATGAGACTAGAACCTTGGAAGCCTAACTCCAAGGCCAAAGCCCATTCCTTCCCCCTCCCTCAGTTTCCCCAATGGAGACAGTGAGCCAGTCCTCGGCACCACAGTGAGGGGAGGTGGGTGAGGAGGACCTGGGCTTTCCTCTCCAGGAAATGAAATGACCTCCTTTCTTTCCCCCACCCCTGCCTGTCCCAAGCCCTGCTCTAAGCCCCCCACCATAAGAAACAGGATTTACAAGCCAACTGCTATAATCCGTTTAAAATGAGGTTTGGGGACTATGGGGACTCTCTGGACGTTTCATTTTTTCAAAACAATATTCCTGGCTCAAAAGCTACGATTTCACTATTCTCAGGGGGAGTCGAGACAAAGGCTGGTCAGGGTGGCCAGGGGCTTGGGGCTTTCCTCTGGGGCAAGATGACACCCCTGAGTTCGCCAGGGGCTCTGGAGTAATCTTTACAGGAGTAGGTGTTACTGCTCAGCGTAGGGACAGACATTCTTTCCTGTGCATACAGCCTAATTGCATAAATATTCCCCCCCCTAAAAAAAATGACTCCTTCCACTATTAAAAATGGAGCTTCAAATACAACGACCCCAGGAAAGGTGTCTGACTTACTGAAATTAACCCTAAGGTATTCATAACTGATGTTGTTGCTGTTAGGTGCTGTCGAGTCGTTTTTCAACTGATAGCAACTCCATGTGACAGAATAGAACTGCCCCATAGGGTCTCCTAGACTTTAGTCTTAACAGAAGCAGATTGCCAGGTCTTTCTTCAGCAGAGCCACCGGGTGGGTGCAAACTGTCAACCTTTCAGTTAGCTGTCGAGTATTTAACCATTGCACTACTAGGGCTCCTTTCATAATTGATGGCACACCATTTCCTGAAAGCCAGTCTTGATCTGGGCAGGGGAGGCGGGACATGGGAATGACTGACAAGGAGTTGAGAGAGATGGGCAGGGAAGGAGGTGCATTAGGAAGAGAAAGTGGGTGGCTAACGCCACCTAAGACAAGCACTGTGAACTACTCTGTCCACAGAGTTCTGGAGACTCTGGCTCTTGTGGTTGTGTGACTGTCAACTCAACTGAACGGGACTCTGGGGTCCAGGACTATGCCTGCCAGGCATCTCACAGGAAGACTATTTTCACGAGCCACTTTAGAGTGATCACCTTGTCCTGGTTTGCCTGGGACTTTCCTGGTTCTAGCATGTCCTGGAAACCCCTTACCATTTGCCATTGAGTCAATTCTGACTCATGGCAACACCATGTGTGTCAAAGTAGAACTATGCTCCACAGATTTTTTAATGACTGATTTTTTTGGAAGCAGATTGCCAGGCCTTTCTTCTGAGGCACCTCTATGTGGATTCATACCTCCAATCTCTCAGTTAGCAGTCGAGCATGTTAACTGTTTGCACTGTCCAGAGACTTCAAGGGAAACCTTTCAGTCCCAAGCAACCCAGGAAGAATTGGTCACCCTAACCACACAAACCCCCATTCCAGCCTCACCCTCTTTCCCTGTGGCTGATAAGCCTACATCCACACTGCATAGCTGATTCAGCAGGTTTGGGATGGAGCTCAGGAATCTGTATTTTTATCAAGCCCCCCAGGATTCTTACAATCAGGCGCTTAGGGAAACACTGATTTAAAGGAACCTCTAGCAAAATACTGAATACCAAAAACCCATTGCTGTCGAGTCGATTCTGACTCATAGCGACCCTATAGGACAGAGTAGAACTGCCCCATAGCGTTTCCAAGGGGCGCCTGGTGGATTCAAACTGCTGACCTTTTGGTTAGCAGCTGTACCACTTAACCACTACACCACCAGGGTTTCCAAAATACTGAATAAACACTGCTAATTACTGAGCAACATTTTACGTGGGATGTTGGGCTAAGTGTTATAATCCTCTGCACAGCCCTGTGAGGTAGATATGGTTTTCCCTATTGTACAGGTGGAAAAACAAGCTTAGAGAAATTAACTGACCTGTACAAGATGACAGAGCTAGGAAGCGATGTCAAACCCAAGTCTTTCTCATTCAGAGCCTGTATTCTTAACTTGCAGGATATAAAGTAAAGCAGGGATTGGCAAACTTTTCTATAAAGGGCCAGATAATAAATATTTTCAGCTTTGCAGGCCATATACTCTTGGTGACAATTACTCCACTCCATGGCTGTAGCACAAAAGCAACTACAGACAATACATAACTGAATGAACATGGTTGTGTTCTAATAAAACTTTATTTATAAAAATATGTGATGGGTGGAATTTGGCCCTCAGGCTGTAGTTTTCTGACCCCCAAAGTAAAGCATACTCACATTTGTGTAGATACATACCATCACCGCCATCACCAAGAATAACAACACAAAATTGGGTTGTCTCACAGGTCTGCCCAGCACAGCCACAACTGCCAGCTCTCTGCTCTCTGCTCTCTGCTCTCTGCTCTCTCCCAGTGGCCTGAAGTGTCCCTTCTCTGAGGTGCTGACCCAGCCCATGGGGGCAGGCACACTAGTCTGCTTGTCTCTCTGCTGGACCCATTTTACCAGAAGGACCAGGCTTCAGCCCATTCTCACAGCCTCCTAGAAATACCCCAAGCTCTGTCCTCACATGGTTTCCAACCCCAAATAGGCCAGAGGGGCTGGATTCTGAGAGAGAGGCACCAAAAGGCAAAATTCCCCAAACAGTCAACCCCCCAAAGCCATAGTAACTACCTGCAGAGGAGCTCTGTAGCCGCTTGCTGGGGCACCATGGCCTCAGAGGGAGAAGGCTGAGCCCGGGAGCCCCGCTGCCTCCTCCATTTATACCCTAAGCTGAAGTGCCGGGGATGTGATGGCCGTGAAGCTGTGACACAGTCCATGTGGGGTACCAAGAGGTGGAGCCTTTTACCATCACTGTCACCTCCGACCACAGGCTTGACAGGCGCCTGGCAGTGGATGGTCGAATGTGGGCAACTTCACTCCTCCTGCTTTGTTTGGGGCGTGTGCCTCCTTCCCAGAGGGCAGAACAGGCACAGGAGCTGGTGAAGGGGCATGTGGTCCCAGTCCTGGGCCCCACACTGGGGAGGGCCCAGCAGTCCTTACTGCCTAATCTCTAAGTTTCCACCCAAGTCATGTCTCCCTGTTGGGCCCTTTTGGCAAGGTCTCTTCAAAGGAGTGAGAAGAGGAATGAGCGGGTGGGGTAGGTGGCAGACGTGACAGATATCCCCCTCTGGGACCAATGCCAACTGGGTCTCAGAAACAGCAGGACGGGGTGGGCCATGGGATGCCTTGTCCATGTGCCTGGGGGGTGTACTTGGGGTAAGGTACACAGTGTCCACGTGAGGGGAGTGTACATGAGGCAGGATGCACAGCATCTATGTGGAGGAGGTGTACATGAGGTGGGGTGCAGAGCATCCCTGGGCAGGGTTGGGTGTACATTGGGTGAGATGCACAGGGTCCATGTGTGTGTAGTGTATGTGGGGCAGGGTGCACATTGCCTGTGCAGGGGGAGTGTATGCAGGGGGAGGTGCACATTGCCCCTGTGGTGGGGGGAGGGTGTGCAGAGTCCATCTGTGTGGGGTGTATGTGGGGTGTGGTATGTGGGGCGTGGTGCACAGCATCCTTGTGCATGTGGGCTGTACATACACACACACAGACACACACAAACATTGCAGAACATCCCTCTTTCTCCTCAGCTGCTGCCCATCTGATTCTCCATATGCAGAAAACTCCTTGAGGACAGGGGCTGCTTCTCCTCCATCCTTGAAGCCTTGTAGCCTCAGTGTCTGGGACAGGCCTGGCCCAAGTAGAGAGGGAGGGGTGGAGGGAGCAGAAGCTTTGACCCTAGTCCCGTGCTCTCCCCTGGGCATTCTCTACTCCATTTCTCAGCGTTCCCCAGCAGAATTAATTCACACTTTGCCAGCTCCCTTCTCTTCCCTATCTCACTTCCCTGCTTCCCTGTTAGCATTTCTCAAAATCAACATCCAAATAACCTGCTTACATTGGACTCTGTCTCTGAGTCTGCTTCTGGGGGAAATTAAACTAAGACAGAGACCCCCACCTCCCCTCTGGAAAGGACAACTTTTCTCTCCTGACAGCCTGGCAGGAGCTGACAGAATCCCAAGGAAGGGGCAGCCACTACTACATCATCTAGAAGCTCCAGAGAGATTTACTTCTGCCTGCCTCCTTAACTGAGGCAGGAGACCCCCTGGCTGAGGACAGCTTTGTCTTTAGCCTGGGTCATTTCTCAGACCCGGATGTCCCCCACGTGGTCACATTTGTGGCCAGGGCACAGCTGGGAACAAGGAGGACCCAGCTGATCTTGCCAAGGGCCTCACTTCCTAAGACTTTCCTTTGCGTGTTGAGTTGCTCATTCACAGGACTGTAAACAAGACCACATCCGGAGAGAGCCTCTCCTGACCTGCTGGGTCCTGCCAGACAATGAGGCCTGGAGTTTCTCTCCTTGAGGAAAAAGGGAAAGTTACAAGGTCCTCTTGCTCTCTCTCCCTTGGGACCCTACAAGATTTATCTGACCATCACTCAACAAACGAGGACCTTTCTACCTCAGAAAATCCCTCAAAATCGGCAAAACGCTAAGAATGTGCTGACCCCGCACCCGCCCTGCTGGACCTGGCCCTCAGCAGAGTCTGCTTCTCAGGGACGTCGCCTCTCTGAGGTGGCCAGGATTTTCGAAGCCCTGCCAGGGTCGGTCAGTAGGTTTCTCGTAATTTGGTTCCTCAGCCCATGTCCCTCTTTAATATCATAAATTTTAAAATGTTCTTTAAAAAAAAGAAAAAAGAGAGGGAGGGAAAACATGAGCAACTATAAACAAAAACATAAAAGTTGTTTAATGGACAGCATAATGAGGCCGTGAGGAAACAGGCTGGCATTGATTTTCTCTGAAATTTCACCTATTAAATTATGAGCTTCTTAAGGAAGAACTCAGATTTTTTTTCTTCTTCTTCAGTAAATTAAGATTCTTTAATGAAGAACAAAGCTACTATTGTCTGAGCTTTACATGAGCTCAAGTTCCTTGACAGGCAAATAGTGGTGCTTGGAGGGGTGGGAGAGCCTGGAGGTACAAGATGCCCCCTGATTTGGGGAGTGTTATGGATTGATTTATGTCCCCCAAAAATATGTGTTGTGAATCCTAATCTCTATGCCTGTTGTTATAATCCCATTTGGGAATGGATTGTCTTTGTTATGTTAATGAAGCAGAATTAGCATGGGGTGTATCTTGAGTCAATCTCTTTTGAGATATAAAAGAGATTAAACAAGCCCAGAGAGAGAGATGGGGTAAGACAGACGCCAAGACACATGGAGATCTCCAGGGAACCAGGAAGCAGAACTGAAGAGACAAGGACCTTCCTCCAGAGCCGACATAGAAAGAAAGCCTTCCTCTAGAGTCGGCACCTTGAATTTGGACTTCTAGCCTCCTAAACTGTGAGAAAACAAACTTCTGTTTGTTAAAGCCATCCACTTGTGGTATTTCTGTTATAGCAGCGCTAGATGACTAAAACCAGGGGCCTGGTGGTGAGGTCTAGGACAGGACCCAAGCCCATGGCTTCTCCTCAGGGGTCTGTTGGGCTGCCAGGTTGTCCCTGAGGTGGGGGCTGGGGTCCAGGAATGATAGGGAGAATCCCTGGGGTGGGGAACATGGAAAGATCTAAAGCAGTCCAACTGCTTGGGTCTAGGTTGGCAGGCCAAAATGTGGGGCCTTGAAATAGCATTCACAAAACCTGGTACTAACCCTCTCTAGTAATAGAGCAATGTGATTCCCATATAACAGATGAGGAAACTGGGGATTCTGAGAGGTTAAGTCACTTTCCCAAGGCTACTCATCATGTTAAAGTGATAAAGTCAGGATTCTTGCCTGACTCTGGCTGTTTCCAAAGCCCACCTTCTTTCATGACACACACTGTCACCTTTGGTACAGTCCTGGGCAGCAGGAACAGGGTGATGTGGGTGTGTGAGTAGCTGACTCTCTGAATCAGTGCCAGGATGGAGGAGATGGGGTGAAGGTGGGGGGAAAGAAGGGTTACCTATGTGACAGCCTGTTAATAATTCTCCCCATTGGTAAGGCCTGAACCCACCCCCTCCTTCCCTCTCTCATTTCCCTTTATAAATCCTGTTCTCAGCTCCTTCCTTCGTGGAGAGGTGTCAACAGTCATTAATTGTTTAAAGTTGAACCTTCCAGGAGTATTTATATCTAGAAAAAAGATGAAAGTCTAAAACTTAAGGTACAGAGCCATAATAGGGCATTTTGAGCAGCATGCAGACTTGAGACTGGATAACTGCAGCCATTATGTACCCTGGGTGGGTCAATCTGGGAGTGTGAGCCAAAGAGATTTAAGGACCCCAGACACGGCAGGTCTCCTAAGCCATTCTGGTGCATGAGCCTTTCAGCACGCCCTTGACATGTAACTGACCAGTGGGGCAGGGCATGCCCAGCCTCAAGGCCTCAGAGGGACCTGCTCACCCTGCCCCTGATAAATAGCCACAACAGTAGGTACAACTGGCGGAACAGGGAGGTTCAAATATTTTACCCACCCAACATGGTACCCTTCTATAATTCCGGGAACCAAAGCTTTGCCAATTCTCCCTCAAGAGGGTCTCACCTGGAGTAATAGCATCTATAAAGGTTAAGAGTTATCATCTATTGAGTACCTACTATGTTCCAGGCTCAGTACCAAGCACTCTACTTGCCTGATATTATTAAATAATGCTGATTTTTTTTATTCTCAATCTATGAATGAGGACACCAAGTAGCAGAGAGGTAAGAGAGCTAGCCCAAGCTTGCACAGCGAGCACTAGTACTCAGCTAGGATCTAGTACCGTGTGGCTCCAGAGCCCAAGCTCTAACCTCTAGACTGCACTGGCCTCCTCTCCTCTCCAAGGGGCAGCAAGAACTCAGTCTTGCATTACTTGGGAGGTCACATGGGCTTAGCCAAGTCTCCTCTTGAGATAAGGCATTAGTTACGAGGCAAGGAATATCAGGCAGGGCCTGACTGCTTTAGGGAGAAATTTCTTTTAAATAGAATTATGAAATCTTAATTTTCAACATACCAATTTATGACTTTTTCTTTACTTCTCCAACTATTATCAAAAGATGGACTTTTTTTGTTTATTGTTATAGCTCAGCTGCTTCTTTTCCCCAGCAGAGAGCTTTTTGAAAGAGTGCCTGGCACATAGAAGATGCCCAAAACATTTGATGGATGGAAAGCAGAAAGGCAGGGAGACCACAGTATCTAATGATACTGTCGGTGGAGATGGTAGTTGCCACTGAGTTGATTCAGTGATACTGTTGCTCCTCTACATTCACCAGTCCTTGGGATTCCTTGTTGCAGGTAATAAATATTCCTTATTAAATAAGTGCAAGTCAGTTGATTGGGGTGTTTCAGTCATTAGCAGCTGAAAGCCTCCTACATCATATACATGTATGTCTCCCTTTGTCTAGAATGTCCTTCCCTAATGTACCTCCCTGGCTGCCTCCTACCCATCCAGACTTGATTATATTGCTGCCTCCTCTCCAGAGCGCTACTGTAGAGGAATTAGAACTAAGGAGTTTGGTATCAGCAAAATCAGGGGTCAAATTCCTGCTCTGCTGCTCGCCAGCCCATGATCTCTGGCAGGTTACTTCCTTTCTCCGAGCTTCAGTCCCTCAACTGTGAGGTAGCAACTGCATTAACAGGGCCCACTGCGTGGAGTTATTATAAGCACTCAGTGAGGTAACGGGAGGGCTTCAGTGTCAGGTAGGTTTAGGTAGAAGACTCAACGTGACCACTTCACGGCAGTGTGACCTTGAGCAATTGACTCTGCCTCTCCATGCCCCCAAGCTCCTCATCTGTCAAATGGGAACAGTAATGGTGCTGACTGTTAAGAATTAAGTGGGATGGTATGCATGGATTGATTAGAGCATAGCCTGGCACATAATAAGTGCTCAATAAAATATTGTGATTAGGTGTACATGGGTGCAACCATAGACATCCCACTGCAGGGATAGTAGGACCACAAGACCACAGTGGACATGGCTGAATTAGTAGGCAGGGGATAGCTCATGTAAGGCAAGGGAAGGTGTTTGCGTTTACAGAATACTGGTCTTGTGCCAACCTCATTGTCTCAGTCATCTAGTGCTGCTCCAACAGAAATACCACAAGTGGATGGCTTTGCAAAGAGAAATTTATTCTCTCACAGTCCAGTAGGCTACAAGTCCAAATTCAGGGCATCAGCTCCAGGGAAATGCCTTCTCCATTGGCTCTGGAGGAAGGTCTGTGTCATCAGTCTTCCTTTGGTCTGGGAGCTTCTCTGCACAGGAACCTCAGGTCCAAAGGACATGCTCTGCTCCCGGCACTGCTTTCTTGGTGGTATGAGGTTCCCAGGTGTCTCTGCTCACTTCTCTCTTTTATATCTTAAAAGAGGTTGCATTAAGACACTAATCTTGTCAACCTCATCAGTATAACCTCATCACAGTGATAGAATTTATAACACATGAGGAGATCACATATAATCTCATCATAGTGGTAGAGTTTACAACACCTAAGGACATCACATCAGATAACACAATCATACAATACTGGGAATCATGATCTAGCCAAGTTGCTACCCACATTTTTGGGGGGACACAATTCAATCCATGACACTCATAATCAGTTTTGGATCGAACCATTGTGATCTATAGGGTTTCCATAGGCTGATTTTCAGAAGTAGATCACCAGGCCTTTCTTCCTAGCCCATCTTGTTCTGGGAGCTCCGCTAAAACCTGTTCAGCATCATAGCCACATGCAAGCCTCCACTGACAGATGGGTGATGACTGCACGTGAGGTGCATTGGCCTGCATCTCCCACATGGAAGGCGAGAATCCTGCTACTGAACCGCCAGTGCCTCTCCTGGAAACCTAGAAGGTTCATTTCTGGTGTTCCTGGGCAGGGTCAGCCTCCTCCACTGCTCTAGGGAGCTTGCACTGGTGTGAAGAGCATCGTGCCCAGGTGGGGAGACCCAGGAGCCCTGCCTGGCTGGCGAAATTTCAGTCCCAGGTCAGCTGCCTCCACCACCACAGGAAGTAACAGAGGCGACTTGCTCACCCTGAGACACTGCTGATTTTAAACTGAAGGTATTAGGTTCGCTAATCGCCTGTAATCACCTTGTTTGAATTAGCATGGCAAGTGCTTCCGACTAAATGGTCTGTTATTCCAAATAACCCTCGGTGGTTTTAATTACGTCCCCTGGAATGCCGGCCTTGGCTCTATTAGGGAAAGGTCCTGTAAACCGCAGGATAGGGCGTGATTCCTGACCTCCCCCACACAGACCCCATAATAAAGAGAAGCAGGAGAAGGTATTTCAGCCGGCCAGACTCGAAACTCTCCCTTAGCTCTATTTTCAAACCCCACACAGGCTGAAGGCCGTGACCCCCACAGCCCCTCCCGTGCCCCCACTCTTGGGTTCCGTCTGCTTCCAGCCGTCAACGGAGCTGTGGCCCGTCCATTTCCATTTGGCTTTAGGAAACATAGCCCCATTCTTTTCACCCGAACTGGATTTCCTAATTCTTTGTGGCTTTTGCCAAGGTTGGACAGTTAATAACATTATCCCAACCTACATTTGCAGAAACAGGCTCAGAGCAGTAAAATTACCAGTTCAAGGGCGTGGAGCTAGAACCAGTATCAGCTGCCGGGGTCAGAGTAGAACTGTGCTCCATAAGGTTTTTAATGGCTACCTTTTAGGAAGCAGATTGCCAGGACTTTCTTCCCAGGTGCCTCTGGGTGAACTCAAATCTCCAACCTTTTGGTGAGTAGTTAAGCACATTAACCGTTTGCACCACCTGGGAGCTTGGAGCTAAAACAGCACTTCTCAAACTTGAATGTGCACGCACATTGCCTGGAGATCTTGTTAAAATGCAGATTTTGATTCAAAGGGTCTGAGTTGGGGCCTGGGATTCTTCACCCAGGTCTGAGGACTGAACTTCCTGTAGCAAGTTGCTATCCTGTTGGCTGATCAGCTCCTCTCCTGCGCCAGGCACCGTGCTAGGCTCTTCAAAATCCTTGCTTTTATTTCCTACCCTGGTAAACACTGTATATCACCCTGGGGCAAAGGACTATTTATCCTCATTTTACAGATGAGAGAGCTGAGGCTCCAGTAGGTGTAGGGGGCTTTTTCAGACTTCAGCCAGTCATAACAGCGAAAGGTGGGGAGATCATGTATGGGCGTGGATGGGGTGGAAGACAGGGAAGGAAAAAAAAAACCCATCACCGAAGAGAAGAAGGGCTGCTGAGGGCAGTGCCAAGTCCAGAATTCTGAGCTCGGATCTTTCCTGGTCTCCTGACCCATGTCTGATGCCCAATCCACTGTTTGGCAGAGATCCCTATTTTGCCCAGGGCTCAGCCCCGAAGAAGGGGGTGAGGAGAGGAGGAAAACATTAAACATTCATTTGTTCAACAGATATTTCTTGAGCCCAGGGCCTGGCTCATAAAAGGCGTTCAAAAAATACCCGCTGAGTAAAGAACAGAATAAGCAGGCTGCTACCATGTCCACACTCTGTGCAAGGTGCTGGGAAGTGAGCGGGGAGCAGAGCAGACCTGGGCCCGCCACATGGTTTACAGTCTAAGGGAAGCTGGTCAGAGTGGAAGGGCTGGAACTGGATGCTCGCTATATGCCCTGTGCCTTCCAGGCCTTTCCCACTGGATCCTCAAAACCGCCGAGTGAAGTGGGTGTTAGCATCCTCAGAATTGGAGAAACTGGTGGTCAGAGAGAGTGAATCACTTCCTCAAGGTCACACAGCTGCTAGTTAAAGGGCAGAGCCAGAGTGTGAAGCTGAGTCTGGGAATCCACAGCCTGTCCCCAGTGTGGCCGTCGGGGCCAGCAGAAAGAGGGGAAATTCCAAAGTCTTCAGGGTCGAGCCAGGTACAAAGCAATGGTTTTATTTAATGGAGTGGGGGTGGGGCACATTTTCCCTGTCCCCACCCTGACACCATGGTGAACCTTGACCTGCTAAATTGAGTGAGATGGGGCAGGGCAAAAGGTGAAGGCAGCCCCGCTTGCAGCCCACGGGGCTGGGGAAATGAGCTAATTAGAACCTTTCAGCGGCGCCGGCCCACAGCTGGGCAGCCCCAGCTGGTTCTGGGTGGACAGAGTCCTCCCTGGCCCTGAGTTCAGAGGGTCAGCCCTGCCTGAGGAGCAGGACGGTTCTGCCTCTGGTCCTCAGGTGCTGCAGCCAGGAAAACAAGCTTGGCCCCTGCACCTCCTTTGAGAGACAGCCCCTTCTTACCCTGTTCTTTGGAGGTGCATGGTTAGCTTGGGGCTGGTGGCTCCCAGCCAGTTGTCTGGCAGGGCAGCTGGGGAGAGCACACGCCCTCCAATTCCCTGGTTTTGCCTTGTGCTGCCATGGATTCGTTGGCCTGGACTGTGAGCTCCAGAATAGGGAGACCATGGCAATGGGTCTGCCCCGTTCACCACCAGCTCCCTAGCACCCAGCACAGGGCCTGGCATCACATAGGGTGCTCAGTGAATATTTGTGGAACGAATTAAGAGATAAACTGTGTAAATCACAGGGGTATGTATCAGCCTTTTCTGGCCAGTGTGGGGTGATTTGGTTTGGTTTGGTTTTGCTTTGATTCGTTCAATCAGCTCTCACTGGTCACTCTTTGCACACAGCACTGGGAAGTCAAGGCTTCCATGAGCCCCTGGGAGCCGCAGTCCAGGCAGCCAGACCCTGCCTGTGCTCATGATTGTCTTTAGATTTCCAAGTCCATAAAAGAAAATCTAGGAAGAATTCTCAGAGGTGGTGGCATTGGAGCATACCCCTAAAGGAGGAGTAAAGTTAATCAGATGGAGAAAGGAAGTGGTCATCAAATGCCAAGCCATGAGCAGGAACAAGGACACAGGGACTTAGTAGCCACGCAGGTATGTTCAGTCAGGAGCAAACATCCCTGTATGGCTCAAACATCCAGAAAATGGGCCTAAGTTCCCTGCCCAGCTGCCTCTGCTGCTGGTCCTTGATACAGAGCTTTCGGAGAAGCAAAGGGAGCTCTGATATTATCCAGAAAAGGGACCCAAGGGAGGCAGGACTTGTCCCAGCGCCTGGGGTGGGCCCTGGGTAAATACTGGTAGCAAAGCAGA
Source organism: Trichechus manatus latirostris (assembly GCF_000243295.1). NCBI lineage: Eukaryota > Metazoa > Chordata > Mammalia > Sirenia > Trichechidae > Trichechus > Trichechus manatus. Next base: position 400,254 of record NW_004444127.1, on the reverse strand, counting down.
CTCTCGCATAGGTCCCAGCTCTCCTATAACTTCTAGTGGGGAAGGGTGATGTCAACCACTCACACAAGACACACTGGATACAAACTGGGATGGGGGCTGCAGAAGGAAGACACTGGGTGCATCACAGGGGGAGATGACTTAAGTTGGAAGTGGTAGGAAAGACTCCTGGAATAGCTGATGTTTGAGCTTTTCACATTTGTCAAGAGCTCAGCACAGTGTCAGGCCTAGCTAAGTTCAACAAATGGAAGCAATTTCAACATTACTGTGAACTCACTTTACCTAGACCAGAACTCTGCAGCGAAGGCACCATGATGATACCTATTTTACGGATGAAAAATCTGAGGATCAGAGGTGTAAAGTCACTTGCCCAGGGTCTTGCTGAGAGTGTGGAATAGAGCTGAAATTTGAGCCCAAATAGGTCTAGCTCTCCTCCATAGCACACTGTCTCCTATTTTCCCAAATCTAATTTGGGAAAGGGGGAAAGGTTGAGAGGATTGTCCCTTAGTCTCCAACGTGGAGAACTGAATAGATTTATCAATAGATTTAGAACTTCTTTGAGTGAGGCGATGAATGTGGAAGCACCCAGCGTAGGCCAATCACATGGTGGCTGCCCAACAAGTTTGAAGGTCATGACTCTCAGGACCAGAAGGGGCCTTCAAGAGAAAGTGACTCAATAAAGAATTATTTCAGTTGTCTCTCGGAAATACTTTTTATTTTTCTAAGGGAGTCTCCTTTAAAGCGACAGATAAAAACACAGGTTTGTTGTTGTTTCATATAACTTTTTCACTGGCCAATTTTTTCAGAAGTAGACCACCAGGCCCTTCTTCCTAGTCTGTCCTAGTCTGGAAGCTCCACTGAAACCTGTCCACCATGGTTGACACCACTGGTATTTAAAATACCTGTGGCATAGCCTCCAGCATCATGACAACACGCAAGCCACCACAGTATGACAAACTGACAGACTCATGGGGAGATACACACACGCGCGCGCGTACGCGTTGTTGCTGTTAATTGCCGCTGAGTTGGCTCCAATTCATGGAGATCCCACGTACAACAGAGCAAAAGGATGCCCAGTCCTGAACCATCTTCACAATCGTTGGTATGCTTGAGTCCATTGTTGTTGCCACTGTGTATTTTGAGTTCCTTCCAATCTAGGAGGAGCCCTGCTGGTGCACTGGTTAAGAGCTCAGCTGCTAACCAAAAGGTCAGCAGTTCAAATCTAGCAGCCGCTCCTTGAAAACCCTATGGGGCAGTTCTACTCTGTCCTATAGGGTCACTATGAGTTGGAAGCAACTCAACGGCAACGGGTCCAACCTAAGGGCTCATCTTCCAACACTAAATGGAATAATATTCTGTTGTGATTCACAGGTTTTCCATTAGCTAATTGTCAGAAATACATCACCAGGCATTTCTTCCTAGTCTGTCTGAGTCTGGAAGCTCTGTTGAAACCTATGCATCTTGGGTGACCCCTGTTAGTTTTTGAAATACCGGTGACGTAGCTTCCAGTATTATAGCAACACACAAGACATCACAGTATGACAAACGGACAGATGGGTGGTAAAGAACACAGGTTAGATAAAGTGGAAAAAAAAAAAGTTTCAATGATCACTTTAACGATCAGTGCTATTGTTTGCAAACTGTGTGATAAAGAGTGGAGGACACAGGTATGGAAATGGCTTAGCTCCTCAAGAAAGTCACACCACCCAGTTAAGGAGACAAGACAGAAATGCCTGAAAAAGTTCAATAACAATACAAAATGAGGAAGGATGATTTGAGAGAAAAGACATCATCCCACCAATTGTAAAAGGAGTGGTTCCGTCTGATGAACTCTGAGGCTGGGGCCATCACTGAGGGGTAGGGAAAGTTTACCGTGGAAGGAAGGACGTTGCTAGTCTTGAAGAATGGGGGAAATTTGATTAGACAGGGTTGGGGGGCTGGGAAGCATGTCCTGTTGGTTTCTGCCATCCTTGAAACAAATCCCTTTGGCTTACAGAGTAGCCTGCATCAGCTCTCCTAAGAACAAGTTTTTTTATCAAGGAAAAAAAATCCAGTTTGAGGGAGAGAGGAGAAGGTAGGCAGAGAATACCTTTTGCCTTCCCCGTTGAGTGCTGAAACTCCTTGTCCATGCAGAAAATGACACGTCTGGACGATGGAGAAAGTGACCCCCCCAGCAGGAAAGTTGAGCCCACCCTTGGCTAACCATGGCAAGATCTTCCCATTTTCCTAATGTTCTCTTTGCAGAGAAGAAATGCCAAAACTGGCCAAAAAAAGAAAAAATGGGAGTTTTCCTCATAGGACAGCTTGAAAAACCTAGAACTTGAGGAGTGTTGTGGCTTCTCATGGGAGTTTTGTTGTTGTTGTTGTTGTAAATGCATATATCTAAAATGCAACATTTGCCAATTAGGCATTTTTCAGGTACACAATTGAGTGACATCAACGACACTCATCATATTCTGCAGCCATCACCCATAATCTTTGCCAAATTCCCCATCACCCTAAACAGAAACTCACTGCTTCCTGAACAATCATGGGACTTCTTGATCACACCCTGTGGTGGAAGAATTACACAGATAGTGGCTCTGAAAATGGCTGGAGCCTTCTGGCCTCCACTGGGCCCAGCATCCAGGTCACCAGGCCAAGAGGTCTTGCTTTGCTTGTCTTCAAGATCACTAGTCTCAACTCCCTCCCTTCAGCGGGTAAGAAGCGCATCAGGTTGAAAGATCCCTGCCTGGTGGGCATCCCTTCCTGGCAGGCTCCCCCGCCATACGGAGACCCACCGTGCGCTTGGGATGGGGAGCTGCAGAGCCTGGCTGCCTGCCTGTCCCTTCCCTGCAGCCACCAGCCCCAACCAGGCAGCGGGCAGACAGAGCACCATTTAAGTCAAATCCTCACGTATCAGTTTTGATTTCAACTGGAATCGCCTCCCTCGGCTGGATTTCAAAAGACAGCGTTACTAATGAGAAACACACAAGTTCTTGAAATGAAGTTAACTTCTTAAAAAACAAAAAAAAAAAATAGGCCTTTTCTTTGGCTCTGTTGATATATATTAGAACCACATTGTCTGAGGGGGGGAAAAAAGGCTGTTCTGCTTCTGAACAGAAACACGGGAGTCCTTGTACTTTGGAAGATGCGGGAAGGCCGGTATCCCCGCCCATCATATCTCTCAGACTTGGAGGAGATTTTTGTTTTTGTTTTTGCTTTAGGGTGCTAGGGATTTGCAACATCAATTTAAAACAGAAAAAAGGGGCAGGAGACATAGAGTGTCTGAAATGGCAAAGATCAATACAAATGAATAGTGAGGATATTTTGAAGAGCTAGTATTATCATGCTTTTCAATGGTCTTCAGCGAAATTATGCTTGCATGTGATATTAATGATATTGCTTGATAATTTCCGCATTCGATTGTATCACGTATCTTGGGAAAGGCATAAATGTGGATCTCTTCTAGTTGGTTGGCCAGGTAGCTGTCTTCCAAATTTCTTGGCATGGACAAGTGAGCACTTCCAGCGCTGCATCCAGTTGTTGAAATATCTCGAATGGTATTCCATCAATTCCTGGAGCCTTGTTTTTCCCCAATGCCTTCAGTGAGCATGGACTTCTTCCTTCAGTATCATCGGTTCCTGATCATATGTTACCTCCTGAAATGGTTGAACGGCGACCAATTCTTTTTGGTATAGTGACTGTGTATTCCTTCTATCTTCTTTTGATGCTTCCTGAGTCGTTTAATATTTTCCCTATAGAATCCGACAGGGAACTGCCCAGAAATTCAAGTCGGATTTAGAAGAGGATGTGGAACCAGGGGTATCGTTACTGATATGAGATGGATCCTGGCTGAAAGCAGAGAATACCAGAAAGATGTTTCCCTGTGTTTTATTGACTATGCAAAGGCATTTGACTGTGTGGATCATAACAAATTATGGATAACATCGCATAGAATGGGAATTCCAGAACACTTAATTGTGCTCGTGAGGAATCTGTACATGAATCAAAAGGCAGTCATTCAAACAGAACAAGGGGATACTGCATAGTTTAAAATCAGGAAAGGTGTGCATCAGGGTCGTATCCTTTCACCATACCTATTCAATCTGTACGCTGAGCAAATAACTCGAGAAGCTGGACTATATGAAGAAGAATGGCACATTGGGATTGGAGGAAGACTCATTAACAATCTGCATTATGCAGATGACACAACCTTGCTTGCTCAAAGTGAAGAGGACTCGAAGCACTTACTGATGAAAATCAAAGACCACAGCCTTCAGTATGGATTCCACCTCAACATAAAGACAACAAAAATCCTCACAACTGACCAATAAGCAACATCATGATAAATGGAGAAGAGATTGAGGTTGTTAAGGATTTCATTTTACTTGGATCCACAATCAACACCCATGGAAGCAGCAGTCAAGAAATCAAAAGATGCATTGCATTGGGCAAATCTGATGCAAAAGACTTCTTTAAAGTGTTGAAAAGCAAAGATGTCACCTTGAGGACTAAGGTGCACCTGACCCAAGGCATGGTGTTTTCAATCACCTCGTATGCATGCAAAAGCTGGACAGTTAATAAGGAAGACAGAGGAAGAATTGACACCTTTGAACTGTGGTGTTGGTGAAAAATATTGAATATACTATGGACTGACAAAAGAATAAACAAATCTGTCTTGGAAGAAGTACAACCAGAATGCTCCTTAGAAGCAAGGATGGCGAGACTACGTCTCACATACTTAGGACATGTTATCAGGAGGGATCAGTCCCTGGAGAAGGATGTCATCCTTGGTAAAGTAGAGGGTCAGTGAAAAAGAAGAAGACCCTCAACAAGATGGATTGACACAGTAGGTGCAACAATGGGCTCAAGCATAGCAACAGTTGTGAGGATGGCGCAGGACTGGGCAGTGTTTCGTTCTGTTGTACATGGGGTCACTAGGAGTCGGAACCGACTCAATGGCACTAACAACAACAACGATATGATCATGTTTTCAAAAGAAGCAAGAGGTGTAGACTCAATGACAGATTCGGGTTTAGAGTCTGCCCCGTCCTCTTCCATTTCCCAGCTCTGTATGCCTGGGCACTCTCCATGCCTCAGTTTCCTCTGCTTTTTAATGGGACCCTGATAATAACTTCCTCACAGGGTCCCTGGGAGGAGTAGAAGTAGCCCATGAGAAAGTGCCTGGTATGTGTGAGACCAAGACCCGTGGTCTGTGGTCAGAAAACAGTGCTCAGATTGGGATGTCACTATCATCTGGGCACTGTCTGGCCCCAAGAGCTCTTTGGGGCCTGGTTCTTTTGAGCACACTTCTGTCTTGTTTCCTCTGGAACCCACTGGAGATGTAATAAGCCCTTCCTTGGAGAATGTTCTCATTTTCGGAGCCGACAGAAGGCCTTCCTCTCCTCTAAAAAGGAAAAGAGAGGGTCACTTGATCCTTTTCTTGGGCTCCACCAGAGCCGAGCATGACTTAGGAAGGAGAGGGACTGCAGGAGCCTGGAGCAGGGAGGCTGTTCTAGAATATTCTGGAGGCCAGTTCCTCCCAGAACCTCTAAGTGGGCTATCCGATTCCCATCCCATCCTCACCACTGCCTCTCTAGAAAGGCAGTGTAGCCACTGGAAGGCTGGCCATCCTGGGAGTCAGGAGGCCTGCTCCAGTGCCCTCTTGGTCAGTGCCTTCCCATCTCTGGGCCTCAGTTTACCCATCTGTGCCATAAGAGAGTTAGATGATATGACCCCCACGCCCAGGTCCCTTCCAGAGCTGACAGATCACCAGTCTGTGAAGGGTTGAGGCAGCCTCTGGTCTGAGAAAGTATTTCAGAAGCCCAAGGGGGGACTTCCAGAAGCGAGGCATCTCCCCTAGTGCCCGCAGCTAGCTCATCACCTTCAGCTGGGCACCTTGAGACAGTGATGCAGGCAGACAAGGGTGACTCGGTCCCTGCCTGGTGGAGCTCACAGGGGATGAAGGATGAGCTTGCTGTACTGCTAACCACTGGGGACAGGAGCAGTACCAGCACCAGAGCCTTGCTGCTGGGGAAAACCAGCCTTCCAAAGGGAACCAAGTGGGCACTGGTGGTCGTGAAACACTGCAGGGGACTCTCTCCTTTGGAGGGATGGATGCCACTCATGATAAGCTCTGCCTCAGAAGAGGAAGTGGGAGTCTCACCACACCATCCAGGGCTTGTTTTTGGTTCCACGTGGCTTTGATCTATCCCTTTAGCTTCCCCGAGGTCCTAGTTCTAAGAAATAGGATCTTTGCTTTTTTGCCAGAGTGGTCCAAGGACAAATCACCTTTCGCCCCTCTCTGTGCCCCCCCATGCTTCTCTCCAGGCTGGGGCTCTATCTTGAGTTCTCTGGGTCTTTAGAAGTTCTCCTATTATCTAGAAGGAAGTGGGGGAGGGAGGTGCAAAGCACAAGGGGTTTCCTTCCCCAGGATCAGAAATCTGCTCTCAGTCTTGCTCCTTTCTCAGCTAAGTAGCCTAAAGTCTTAATCTCTCTGAGCCTCAGTTTTCCCCGTGGTGATGTGGGGATGCCTATCTGACAGGTTTATTGTAAGGACAAGCCCTGTGACCGGCTCTCTCTAACTGGGAGGGGCCCTTCATCAGATGCCTGTCAGATATTGCACACTCTTTGCAAGCCCCATGTCTAGTGGCAAAGGCAGGAGGTGAATTAGGAAGTGCCCCCAGAAACCCACCCCAGCCTGTTCATCTAGGCCAGTTCTCCCATCTCTCAGGCTAGGCCCAGCATCTACCATCTCTGGAACTAGCTGGTATCCTCTTTGCAAAGCAAGAGGGAGCCTGCAAACAGGGCGGTCCCATCCGATCAGGATGGTCAGGTCCCAGGACCTCACAGCTGCCCCATCCCAGGCAGTCTCCTCGGAGTCAGGGGTCTTTGGGGTCGGCAGCCTCCTGAGAGGGCTAAGTCAGCTGGGCCTGCACTGGCCGCCTCCTCAGCAGCTGTTCCAAGCCTGGCCCCTCTGCATCTGGGGAGAACTTGCTTTCAGCCAAAACCAGACCCTGACCCAATAAGCCCCAAACCCTTTCAGTCACCTTGAGTGAGGAATGTTTTTTTCATTAACGTCCTACTCCTCTGCTCCCCGTCCCAGCCCCCCAAAGAGGCCCCCAAGCTTGAGCTTCCTCTCCCTGTCTCTGCAACTTCATAATATCCCCAGGCAGCTGGAAGGGAGAAGGCGGTGATCTCAGCCGACAGCCATGCACTGCAGCCCCCACCGCCCACCCTGACCCCTCAGTGAACAAGCTGTTTTCCTTCCCTTCGCCCACAGTGGAGACAGCTCCGAGACCGATCTGAGACAGGAAAGGCAACGGCCATTTCGTTTTCCATGCATCTTCTCAGATACCGTCTTGTTCAATTATCCTTGTCCCCATTTGACAGATGAGGAAACTGAGGTGTCTCGTTCTGACTTTTCTCCGCTAGGGCAGCTCTTTCTCAGTAGCGTGCCTGCCCTGAGTTTGCTGGACACCCCCTTGGCTACTCCTAGAGGTCCCTGAGCCTTCGCGGCCAAGCCCACGCTCTAGACCAGTTGTTCTGTGCCTGTGCTGATCCAGCACTTTTACCCACCTCTGCTCACCGCCTCTGTCTTCCCCTTTCCGCCCTGCAGAAATGCTGACTTTGGTTGAGAATAGAAGTTTTACTTTGGAGAAAACTGTTGGGCCGTGCCTCAGGAGTCAAAAGGGGTGCACGTTCTACTTGAAAAATAAAGTTAAAAAGAAGAAACATAATTTGGCTTTAGAGTCATTCAGACCTTGGTTTAAAGTGGCTCTGCCACATACCAGCTGTCTGACCCCTGGCAGGTCACTCGTCTTCTCTGAGCACTGGTTTCCTCTGCTGTTGAACAGGTATATTAATAACTGTACGTATGTCCAAGGATTTGGGGGAGAAGCAAGTGAGCATCATAAGTGCTCAGAAATGATAGTTACGATGATGAAGAAAAAAGAAAAGGAGAGAGAGGAGAAGTTTTTAAGGCTCTTGATACTCAACTACCAAATTGTAATCAATTACACTAAGTTGCCCCAAATTACCTTCCCACCAATATCAGGAAAGGTAACAAAGCATGGTGGTTTAGAGCTCACTGTCCAATACAGTAGCCACTAGCTACATGTGGCTGTTTAAATATAAACGAATTAAACACTAACCCCATTTTAAGTGCTCAGTCACCATAGGTGACTAGTGGCTCCAGGATCAGAGAAGGTAAATAAGTCCCTAAAGTACTGGTTTAGAGCATGGGCTCCAGAAACAGGCTGCCTGCATTCAGATCTTGGCTTTGCCACTTACTAGCCATGTGAATCTGGGCAAGTTATTTAGTTTCGATCTGCCTCAGTTTCTTCATCTGTAAAATGGGCATAGCAATAGTACCCACCTCCTAGGGTTGTTATGAAGATGAAATGAATTAATATTTGTAAAGCACTTAGACAGCACTTGGCACATAATGTTGCTGTTGTTGTTGTGTGCTATCGAGTCGATTCTGACTCCTAGTGACCCTATAGGAAGGAGTAGAACTGTCCTATAGGGTTTCCAAGGCTGTAATCTTTATGAGAGCGGATTACCAGGTCTTTTCTCCTATGGAGCCCTAGGTGGGTTCAAACCGCTGACCTTTTGGTTAGCAGCTGAGTGCTTAACCATTGCACCACCAAGGGCTGTTAAGTAAATAAAATAAGATTACAAATGAGGAAAGCTGGTATTCTGTATCCCCATGTATAAATGTCAAGAAAGGTCCCTACCACCCCATACCTGAGTAATTACCTGATGACAGATTCCGTAACAGGCAAGTAAGGCATGTGTAATACACTTCCTTTAATTTTTTTATTATGAATAGAAGTTTTTAATTTTTTTATTGTGGTAAATATATAAATAACAAAACATTTGCATTTCCACATTTTTTACATGTACAATTCAGTGATCCTTTAATTTTAACGCTTGTACGTAATTTAAGTGACAATATTAATTAAAGGAAGGGAAGAGGGAAATGTGTCAAAACCAGAGACCTGAAAGGTAGAGCAACTGAGCACTAGATCTTACTCAGAGCTTCCTGGCAGCCAAGGTAAAAGGGAAAGTGGCAGATGGTTCAGTTCTCATTGTCTAGTAATCAGATGAGCTCATGTGCCTCCTTTTATCCAAGATCTGATAAATAAGGAAATCTCAATATGTGTGTGCATCAATCTAGATTAAAAGTCTATGATTAAAATTCTGCTCAGGCGAATTCCCAAATTTTTCAGCTTCTACACACAACTTGATATGCAAACCCCACAGGTATGTGGCTTTGACCCCATATTCTCTGTCTCAAAGAGTATTGATCAGTCCTTAGTTCAGAGTGTCCCAATAACGTCCTACCTGTTTCCATCCAGCTTCAGCTGCTTCATAACCTGGAACACATCTGTTCCTAACACAGGAATCATGGTAGCTGTCAGGAGACATTCTTTGTCGTGGGATCCTGTAGAGTTACCCATTTTACAACCAGAAGACATGAGATCACAGAGACTCACGTTTCTCGCCTTCAGCACAGAGCAAGTCAGTTGCTGGACCAGTCAGAAAAGGCAAGGATGTCCATGGCAGCATCTCTAAGGTCCAGAGAGCTGAACCCAACCCTGGGCCTTGCTCATGCTTAAGATGCCTTCTGCCTGGGGGTGGGCTGGGAACAGGGGGTGGAGAGGAGCAGGATGCGGCTACTAATGAGATTAGCCTCAAGCTAATGCCATCCCACCCAGCTCCACAGGGACGTCTGCCAGTCTGCTTCTCTCACCAAAACAGCATTTTCGCCCTGATGCCCCACACCCAGCCCTGGCAGCCTAGAGAGCCGGGAATGGAACTGGGATCTAGAAGCCTGTGACCTTGCAAAGTCGGGTTAGCAGAGACCCTCTGCAGGAAAGACTGGGTCCAGGACCAGTCCAAGGTGAAATTATAACACAGGAGACACATCTGACAGTCTGCCAAGGCCAGACATCTGCCCGGCCAGTCAGCATCCCTCCCAGATCTCGGAACTCCCCGGCACCCATCCCAACGGCTACAGCTAATCTCTGCTGTTATTTAAGACTAGCCAAGAAGAGGAAGCTCTGACCTAGAGACGTGCCCATTTGGAAAGGGAACTCCTCAAGTTCAAAACACCTGCAAGGCCCAAAGCCAGGAAGCTAAAACGGTGAGCCAATGATCAGGGGAATTGATTTGGTTCAAGATCCCTAATTAGTCTCCCAACAAATTGGACCACAGACCCCAAACTAGGATGCTAGGTCAATCTTATCACTTAAGTAGAGGAGAAGGAGAATGAGCACGTATGGAAGGCCTGCTGTATGCCAGGCATACCTCTATCACAAACACAATCTCATTTAATCTTCCCGATTTGCCAGTGCAGCATGGCCATTTTCCAACTGAGGAAACCGAAAGCCCCTTAGAAGGGAAGCTCCTTCAAGCTGTGTTTGAACTCAGGTCTGTCTGATTTCAAAACCTGGGCCCTTTCCACCAATTACGCTAACAGGTCAAGAGCTTCCTGAGCCAGAAGTTCCCAGAGACTGAGTGGCCATGGGGCCACAGAGAAGTAGAGAGAGTTTCTGGGGCATCTGTCCCTGGGCACCATGGTGGGGTCAGCCTTCTGGAGTCTCGCAGACAACAGCCAAAAGAAAAAAGACCCTGGGAAGAAAGAATAAAAGAAGAGGAAACGAGACAGGGATAAAGATGAGGCCACCAAGATTCCAAGAAGCAGAGGAGAGAGGAAGGCTCTGTTTGCAGCTAAGAGTGGTCCCTGAAAGTTTTATCCCTTTCCCAAAGCCTGACAGCCCCACCGCTGATGGTAACACCAACTCAGATAAAGCTCTTACTGTGTGCCAGGCATGTCTTACAGTCCCCACCTTGTCTAATCTTCTGCTATGGTTGTTGTTAGACATCATCAGGTCGATTACAACTCATAGCGACCTCAGGCGACAGAGTAGAACTGCCCCATAGGGTTTTCTCGGCTGACGTCTTTACAGGAGCAGATCACCGGGGCTTTCTCCTGTGGAGAGGTTTGAACCGCCAAACTTTTGGCTAGCAGCCAAGCACTTAACCATTGCACTGGCAGGGCACCTTCTTCTGCTACTACTCCTGCCATCATCAGAAGTGGAAGCAAGGCACAGAGATGTGTTTAAAAATTATCCAAGGACCCACAGTTAGTCAACAGTGAGACGGGACTTCAATCTGCAATAGCTGGAGCCAGATTCCCAACCCTTTCCCTGCACTTCCGGAGAGGCTATTTTAGAAGATCCTTTGTCTCAGCTAAAGCGGGGGGAAACTGTGCATTCTGTTGTAGGAAGAGGCACTTTAGAAGCGCTCCCAGTAGTTAACAACCTAGCATGAGAGGGAATATAGTCCTTTTGGTAGGGCACATGTTTAGAGGGCGAGAGGGTACTAAGAGCCTAAAGAGGTGGGCAGGGGCTCCCAGAGAAAAAGCTCCAGTGCAGGAAGGTTGAGGTCAATCACGAAGCAAGGCTTGAGCTTCTTGACTGCTCAAACATCAACTCTCTGGTGGTAACCGGTCATTCCAGGGGGCTCGTCCCCAGCGTGCTTCTGGGGTGCCCCTTCCTGCAGGGAGCACTGAGGCAACACTGGCTCATTTGCTTAATTTAAGCATAATTCCAAAATTAAATCTATGGCAAAAAGCAATGGTTATCATGGAAAAGTGCCCAGGGTTTATTCAGTGAAAAAAAAATTACACAAGATGGTACATTGTAATGCCCACATTTATGTTAAAAATCATAAATGTGTGCATGTATACACACACACACACACACACACACACATACACACACATATATACTATTGTTGTTAGCTGCTGTGGAGTCTGCCCTGTCTTGTGGCCACTCCATGCACAATACGGTTTGTGATCCATAGGGTTTTTATTGGCTGATTTTTCAGAAGTAGATTGCCAGTCCTTTCTTCCTAGTCTGTCTTAGTCTGGAAGTGTTGCTGAAACCTGTTCAGCATCATAGCAATATGCAAGTCTCCACTGACAGATGGGTCGTGTTTGGGTTTAAGGTGCATTGGCTGGGAATCAAACCTGGGTCTCCTTCATGGAAGGCAAGAATTCTACGTATACATATGTTCTATGTATCTGTATATATATGTATATGTGATGTATATATATATATATAGTAATGGACATCCATTCACCTTCTCTTGGTAACAGTATCCCAATTTTTCTTTAGAAAACACTTTCCCCACTCTCAGGTCAAGAGCTTTTTAAATTGATGTATAGCTTACATGTAGTAGAGTGTACGTATCTTAAGTGTTCAGCTCAATAAATTTTTACATACATATACATCCCTGGAGCCACTTCCACATCAAGATAGAGAATATTTCCAACCTTCCCAGAAGAACTTTTATGCCCCCATTTTGTCAATCCCCTTCCACCCCAGAGGTAACCACTATTTAGCCTCTATCAGGTGGATTTGCTTTCTGACAGACCACGGGCTCTTGGGCAGAGTTAATTCCAAGCCCCACTCAGAGCATGTGAGTTGGGCCTGGCCAATCAGAGCATCACATTCCCCTACCGATAGTGATTGGCTTGGGGTCATCAGGTAGCTGGAGCAGGCGCCAAGTGGGAGTGCTGGCCCACAGGTGCTATTTTTCACTGTGGTGTCTGTGGAACGATGGTGTGTGGACAGCTGGCACTGCAGGAGCCTCCACATGGAGCTTAGAAGTAAAGTCAGCATGGCAGATGACAAGGCTGAGAGATGGAGAGAAACGGAGTCCTGGGGGACATTGTTTCAGCCCTTGGATCAAGCTGCAGCCACATGAGCCAATAAAATCTCTTCTCCTTTAACTGTTCTGCTAAAATATGGATTGATGCATATACGCACTGAAAAAAATTGGCAGAATAGCTACCAAGTGAAATTTTAATCCTACCCACCCTTTTAAAAAACAGCTTAAGACTTCCTTTGTCCTAGGATAAAGAGGAAAAATCTTACTGTGGTCTTCACAGCTCTTACCATGAACCAGCCCCTCCCACTGATCTGCTCCCTTCTACCACAGGGCCTTTGCACAGGCTATTTCCTCTTTCTCGAACATTCTTACCTCCCATACTTAACAGACCTCAACTCCATCTTGACTCCCTCAGGAAGCTTTCCCAGACCTTCTTGTCAAGACCCATTGCTCCAGTTTTAATACCTCTTCTCTCCAATACAAAGCACGGATTAAATTTTACAGTTGTGTGATGATTTCACATCTCTTCCCCCATTCGATTGTGAGCCCTGTGAGGATACAAATGACATCTGTGTCTGTTCACTGTTGTTCCCACAGTGTGTAATATAGGACCTGGAACTTAGTAGGTTCACAAACATATTAGTATTAAGTGCGGTTGAAAAACTGTCACTTTCCAAGTCATGAGTATTTCTGTAACATTTCATTTTTTCAGAAGTACTTACTACTTTTATAATAAGGAAACAATAAAATATTTTCCTTAAAGAATTCTTCTTCTTCTCCCATAGAGATTTCATTGGCCAGAGGTAATTGTTTCATCATCAAAATATATGACAAATGGCCCTTTTTTTTTTTTCAAATTTGCACACATATACACACACACATTATTAAGCTAATGAACAGAATTATTTCCCTTTTAAATTTGCCACCACAAATTTTTCTAAAACCTTTGGTGCCGGCTCTTGTGTGTCTGCTAGGAAGCACTCACAGACGATAAGATGAATGAACAAGTAGCCAATGAATAGAAACTGAAAACTCAAAAGCAAGTTAGTTTCCTGTGTTGAGTCACTAAAAGGTCGGCTGTTCAAATCCAGTAGCCACTCCTTGGAAACCCTACAGGGCAGTTCTACTCTGTCCTATAGGTCGCGATGAGTCGGAATTGACTTGACAGCAAGGGGCTTGGTTTGGTTTTGGGGATGTGTACTCAAAGGAGCCCTAGTGGTGCAGTGGTTAAGTACTCGGCTACTAACGCAAAGGTCAGCGGTTAGAACCCACCAGCTGCTCCGCAGGAGAAAGATTGGCAGTCTGCTTCCGAAAAGACTACAGCCTTGGATATCCTATGGGACAGTTCTACTCTGTCCTATAGTGTCACTATGAGTCAGAATGGACTCAACAGTAATGATTTTGGTTTTTGTTTTAGTTTATGTGTACTCAACACTATGATTTTTACCGCACATGACTAGGAAGTCATGTGTTCTGCTAGTAAAAGCTCTGTGGTCACTGGAAAGAGTAGAAAGCTAGAAAGAGTAGGCTGGGCATCAGGGAACAGGCCCTGGGCTTGGCACTAGGAGACTGGGGCTCAGGTCCCAGCCATGTAGTTCACACACCATGTAATCTTAAACGAGCCCCCTTCTACTGCAGGCGTCTGTTTCCTTATCTGTAAACGGGGAGGAGGGATTTGATCAGAACGGCAGTTTCCAAACTTGATTTTGGCTGGAAGCCCTGTTTCTTTACAAACAGAACCTGAAGCAGAAGCTTGATACATAAACCAATAAAAGCGGAACTGCTCTGTTTGAAGTGGAAATGGGGTCCCAAAACCTGTCCACTTGCTACTTCTTCTGCCTGCCTGACACCCACCCGCAACACACGCATGTGCACGCACGTGTGCACACACGTGCACATAGGCACACACGTGTGTATACTTCCCCAGAACCTCCAGGGAGCCAGGAGCATAGTCTGCAAGTGGCAGACTAGATCATCTCTAAATCCCATTCCAGCTCTGACATGCCAGATTCTGTAATTCTGTTTATTTTAATATTAACTGTGCCTGATTCCTGTCTTTCTCCAACTACTTTTTATTCAACTCATTTACTTGGCAAATATTTACTTAGTAAGTGAAAAGGACTACGTGGCCGACATTATGCTACGAATACAGTAACACCCAAGATGAGCATGTCCCTGTCCTAATGGAGCTCTCAGTCCTTAGGGACTAACAACGGCATAGACCACGCATGACTGTAGTGGTAGTGCTATAAGGAGAACTCCAGGGTCGTATGAGAGACATAACCCCAGGGCTGGGCTCAGCTGAGGCAGAGAAATGACATGCTAGTAGAGACCTAGAGGATGAGGAGGGCTCACCCAGGCTAAGAGAAGAACACCCAGGGAGAGGAAACAGCATGTGCAAAGGCCCTGAGTCTGAAGCTTAGCATATCTGGGTGCAGAAAGAAGGTCAGGGTGGCTGGAGCCCAAGTGAGGGGACAGTGAGTAGAGCTGAAGGGGGCAGTGGGCAGGGGCTGGCCACGAGGGCTTTAAGATGGCTGTTCTCCATCCTGAGAGAAATGTGAAGCCATAAAAGAATATGAACCCAGGACTGACATACATGCATGCAGCAACATTTATTGAGCTCCTACTGTGTGCAGCCATTGTTCTGGGCCCTGGGAACTTGGCAGTTACATTTTAATGGTAGAGGGGGAGAGACAATAAACAAAATAATAATATATCAGTTGTCAGATGTAGGGGCAGGCAGATTACGGCTTTTGTGGGGCCTAAAACAAAGATCCTCACAACTGGACCAATAAGCAACATCATGATAAGTGGAGCAAAGAGTGAAGTTATCAAGGATTTCATTTTATTTGGATCCACAGTCAACACCCATGGAAGCAGCAGTCAAGAAATCAAATGACGCTTTGCACTGGGCAAATCTGCTGCAAAAGACCTCTTTAAAGTGTGCAAAAGCATAGATGTCACTTTAAGGACTAAGGTGTGCCTGACCCAAGCCATGATGTTTTCAATACCCTCATATGCATGCGAAAGCTGGACAATGAATAAGAAAGACTGAAGAATTGATGTCTCTAAATTATGGTGTTGGCAAAAAATATTGAATATACCATGGACTGCCAAAAGAGCTAACAAATCTGTCTTGGAAGAAGTACAGCCAGAAAGCTCCTTGGAAGCAGGATGGTGAGACTTCATCTCCCATACCTTGGACGTGTTATCAGCAGGGACCAGTCCCTGGAGAAGGGCATCATGCTTGGTAGAGTAGAGGGTCAGCAAAAAAGAGGAAGACCCTCAACGAGATGGATTGACACAGTAGGTGCAGCAATGGGCTCAAGCATAACAACAATCGTGAGGATGCGCAGGACCAGGCAGTGTTTCGTTCTGTTGTACAGAGGGTTGCTATGAGCCAGAACTGACTGGACGGTACCTAACAACAAAGCTTACAAGGCCTCTGGGTGGGGCAAACGGTTTGCACTCAGCTACTAACTTAAAGGTTGGCAATTTGAACGCACCCCGAGGCACCACAGAAGAAAGGCATGGTGATCTGCTTCCTTAAAGATCACAGCCAAAAAACCCTATGGATCAGTAACTGATGGGGTTTGTGTTGCTTTGTAACACATGGGGTAGCCATGAGTCAGAATCAACTTGATCATAATGTTTTTTTTGTTTAAGCTTATACAATTGGGGGGACAGTGGACGTTTCAAGGAAAAAAGAATAAGAAACTATAAATACCAAATTAGGTACAGGGCCTTGGAACCTGTGAGGGGCCCTGAAGCTGAGGTCTCATTAGCTTCATGGAGAATCCACCTCTGATTAGATGGTGATGACCATTAGGGAGAAAACTCAAGCAGGACTGAGAAATGGGAGAGTTGGGGGAGGAGCTGCAAGTTGGAATGGGCTAGACAGACAAGGCCTCACGGAGAAGGTGACCTTGGAACAACCTGGAGGAGGTGAGGGAGTGTGCCATGTGGATATTTGGGGGAAGAGCATTCCAGGCAGAGGGAACAGCACATGCAAAGGCCCTGCAGCAGGACCAGGAATACTGAGGAAGCCAGTGTAGCCAGAGCAGGATGGAGAGGAGAGGAGGGGGGAAGATGGCCCAGGAGGAAGCTGGGGCCAATGAAATCAGACTGGCATTCTCACAAGGTCACCCTGGTCACCGTGAGGAAATAGATCCAAGGCAGGGGTTCGGGGGGCAGGAGTGGGAGGCCAGGCACAAGTGCCAGGCCCATTTCAGTGAGAGAGGATGACCAAGAGCCGGAAGCAGGGAGCAGGCTGGGAAACAGACGTGGCACATTTCAAGAGCTATTTGGTTCACCAAAAAATAATAATAATAGTAATTTCTTTTTTTTGAAGAGCTCTTTGGGGATAGACTCAAGGGTGCATCTCGGTGTATCCCAGGGGGTGGCTGGCTGGAAAACAGGGACACAGGAAGTGGGGGTGGAAACTGAGGAGGGGATGGAGAAGCGGAGACAGAAGTTTTTCTGTGTCATTTTACTCCCACCCAACGTGTTTTCACAACGCAAACAAAAATGGTTTTTGACAAGTCAGCTTGTGTTCTTCCATATGCAGGCGTGACTCTCGTCAAAGGCTGTTGATCACGCTCAGAGATGGCAGGGTCATGAGCCACAAAGGCCGTCTGTACTCCCACCTGACTCTCCTGCCTGTCCAGGTCCCGAGGAGGCAGCGAGATTCTTTTTGAAGACGGCAAAGTAACCCTGACGATGGCAACGCCAGCAAACACAGGACCATTGACCGGGCCAGGGAAGAAGGAGGACGAGCGCTGGGGAGGGGTGTGTGGCTGTCGTCCTGAGGCTCGTGGTTTCAGTGGCAGAACAGACACAGGGATTGAGCCGGTGCTTTGGCGAATTAGGTGGCGTGGAGGGTCGGGAAGGCTGCCTCTGATTCAGGCCCCAGGCGGTGCTGCTCCTAACAGTTCACTTTTCACGAACGTCGCACCTTCTGAACAGGCTGTAACAACCCAACTCGGCAGAGCAGCCAGCCATTCATGTCTTCCAAAGTTGAAAATGGGCTGCTGGCTCTTGCATCCCTGCTCCACATGGAGAAGGGCTCCTGAGAGATGGGGGTCATGGAGCAAGTCAGAGCTGGGGGGTCGGCTGAACCCCAGCTCCCCTTCCTTCCAATCTGTGCACTGTCCAGAAGCAGAATAAGTGGTGGGCCAGTGACCTGGCTTTGTGTCCCAGTTCTGCTACTACCAGCAGTGTGAACTTGGACATGTTACTTAATCTCTCGGTTTCCTCATCTGTAAAACGAGGATAGTAACAATAAGTCCTTGGGTAGTGCCAACAGTTAATGCCTGGCGGCTAACCAAAAGGCTGGAGGTTGCAGTCCACCAGAGGCACCTCAGAAGAAAGGCCTGGTGATGTACTTCCAAAAAACCAGCCATTAAAAACACTATGGAGCGGTTCCATACCCCAGCACATGGGGTCACCATGAGTTGGAATCAACCTGATGGCAACTGGTTGTTTCTTTTAATAATAATGCCACTCCTCAGGATCACTGTAAGTGCCCAGGAGAGAAAAGTGCTCAGTAATTTGAGGCTAATATTATTATTTACAGACCTAAATACAAGGTCCTTAGGCTGACACTCACAGGGACAATGACACAGAGGGTTTTTTTTTTTTCTTTTTTTGGTGAAAATACACACAGGAGAAGATACACCATTTCAATAATTTGTACCATAACCAGAGAACCAGGGCATGTGGGTGCTCTACCAAGAGGCCTCAAGCTCCAGCATGGACCCAAAAATGGAAAACCCAAAAACTCTGGGAATGCCTGCTGAATGGGGCAATTGGGCTCCTCCACCCTGGGAAGGTGAAAATGAATCTAGTCTATTCAGCGGCAGGAGGTAACAGGCCTTGGCAGGCACCAGGAACACCCTAGGGAGGTGACCAAAAGCTGGTGTCCACTGCAGGAAGACCACTCTGCCCACAGAGAAGGGCTCCTTCCAGAATACATCAAGGTAGTTCAGGACTCCAGCTCAGAGCTCCAATCAGGGCAAACAGACTTGACGTGAAAACCAACGGTGATGGTGATAAGGCCAGTGCTCCCCAGCTAAGACTGGAGAAGGGCTTCTCCAACCAGCGAAGCTCAGGGGCCAGGCCTTGTGCTAACTTGGGAAGAAGATGATTAATGAGGCTGAGTCCTGTCTTTGTAGAGCTCAAGAACGCTAATAGATTCTGATCTCCTCTGTGAGTTTCTACCAGCGAGTTCCCTTTTAATCCTCAGAACTGCCTGAGGAAGAGGCCTGAGGAAACTGAAGTTCAGAGAAGTTAAGCGGCTGCCCCAGCTCCCTCAGTGAGTGTGGGGCTCACCTCACAGTGTCTGGGGACACCCAACCTACAGCCCCAGCTCGCTCATCATGCTTTCTCCCAAAATCACCTCTCTGCTGTCCATGGAAATCACATCCAGGTGTGCTCTGTGATAAGAACTTTTGAAGGGAGAGTAAATTCCCTGTCTTCACTTCCCCAGAACCCACCCTGCGCCCCTCCCTTGGGCCTCAGCGCTCACTCTGCCCTCCTGGTCCAGGACCAGCTGCCCAGAGGGGCACACGGGGTGTCTCTCCCTCAGACCCCTCGTGAACTGCACAGGGGCCCAGCTTGGAGCCACCGGCCCCTGCTGCCATCCAGCACCAGATCAAACCCAACCGTGACCCAAAACCACAGTGATTTTCAGAACCTTGAAATGAACACAAACCTTCATGATTTACAGAACCTCAAACCCAGTCAGGGGTTTACACCTTCTGAAAGCAAAACCAGCCAACAAACAAAAAACATCTGGACGGATCAACACCAAACGTTTGCTCCCAAAACAGCGTCAGGCCAAACCCAACGCTCCCAAACTTTTGCTCATGGCTTCAAGCCCTCGAATGCGAAAGGGAGGTGCTGAGGAGTCAGACCAAATGGGGTGTGGGTGGTGAGGACAGAGAGAAGGAAAGGGGCAAGACAAGGCCTCTCAGCCTCAGGGTCCTGGGGTGGAGACTCTTCCCCCATGGAAACAGGTGAGGGCAGGTCCACTCCCAAGGAGGCTGCCAAACACCCCCAGGGCCCCAGGGAGGGGAGGAGAGGTAGAGAGAAGGCAGCCAGGAGGGCTGTGGCTCAGGAAGCATCTCCTCCCCATGCTTCTCCGTGGGGTCGGGCAGGGCCTAGCCTGCCATCTTGGAACCACTGCTCCCTCTCCTCCCAGGCAAGCAGAGGGTACTCCCCTGGGAGTGGAGGTGGAGGTGTGGGGCTGAAGCGTTCACCCCACGTAGCATCGAGGCCCTGCCCCACGACTCCTGCCTCAACGAGCTTTGCCAAGGGTACCTGCTATCTTCGAGATGGGAGAGGGTAAGGACATGGGAAGTGGGGAGAGACTCCCAGTCAGCACTATGGGACCACTGGACGTTGCTGTGGTTAGCTGCCATCGAGCCGTGGTTGTCTGGAGGCTTCACTGAAACCTGTTCAACGTCATAGCAACACGCAAGCCTCCACTGACAGACAGGTGGTGGCTGCACATGAAGTGCACTGGCCAGGAATCGAACCCAGGTCTTCTGCATAGATGACGAGAATTCTCCCACTGAACCACCGCTGCTTCATGCTGAGGTTAGTGATGGTGAATGTAAAGAGAGACCGTCTGCCTGGTGGTATGCGTGTTCTCTGGCCATGTGGGGGAGGTGCAGAGCAGTTGACAGGGACAGGAGCAGGGAGACCCAGCAGTGGAAGCCACTGGAGATTGGTCTCACATCTTAGAAGCTGGGAGCTGGGAGATGGGCTGAGAACACACAGAAGCTGCCTGGTGCCGAACTCACCAAGCAGCTCCCTGAGCCCAGCCAGCCAGCCAGCACCCCGGGGTCAAGACTAGAAGCTGTGTGTGCCTCTGCCCTGGGTGGGGGCCAGGCTGTCCTGTCCCGCAGGGAGCCAGGGACCTGAGTGGGAAGGCCGGAGCTGGGTAGAAGGTGCACACACCAGGTACTCAGTGGGCCATTTGAAGGATGACCCTCCAATGTATGGGGGAGACGGGGTGTTCACCAATATCACATCTGCTCTGATAACCAAACCCACTTCAAAAACTCTCATAGCATGGGACGAGCGGGCAGTAATGCGGAACTTAAATCCACAGGAGTCCCTGAAATGGGATAGAGCCAGCAATCTTAACAACCAAACACTGCCACCTCGGTCCAGGCTCAGCCCCTTCCCTGGAACAACGAGCCAGTATCTTGATGAGGTAACCTTTTGGAAAGTTCTTGGCACAGAGTAGGTGATGAAGGGCAAGCCATTGAGAGCCAGAGAGGGCTAAATTCAAGTCCCCACTTGATTCCTCTGTGACTTTGGCAAGCTGCTTAACCTCAGTTCCTCAGTGTCCCAATCTGTAAAATGGGGAGGAACACACATACTTTGCAGCACTGGTGTGAGGACAAAATGAGATAGTATGTATAAGGTGCCAGGCACGTAGTAGGTACTCTATTTTAGCCACACTTGGTGTGGTTGATTGCTGCGGATTGCCCAGAGAGCTTTGGCACCCTGAAATGCCCAGTCCCCAAAAGGGCACAGGCAGTCTTCTCCAGGGGTAGGCTCAGAGCCCAGAAGCCTCCAGCTTTGCCCAGTGTCCACTGCTGGTTTAAAGAAGCCAATAACCCAGTCACCAGCTTATGCTTGTTGAGCCCTTCCATGGAAAAAAAAAAAAAAAAAAAAAAACTTGGATGGGCTGGAAAATCCCAACTACAGTTACATTTTCAAACCTTCTCACAATCCAAATGTCAACACCAATCGAAACAATATGTTTATTTTCAGACCTCCTGCCAGACCGGATTAATTTCTACAGGCTCAAAGCCCATTTTAGGGCTGTAATGTCTCAATTTTACAGATGAGAGGAGGGAGGAAAGAAAGCCAAACCCATCCTTGCCTTCTTGATGTGGGAAGTGTCAGGGAAGGCAGGTTTTGGGGTCGGCCTTGTCACCTGCATGGACAGGTTCCATCACCCAGAAACAGCATCTCGGGTCCCCATCACTCCTGCAGGGCTCATCTGTAAACACTTCTCTGCTCCTCGCCTCCACCTCACAGCTTTCTGTTCCCTCTGCTCTTATGGGTCACCAATTTCTCTGCCCAGTGGAGGTCTGGAGGGGTGGCAGGTGGCTAAGGGGCATTCAGCCAGAGCTGGGAAGACGAAAGCCAAGTAGAGGGGTGACATGCCTCAGAGCCCCAGGGTTCACGTGGGCCCCAGATGAGCTAGAACCTGGTGTGTGGCTTTGTAATAAGGAGAAGGATGTCTTGAGCCCAGACACTGGGCCCCACTGGCAGAAGACCCAAGCCCTGCCTCAGACATCCTGGCATGTGCTAAGCATTACGTAGGCACTTTGTACCATCTGGAATCCTCACAGCAGCTCAGCAAAGTGGGCACTGTCATACCCATTTTGTTGACAAGGAAACTGAGGCTTGCCCAAGATCACCAGCATGCATGTGGCAGAGTCAGGGTTGAAGGCCAGTCTGTTCAAAGGCCGTGTTCTTTCCAATCCTCTGAACCCACAAGTGGAAACATGGAAGGAAGGACTCTCCAGGAAAGTTCTCCTCGGTCACCTTCATGCTCTCCCTACCTCACAGTGGAAGGGAATGAGAGCAGAGGGGGCAGGACAGGGCTGGACTCCAAGTTTGTGGGGGGCATTGTCTGGCACATTCCCCTCTATTTACTACCCCACCCAACCTGGAAAAAAAAATCAGTTCAATCTAGCCTCCCCTCGGCAAAAGTTGAACTCTCAGACTCGAGAGAAACACATGATGTCAAGTATTCGGAAGGGCTGCAAAAAGTCCTAAGTATGCCTTCCAAACTACAAGCCCCATGGTGCCAGAGCTCCCATTCATCCTTCACAGGACAACTATAATGCTACCTACTCTGAGAAGCCTCCCCTGCTTTCCTTCCCCAGTGAGAATGAATCCCCCATGCCCACGCTTTTACCTGCGGACAGTATTTCTTTTGTTCTACTTGGTATCTTATGTAGAAATGGATATATCTTGAACCCACACAAGGTCCAGGAAAGAGTTAGGCACATAAGAGGCCCTTGGAAGAATATTTATTGAAAGAATGAATTGAGAATGAGCACCACGGACCAGACATTGCATTTAGTGCTTTACTCCTTGGGTTAAGCACTCAGCTACTAAACGAAAGGTTGGCGGTGCAAATCCACCCAGAGGTGCCTTGGAAGAAAGGCCAGGCCATCTGCTTCCAAAAAAATCAATTGAAAACCCTATGGAGCACAGTTCTACTCTGACACACATGGGGTCTCCATGAGTCAGAGTCGACTCAGTGGTAACTGGTTATAGAGTAGAAATCATTTTATCCCCACTCTAAGAGGAAGATACTATTATTGCCCCCATTTGGGAGACGAGGAAACTGAGGCTCAGAAAGGTGAACTGACCTGCCCAAGATCCCACAGCAGATCAGCAATAGCGCTTGATTTGAAGCCCAGGTCTGTATGCTTCCAGGTAAGCGCTCAGAGTCAAGAGAGCAGTCAGCTGTGCACACTCAGGGCACTCCCCCAGGTCCCCTCACCCCACTGGCCAAGGCAGAAAGCAGAATGGACTTCAAGCAAGGCAGGCAGAAAGCTGGAGAGTGGGCGCTCTCCTGCCTGGAGGGGGGCTGCCTGACAGTTCCACGAACCCAGGCTGTAGGACTCAAGGTCTCAGGACGGACACTTCAATGGATTCACTTTAAACAGGCCTCACCCTCATTCCGTGACGTCCAGGCAGGCAGAGGGAGGAGAGTGTCTTCCCACTACTGGTAGGGGATGTAAGGGCAACAGTAACAAACAACAGCAGAAGCGCATGCTGAGAAGAGTGGATAGGACAGCCTGGAAACTTTGTTCTGGCTGGATCTTCAGTCCAGGGACCCAAGGGAGTCCTGGAGACCCAGGCAAAGCCAAATGCAGACCAGGGCTGTGATGGCAACAGAGGAGCAAATGGGAGGAGGTCCAAGGCAACTCCCTCTTGGGTGTCTCGGGCCTCTGGGGCGGGAGTCGATGTTAGCCTTCTACAACAGTCTATCTGGTCTATCTGAGAGCAGAATCTGCTTACTCATCGATTCACTTAACTTCACTCTTCTTTCTTTCTTTTTTTTTTTTTACTTATTGTTAAAAAATATACATAACACAACTTTCACTACTTTTTAGAATCAAAAAAGGAATCAGCAGAAGGAGACAAAAAGAAAAATAAAAACCACCCCCCATCCCACTTTTTGGAGATAACCCCTGTTACTACCTGGATAAACATGATTCCATAGCACTTTCTATGGTGCCCTGGTGGTGCAGTGGGGAAAGTGATCGACTGCTAACCAAAAGGTTCGGCGGTTCGAAACCACCAGCAGCTCCAGGGGAGAAAGATGTGGCAGTCAGTTTCCTAAAATGATTTACAACCCTGGTAACCTTATGTGGTCGCTATGAATTGGGATCGACTTGATGGCAGTGGGTTTGGTTTATATACACACGTATATATATTTTTTTAATCTTAAAAATGGGACCATACTTTGAAGCTGTTTTGTAACCTACTCTTTCTTACTTTATAGTGTAAATTATTGTGTGCACTCACACACTTACATAAACACAGAATTCCTACAAGAATAAATAAGAAATTGTTAATGTGCTTGCCTCTGGAGAGAGAGACTGGATCTAGTGTGGGAGCAAATCTTACTTGTAATTTCATACATTTTCGTTTAATCAACACTTCTAGAGTGCTTCTTACGCGCCAGGCACTGTTCTTCTTAGCACTTCATATTAAGTCATTTCATTTTCTCTAAAAATACTTTGGTAGTGTTTTAGCTTCTTACCAGGTATGTGTGTTACTTTTATAATTAAAAGTGAATTTAAATTCACACAGGTAGTGAATGACGTTCCATGTCAAATGGTATCTATTTACATAATCGTTTTTCCTAACTGCCCGGAGTTTTCCAATCTGAGGCTGTACTGGATCAAACCAAAAAACCTACCACCCTTGAGTCGATTCTGACTCACAGGGTCCACATAGGGTTTCTGAGGCTGTAAATCTCTACGGAAGCAGACTGCCACATCATTCTCCTGCAGAGCTGCGGGTGGTTTCAAACAACCCACCTTCTGGTTAGCAGTCAATTGCTTTAACCACTGCACCATCAGGGCTATTTACAGGATCAGTCCAGGATGGAGAAGGCCAGGCTTATCAGCTCCCTTCAAAAGGAGCAGAAACAGAGAGACATGGTACTGTTACACGTGGGCAGCTACGTCTGTACAGACTTTACAAACAGAAACGTTTCTTTGTCCTTGAACCAAACCAGGTGTCAGACAAAAAGCCAGACAAGCCACATTGAATTGTTAAACCTCAAACCAAAATGACCCAAATCCTATTTTTTTTTTAAACCAAAATGTCAATGCAACCAGAGCTATTCCCCTAAAACCTCTAGTGAGCCTGCTAAAGTGGCACCAGACCTCCATATTTTCTTAAGCAGCTCAAGTAGGCCCTTCCTCACATCTTTATCTGAGAAGACACATTTCAGTATCTTGAGACTCTTTACTTTTATCAGCCTAATGACGTTCTCATACTCATAGCCACCCTATAGGACAGAGCAGAACTGCCTCATAGGGTTTCTAAGGCGGTAAGTCTTTACGGAAGCAGACTGCCACATCTTTCTCCCAGCTGATGGTTTCGACCATTGACCTTTCAGTCAGCAGCCAAGCACTTGATCAGTTTGCCACTATGAGTCAGAATTGACTTGATGGCAACAAGTTTGGTTTGGTATTTTGGTAATGACATTCTGGAACGTTCTCCACAGAGGTAGGACTCAAGGTTCAGAATCCGAAAGGCCTGGGTTCTGGGTCACTTTGGATGGATCTATAACTGCTCTGAGCTCCAGAATCCTACTTCCTAGGGCCATTTTGGGATTAAAGCACCCTAGGAAGGGAGTCCTCAAGAAGTTGTGGTCATGGAGTAGATCCAAGTCCCCTGGTGAAGTCCCAGCTCATTCTGAGACCAAGCCACAGACTCAGAGAGAGTAGCTGCAGGCCTTGAAAGGCCCCCAAAGCCCTGCCCCACAGGCCTCTTCCAAGCCACGCAGAAGCCTGGGCTCAGTGCCTGAATGCGGCTGCCTTGCTCTAGGCCTGAAGGTCAGAGGGGTGGGAGGAAAACCAGCCATCTCAGAGTCCCCAGTCTCCAGCTGTCCTCTCCGCTGAGGTCACACCTGCCTCAAGCCAGCCATTTCACAGTCCCCACTGGAAAGAGAAGGCCCAGGGTGAGGAAAACAGAGCCTGGGCTTGGCCTGGGGCATGGGCAGCCCCCACTGCGTTACACACACACACACACACACTCACACACACACACCCCCACGTGCAGAAGCAGAGGCCTCCCCCACTGACCACCCCTGCCTGCAGCTGCTGCCTCGGCTCAGCTCTCAGGGCTTCTGCACCAACTGTCTCCACTGTCCCTCCTCCCAGACCAGGGGAAAGAAGGCTTAGCTGAGCCACAAGGTCTGGAGAGGGGCTGGAAATCTGTGCTCTGGTGCCCCTGGGCCTCCCCTAAGGGGAAGCTGCCCAGGCCCCTCAACCAAGAACAAAGGCTTCTGAAATAGGATGGTTCGGAAAACGTGCACAGGAGGTTACATGAGAGACCCCAGCACCCCAGCAACATAGCCCACTGAGCAGCCCCCAACTCTCGACCTCTCCTAGAACCTTCCCAGCAACAGGCTAAGGCACACCATGAGCAGCATATTCTAAAACGATGTGTATTCTTAACCAGTTTCGCTAATGTCATGAGCCCCGCTGTAGCCCTAGAAGGCCTCACCTCAGACACCTTTTTCATGGGACAAGAGTGGCCCTCCCCCTGCCTCCCTGGAAGGGACAACCAAGTTAAAATCCAGGCCCTGCTTGGAAGGAAAAAAATCATGCCACAAAACCAACCAGCCCCAGGCCCCTCAGCCCCACCTCTCCCACTCCTCAGGACCAACTTCTTTCAGTGTTCCTAGTCTGCGCTGGCATTGCTGGCAATTAGATGTCAAAATGTGAGCTGACTTCAAGTTTGAGCTGGCCCCCAGCCTAGCTGGGAGACAGGGGTCAGGACTGGGGCCCTCCCGTCTCAGGCACTAGGCTCTGTCTTCTGGAACTATTGTGACAGCTCAGGAAAGGGTTTTTTACCTGAAACATGGTCCCCGTCCTCAGTCAAGACTTTGATCACTGCAAACTCCCAGTGAAAACCCTCTGTATAGCCCCAGGAGTCTACATGTCCCCATCCACAACAGGAGACAGGCCCTCCAAGGAAGGCTCCCAAACTCAGAAAGTATTCAATGAGTCCAGAGAAGCGCAGTCCCCAGTTCTCGAAGGCACCCGTTGGGTAACACCGTCCCAGGCCCTTCCCAGGCCCCCGCCCCCACCCATCCCAGCTCAGCCTGAAAATACTTCACATTCTTCCAAATTAGAATGGCCAGTCCCCATTTGGACTAACATGCAACTTAAGACTAAAATCCCCTCTGTCAAAAGAAGGCAGTCACCCCCACCCCAGGCCCCTTGGAAGCAGGCACTGTGCCTGCCGCTAGCTTTGTCTGGCCTCTCTCACTGGCTTCAGCTCGCCGGGGGCAGTTGGAGTGGCCCATAAGTAATAATAATAATTATCCAGAAAAATAAATGCTACCTGAACATTGCTCACCAACCTGTAGTTTAGAGCTGTTGATTTCTGGACCAGGCAAACACAAAGAATGTCGCTCCGGCCTTGCCCTTGCCGTTAATCTTCACCGCAGATGTGGGTTGTGCTGCTGAACATGAATGAGAAAAGCACTTCAATATCGAGCCGGGACTTGGTCTGCTCTAAAATGCATACACAATTCATAATGATGCATTTGATTAATGGTAAATGAGCATGGAATTCTGAGGACCAACCCATGTGACAGCCACATTAGCACCAGATGAAACTGTCATGTGGGTGATGTGACAATAAAAACCAAGAGCGAATGACTGTGTTGTGAGGCCCGGGCCGCGTGGGAGAAGGCACCAAATTTTCAGCAATTTCTTTATTTTCTTTAAGGGGGGAGGGATGGGGGAGGGGAGGCAGAAGAATAATCCGCAAATGAATGTGAAGGAAAAATCAATCCAATTTACATCCAGAAGTTGCCTTTTAAAATGAAAAGGTGAGATGAAAATGGAAAAAGTTGGATTTCTTTTTCTCTCCCAGCAATGGGAGTCAGCTCATAAATCCAAGGGGATCATACTGGGGGAAATAGTCCCTTGTGGTTCTCTGATAGATTCAGCTCTTACTAATGGTCAGAAAAACCATTTAGAAATGACAGAGCTCTTAAAACCAGTCAGGCGCTTAAAACAGTGCTGAAAAATAGAGACACGGTGAGCACCGAGAAGCGGGCTGTGCGCTGTCCTGTGGCTGGCGGGCCCGGTGCATCGCCCCAAGTCACTGGGTAAGCGTTTCAAACGCCTGCGCTTTGCTGGGTGTGCAATGTCTCCAACTTCAGCCCCTGGAAGTCTTATTGAAAACATTATCTTTTCCATCAATAATACCTCTAAGTTCTTTATTAGCAAACTCGCTGGCCAAAGCTGACATATTTACAGCACACAGTAAACTTTACGTATCTGTGACAATATTAAAGGAGAGGGGAAAAGGCCCTCACTCAGTGACCACAACAA
This sequence comes from Trichechus manatus latirostris, assembly GCF_000243295.1. Lineage (NCBI taxonomy): Eukaryota > Metazoa > Chordata > Mammalia > Sirenia > Trichechidae > Trichechus > Trichechus manatus. Next base: position 371,959 of record NW_004444127.1, on the reverse strand, counting down.
ATCATTCCGCCTTAAAATGATCAAGTAGGAGCCTAATTGTCCTGAAGAGAAAGGCTCCTGACGGCTCCCAGCCCATCCACCGCCCAGAGGAGCATTCGCCAAGATGAAAAAAGTATGTTTGAGGATTGGAAACATAAGAATACATATTTAAAGAAAGAAAAGAAAAGAAAACCCAACTGATATCACCGTCTAGGCTGAAGGAGAAACTTGATCTTGAGATGAATGGTTAACATTTGGGCTTGTTTGGAGAGAATTGCTCCAAGCTGTTTTTGTTCAAAATGTATAGACTTAAGGTAAGGAGCACTGGGTAGGCTGCGCAGGTCATAACCACTTTGGAAACGAGTCCCCCCACTCCTTTTCAACTGACAGAGACAAAGGTAGGGACAGATTTTGTTTTTCCTTTCTTAACTGGGCAGCTTCATTGGTTTTAGCTTGGATGTGTGCTGAGGGAATATTTACTTGTCTCGTTCTCTTTATTGCTCTGCCAGAGTTTTCTCCTTTCGGATTGTGTCTTTCTCTTCGTTCCTTTTACCCGTTTCTCGATAGCATCCAGGCCAATGAAGTGCCGACCCAGGACTCCATCTGAGTCCACTGCTCCTCCAGAGAAAGAAGGCCAACGTCCGGGAAATTCTCCTGGTTTCACCTTCATGAATACTATGTTAGTATTCTATATACTATATGTATAGTATACTTATATATATGCATATATATATAGTATTCATGAAGCTGAAACCAGAAGAATATATATACACGCATGTATATAAAAATTGCCAGGTTTTCAGATAAAGCACTTGAGAAATGAGGCTTCCCCAGTCTCCAAAACTTCTAGCCACAGAGAAAATTCTTTGTTTTGATGAAAATAGAAATAGATGCATATTTATTTGGGAGGAATCCCATCAACGGTCTTATGGGAGGTATTCGATGTTTAGTTGTAATTTTGCAAATCCAAAGAGGGAATTGGGTATCCACTGAAAGCTTCTGTTTCCCATCCATTTTGTTAAATGAGTCTCCCTTTCCCTTGCACTCCACATTAAACCACTTTCTTCAAGGAAAAAAAGAAAAAGAAAAATGAAGAGAATTATTTCCAACTCTAAAGAATTATAAACGCTCCTTTAGAAGAAAACATCAAAGGTATCTGAGGGAGGAAATGAAAATAATTGCGTTAGAGAAGGCCAGTTTTGAACGTTTTCGGACTCTGCATTTGAACAGAAGGACTTCGGAAACTTGCTTTAATAATCCGCTTCCCTGGAGCTGTTCGTTTGCAGAGATCTGCTCCTATAGTCAGCGTTTTGAAACCCCTCTTTAAAATATCTACATTTTTCTTTTTCCAACTTCACAAATGGATGGTCACACGCCTTCACCATTTAAAACAAAACAAAATTTTAAAAATGAAAATAGGAGAGTGGGGTATATTTAAACCAGAAAATGTATCCTCAGGTGAAACCTTTTGGTAAAGAAATTATATAAGAGTACTATTCTTAAAGGCAGTGGTTGGGGCAGATTAAAACGCAAATTGGTGACCATAAAATGTCATCAGATTCTTCTAATTTTGCCATCCAGAACATCATCAAAGGCAGGCCATATGTTAACATGGTTTTTATAGATCTTTTGTAGGTGGCACCAATTTAATTTTTATCAACAATGACAGTACCAATCTCCAAATATTTCTGTCAGGGGCAGGAAAGGGATACGCACCCAAAAATATCCTCAAAATTATATACTGATGTCAACACCACTCTTTAGAGCTGTTGTGTTTTTGTGGTTTTTCTTTCGTAAAAACACTCTTCCACGGGCTTTTTGTCCATACCATATCGATATAAGATTTTCTTTCTTGCAGTAATGGGGACCACAGCTTTTGGCTGCTCCATCAGCAATATCTTTTAATTTGTTCTTTCAACCTTGGGAAAACCATACTATTTCTTCTTCGGTTGATCTGCGCTGTAAATGAATTCCACAATTTGCCATCCCTGGCATCCCTTATCCCATAACAATACAAGATGTGGAAAATGTGCTTAAGATTGAAAATCGCATTTGAAAATCCAAGCGTTTCTCTTTCTAGACTTTTGCTAAGCAGCTGATTATACAAATCCAGGTATTGCGTAAATATCTCAAGGGGTTAAAAAAAAAGAAAAGAAAAAAGAGTCTGATGTCCTATTTATTATATTTTATTAGATAAACCTCAAAAAGTAAACATTTTCTCCCCTCGATTCACCCAATGCCTGTTTCAGATTTTAATGCAATGATATGTTTTTTCAGGATCTTGAATATTTATATTTTAGAACTTAAATATCTTTATTTAAACCATACTGCCTCAATCTCCAAAACCCTGGATTTTTCATATTTTGGCGACTGAAATCTGGCATGTTGGAAGGTTTGCCTCTCTGCAGAAGTCTCTCGTTATCCAACATAAAACAGCAAACTAGAGACAGATTATAAACTGCCCAACGCTGGCTGCTAGCAGAGCGAAAACACTGCAGCCAGCCCTCTTTATGTCCTGCCCTGGGGAACCACTGCTTTCTTAATAATAAATAGGGAAAATGTAAAATATTTTCTTTAAATTAAAAATCGAAACAAATTGTTTTAATGAATATCTCTGGTTATGAGGGTAAAGCCTGCCTTTGTGTGTATACTTTCTGAAGAAAAATTCCTGTGTGGTTTTCCCTGCGAGATCAAAAGGAACTAATTAACTTTTCTATAAGGTAAACAAAACTTTAACTAGAAATATCCCCACGAAGTATGTGGGAAGTGGGCTTTTGTGTGAGTGAAAACGGGAGGGAGCGAGGGAGGGCAGGAGGGAGGAGGGAGAGTTGGATTTAATTTTATACTCGACATCGGTTCATGCTCAGAAGGTATCGGAAACTCGGTGTTGTCCAAGAGGCAGCCTTCTTTTTTTTCTCCCCCATTACCAAAATGATATTTAAATCAAAGGCTGAAATGTGGCCAAGTTCAAATCCCTCGTAAGATTAATAGGGCATTGTTCTGTTCATAGAAAATGCCTTCTTCTTAGAGCCCCTTTAAGAAGAACTGGGTGTGTGAAGGCGCAGGCAGGAAAGTGTGGGAAAGGGAGAAATCTGGAAAACCGGCCCCCTGGCCTGAGTGGGAGGGTGGAACGGGGAGAGAATCTTCAAGAGGACAGACAACCTCTCACCCCACTCCCAACCAGAAGTAATTGGGGTCAAGGGGAGCAGGACCCCAGCTGGAGCCCCATTTCCCCATGCCTTGACTCATTTTCTCAGGTTTCTGGGACACACCCACAGGAGGAGGAAGCAGCTCTGAGGGAACGGTGAAGGTCTTCGGGATTGTCCCCACTCTGCGGTGCTGACCCCTGGGCTGAGGGGCTTCTGCCTGCCCCTGCCAGGAGGAGCAGCTGCAACCAAGGGCTCTTCCCCCTCCCAGGACAGAGTCCTTGGCCTGCTTCAGGAGAGCTGCCGGGGCCTCCTCTTTGCCCTTGCCAGGGCAGAGACTGGTGGCCAGCCTGAAGGGCAGACTGCAGGAGGCAGCCTGTGTGGGAGGAACAGGCTTCTCCCGCGGAGCTCAGCGAGGCAGGAGATGGTGTCCACACCTCCAGAGTCTGCCCTTGGCCTCCTAGTCTCCCTGGTATCCACAAAGCAGAGGTGTAGGTAGGAACGGATTACCCAATAAGCAAGGTAAGCACAGGCTTAATTTTGTTTCCTTACTAATCTGTGAGTGTGTGTGTCTGTGTGTGTGTGTGTTTGATCTATCTGGTGAAATCCAGGTGAAATTGTGCACTACAGATTAGTAAGGAAGCACATTTAAGCCCGTGCGTACCTGGCTTACTGTAAACTGGTGCTTACTATGCTTACTGGTTAATCCACTCCTGGGTATAGATCACACACACACTTGTAAGTACACACTCACACACACAGACACACAGTCACACACACGCACACCTCTGACCATCAGCACCTCCATCACCCTGTAAGACTGCTCTATTGAAGATGGTAGTTGTCATCGTAACAACCAAAAACCAAAACCAAACCCCTTGCCATCAAGTCGATTCTCACTCATAGCAACTCTATAGGACAGGGTAGAACTTCCCCATAGGGTTTCCAAGGCTGTAAATCTTTATGGAAGCAGATTGCCACACCTTTCTCCCATGGAGCAACCGGTGGGTTCAAATCTCTGACCTTTGGTTAGCAGCCGGGCTCTTAACCACTGCGCCACCAGGGCTAGCTAGTGTTTATTCAGTGCTTACCAGAGTCTAGGCAGGCTGTGTGCTAAGTGCTTTACACGCTTTATGCAAAAGTTTACAGCAAACATATGAGGCAAATCTGCTACTATCAGGAGTCCTGGTGGCACAATGTTAAGTGCTAGGCTGCTAACCCAAACGTTTGCAATTCAAACCTACCGAGTGGCTCCGTGGGAGAAAGACCAGGTAATCTGCTTCTGCAGAGATTACAGCCAAGAAAACCTTATGGAGCTGTTCTACTCTGTCACATGGGGTCGCTATGAGTCTGAATCAACTGAACGGCACCCAATAACAACGACAGCTGCTACTATCCCCACTTAACAGATGAGGAAACTGAGGCAGAGAGAGACAAAGTAACTTGCTCAAGGGCACCCAGCCATTTACACACGAAGTCACCTTAGCTGTTAAGAACCAGGCCATCTGCCTCAGACTCTTGGCTAGTAAGCTGGGTTTGGGTGTTTGGGGAAGAACACTCTCATGAATGCCAGGGGCTGCCCCTTGGGACAGCCTGACCCCACCAGCACAGGCCCCATCTAAGTATACAGACCTGTCTGGATCAGTCCTGAAGTATCTGTTATGTTATAAATGATAAGGGACTCACTGTAAGTTCATTTATTCATTTAATCCATTTATCCAGCCCCTAAGTTTGCAAATGATTTGCTTTTGTGTAAACTGGCAGGGACTAGAGATCACCCCTATAAACCACCCTTCTCACAATGGCATCCTGGGGACTCCCTTGAGAGGACAAGAAAGGATGGGCTAGTGGGGGAGGGGTACATTTCCCAAAGCCTGTAGTCTCTGGTGCAGCCCTTGAAAGAGGCCAGAATAAACCTCATCCTTCCCAGCCGGTACACCAGAGGAGTGCCCGAGTTTATCCTTTTGCTCTGGAGAATAACTAAATTCTTACAGAACAGAGAGAGAGCTATCACGCTACATTCAGTTGCCCAAGATGATTTTCCCTAAGGCCCATTATGGGAACTGGATCAGACAACGTTGCTACCTCCTGGCTGTGTGACTTTGGGTAGGTTCCTTTACCTGTCTGAGCCTCCATTTCCTCATCTGTTAGATGGAGATACCAGCTACCTATAATGAAACAAACTGTGTTCAGCCCCTATTGGTCAGTCTTCATAGAGGCTTAAAGAAAGGTTATTCCCTTCTCTGTTATCCCCATCTCACCTGGAAATCCCCACCCTGAACAGCCCTCCTGTATCTAGAATCAATTACTGGCTTTAAACTTCAGTCCTTCTACAAATGTTTAGTTATTATAGGAAATGTCCCTGACTAGAGCCCCTCTGTCACAGTCAAATCCCAAGCGTTTTCAGTTAACCCCGTGACCGCATCGGCTTTGGGTGCCTTCAGGGGAAAATTTCCTGTCCACCAGGGCGAACACGCTGTCCCTCCCTGCTGAGCCCTCACAGAGCCCCTAAGGCCCAGAGCTCTGTGACCTAGGCCCCTACGTAGTCATTTCTTTCAGCAAACGTTTGCTGAGCGCCTAGTGTATGCCAGTTACTGGGTAGTTACTGGGAATTCAGGCGTGAACAAGCCACCCTCCAGGAGCTCACGTTTTAGTGGGTGGGGTCACACCACCCCCCACCCACCACCCCGCCCCCAAACGAATATCTAGGGAACAAGGGGCGGGAGGTGGGAAGCTGCTTTTTTTTTCTCAGCTGGTTGTAGTGTTGGCGGTTCTAACTCACCAGCCGCTCCTTGGGAGCCCTGTGGGGCAGTTCTACTCTGTCCTATAGGGTCGCTATGAGTTACAATCAACTCGATGGCGATAGGATGTAGGATTTAAGGTCCCTGGGTGTCGTTAAGTGGTTTATGCTCAACTATGAACCTAAAGGTTGGCGGTTCAAACCCACCCAGCTGCACTGTAAAGATTACAGCCAAGAAACCACTATGTAAAGATTACATAGGGGTTAAAACACTGTAAAGATTACAGCAGTTCTATGGGATTGCCATGAGTTGAAATTGACTGAACAGTGACAGGTTCCTGTTGGTTTTGGATGTAGGCTCTGAATAAGGACGTGCACATACGTAAATGCACACCCCAGCTTCAATCGCTGCGTGACCCTGGACAAGTCCCTTCACCCCTCTAAGCCCCCATATTCTCAATGTTTTTTGAGGATCATCTATGTGCAGGCTCTTGGCTGGGCTGTAGGTATAGTGCAGCAACCAAGACCCACAGCCCTCCTTAGACAGGAAAAGCAGGGGGAGAATAAGTCACTTCCATTGTGAGAAAGGACAGAACACAGGGGTGCTCCCCCAGGGCTGACTCAGCCCCGCCTGGCCTCATGTCCCTGGGGAGGAGGAGGCAGGAGCCTGTGGGACACTTGGGGAACCATTCGAAGTGGAGTGAGCTGAGAAGCATTCAGCCCACCTTGTCCAGATGGAACTGTTAAATGCAGAGGACGGAGCAGGTGGCTGAGGACCTTGATACTACTAGGCTGAGAAGTGTTTCATTCGATGCCCCCACCAAGACTGAGACAGTGATCGAGGTCTGGGTGTGACTGACCTACAGGGGCTGACGCACCTCCATCCCCCGCTCACATTAGAGGACGCCCACCGCCTTTCTCTCTGTCTCCCACCGTCTGCTGCGATGCTGCCACTATTTCCCACCTCCTTTATTTGGGTGCTGGAGTCCCTAGGTGGTGCAAATGTTACTATGCTCAGCTGCTAACCAAAAGATTGCAGGTTCAAGTCCACCCAGAGGCACCTTGGAAGAAAGTCCTGGCAATCTATTTCCAAAAAGTCAGCCATTGAAAACCCTATGGAGCATAGTTCTACTCTGACACACATGGAGTCACCACAAGTTGGAACCCACTCTGCAACTTTTTTTTTTTTTTTTTTTGGCTTATTTGGGTGCTGGTGTTTACCTCCAGGTTTTGGCCCATTTCCCAACCAGAGAATTCAAAGTATACTCTGTTTTCCAACAGTGATTCTCCCACTCCCTGCATCTAGTATTTGGATGGCTTCTGGTATAATCATCAACGTGTATATATTATTTATGTACAAACACATAATCCTCTATATCTGCACACACACGCACACACACGTGCTCTGCATAGAGTGAGCACTGAATAAATATTTGCTGGATGAAATTGTTGAATAGATATATATGTATGCATCTGTTATAAATATATAGGCATCCAACGTGCACCGAGAGATAGACACATATGGTTTTATATACAAGGTTAGAGATCGGTTTATATGAGTGTATACACATACATAACTTTATTTCCCGGTGGCATCTGGCAGTAAGTGGGCATCTGGTATAAACTAACTTTTCATTCAGTTGGTACAAGCATGTAATCTGTGTGTGCACAGGGTGAAAAATATGACTCCCCCCATCCCCGTTTTCTTCAAAATGTTGAATCTACAACTTGTAGTACTTTCAATAAAAATTCCATAGATATGATCAACTTTTATCCTCATTGTTCACTTGGAATTTCCATAGTTTAACCATAAAAAAATGGTATGGGGTTGTCAGTCCCTTCATAAGCAACTGGTGAGCCCAGCTCTAAGGAATGACTATATTTAACTGTATTGGAGTCAGATTCCACTGATGTTTACTGATCCTTTTCATGTTTGTCTACATTATTTCATTTTATCCTCACAATACCCTATGAAATGGGTATTATTATTATACTCACTTTAAGGAGCCCTGGTGAAGCAATGGCTAAGTTCTTGGCTGCTAACCGAAAGCTTTGTGGTTCAAACCTACCCAGCAGCACTGCAGTGGAAAGACCCAGCGATCTGCTTCCGTAAAGATTACAGCCAAGAAAATCCTATGGAGCAGCTCTACTCAGTTACAGGGGGCCACTATGAGTCGGAATCGACTCAGCAGCACACAACGACAACAGTAACAACGATCCTCGCTTTACACACAAGCAAGCCAAGGCTTAGAGAGGCTAGTGACCTACACAAGGTGACCCAGCCTGTACATGAAGAAGTCAGGATTTGAACTAGGTCTGTAGGACTCTGACATGCCTACTCTTCCCAGTACAACCTGCAGCCCAAGTCCTCCAGATTTGCGAGCTAGCAGGTAGCAGCAGTGCCCCCCACCCCTTCCCTCTCTGTCAGGTTTATATGCAACTGAAGAGGATCATGAACGACATGCTTCCCTACCCTTGGAGTTGTGTCCAAGTTCCACGGGGAGGCATTTTGACGTACCAGAGCTCTGGTGAGGATGGGAAGGAGGAGGCAGATGGTCGTGGCTGGCATCTGGCCCTGGAGGCATCCTCTAGGATGTCAGCCACCATGTCCAGCCACAGCCTGCTGTCCTTGCAGGTCACGTGAAGACAGCTTCCTCGGCACACACCCTTCCACTTCCCCTCCCAGCCATTCCCCACCACCCCAGGCACTCGCTCCCCTCTTCTCAGCTTCGTGCAGCTTCCTGATTATGGACCCCATCGTTTCAGGAGGCAGGGGATCAGAGCTGGAGCAGCAGCCAGGGACAGACACCCCAAGTGGACCAGGGCTACTCTAGGAAAAGCTCGTAACTCCAGCCACGGCTGCCACCTAGGAGAAGTGGGAGAGGGAAAACCAGGCAGGCCTCATCCCCCGGGGTAATCAACAGAGGCCTTTCCTGGGGGACCCCCACAGGTGTCAGTCGGACAGAAACCAGACTGACAGTGAATGGCCATTCTACTAGAATGCCTCATTCTACTCCCGTTGCTCTAATTATTTGTGGCATCATCGCGTTTATTATTAGTATAGCTTCTGTAGTGACTAAGAGTTCTGTTCTGGAAGCAGACTGCTGGGGTCCGACTCCTGGGGCTTGCACTTACTGTGTGACTGGCCTTGGACAAATTACTTGACCTCTCTTTGCCTCCGTTTCCTCTTCTGTAAAATGGGGATGACAATAGCATGTACCTCATATGATTGTAAAGATTAAGCAAGTTTCTGCCTGTACAGCACCTGGCACAATAACAGGCACATGGTAACACCTCTTATGTGTCAGCCGTCATCATCATCATCATTATCATATAATGGTCATTATTATTGTAAACTGACTTTTAGTGTGGCTGGGGAATGAGACAGATATTCTGATTGACAGAGATTTATCAAGGTTCCACATGTGGAACTGTTTTTATAGAATTAGATTTTTATAGAATTAGAGTGTACTGTAAACCTTCAGCGGCTCCATGGGAGAAAGATGCGGCAGTCTGTGTCCGTAAAGATTTTACAGCCTTGGAAACCCTACGGGGTCGCTATGAGTTGGAAGTAACTGGACAGCAGTAGGTTTGGTGGTTTTTTTTTTGTGATTCATTAACTTTCCACCCCAGTGGTTCCAACTCTGCCCCTTATGAGCTGTGTGACTTGAGCAAGTCAGCTGACCTCTTCAGGCCTCAGTTTTCTCATCTATATAATGCCCTCCTGCTTTCAAGTGTTGTTGGCTTAAAAGGAGAGTGTAGCAATTGCTGCCATCTGTCATTGCCAGCACGGGACCCTCTGCCAAATCACATCACTTGCCTGGGCCTCTGTTTCCTCATCTGTGAAATGGGATGATAACTATGCCCTAAAGAGTAGTTTGAAGAATTAGAGACAATGAGTGTGTGTGCCTGGCTCATGGCAGAAAGGTGATACATGGGGGTTGATATTATTATTCAGGATCAGTTCACCTTCTGAAGTGATGGCCTCTGGAGAGGGGCATTCTGGGTAACAGAGTTGAGGGGTCATTGCCACACAAGCCCCACCCCTCCTCGCAACCCCTTCCGCCTTCTAGCGGGCATCTGCAATGGAGGATCAGGGTGCAGAGAGCCAAACGGGGAGTCGTGGGCCAGGATCAGGCCGTGGCCACAAGCCAGGGGCCTGATTTCTGGCAGGCCTGAAGGAAAGTGGGGGGAGGCCAAGGAAGCAGGCCTCTGTGGGGTTAGTGCTCATAAATTCATTGGTGAGTAATTTATGGCAGCCAAGTGTAACACCTAATGCTTGCCAGTGTGAGAGGTTAATAGGGGAGGTTAAGGAGCACCGGCCGGCTGATTTATGGGCCTGGCCAGTGCCTTTTATCCTGGCCAGGCTCTCGCTCCAGAGGCCGGCCCAGGGGAGGGGACGGGCAGGGGGCCGGCCAGGTTGAAAGGGCAAGGAGGGAATGTGGGGGAGAAGTAGGACCCCAAGAGAAGTGTGATAAGAGAGAGGGGAGGGAACTGGAGAGCTGTAACTTATACACCCCTCCAAGGGGGGCTGATGGGAACTGCTGGTCCTGAGGCCCCTGGACGCTTGTCTTATATGTGACCTTTAGGTGGTGGTTTCAGAGGGTTTGTATCCAGCAGCACCGCTGGAAAAACAAGGTTTCACGTGTGCATTCAGTGATATAAACTGGGAGATGATGCATGTTCCCAAACAATCAGGCAGTTGACAAGTCACTTCATTAACATAGAATTATGGTCTGGGGCCAAGACAGGTCCAGGAGACAGACAGCACTGAGTCCAGCCTCCTGGCTCTGCCATAAGCCGAGTGTTCTGAATCCCTCACCTGTAAAAGGAATTGGTTCGCGAACTGCCAAGGGTACTTCTGTGTATACAACAGGGTCTCATGGGTTAGGGTTAGGGTGAAGGCCTTGGTGCAGTGTTTGGCCTGGGGAGGGTGAGATGGAAGAGAGCTGGGTCTGAGGGGATATCAAACGCAACCTTTTAAAGTTGACACAAAAAAGCATGGCAAGCAGCTGGCATAGCCATCGGTCACTTCCCACGCTGGACACTTGGGCTGGCACCCAGACCAGCCTCCTGAAACAGCTAGACTGACTTTGTCAAATTCAGGAAGATAAAACCAAAACAAACTAAACCAATTGCCATGGAGTCAATTCCAACTCACGGCAACCCCATGTGTGTCAGAGTAGAACTGTGCTCCACCGGGTTTTCAACAGCTGATGTTTCAGAAGCAAGTGGCCAGACCCTTCTTCTGTAGCACCTCCGGGTGGACTCAAACCTCCAGCCTTTCCACTAGCAGCTGAGAGCATTAACTGTTTGCACTACCCAGAAACTCCCAAAAGGCCCCAGAAGTCAGTTTTTGTTTTCTGTCCTGGGTGCTGGCCTTCCCCAGATCCTGTTCTATCTCATGACAGGCTCTGACTTCTACAAAAGTTGGGGTGGGGAGCTTTTCCTGATTCAAACCTTCCAGATCTCCCAGGCCATCCCACTCAACTCTTAAGAGAGGGGCCATGTTCACAGCTTTTTGGCTACGCGGTGGAGATGGACAGGCTGTTGGTACCTCACACGCATGCACACCTTTAGTTAGAGCAACCTCCTACATGCACATGAACACACACATATGTGCAGACCCACGTGCACACGGGTAGAGAACACACATGCATATACGCGTTAACCCTAGAAACCAAGCCAGCTTGTAGCCCCTCTTAACCCAGAGCCATGATCCAAGAAACATCAGCCCAGCATCCACAAGTAACTTGAAATCCCATTAAATGTTTATTCCGAGTAGGGGTGGGGGGAGAAATGGGAGGTTATATTCATAACATTTAACACTGAAAAACTCCTTAAAGACTCAGGCTCCCTTTCGCTTTCGCAGCCAGAGACCTGGCAGCTTCCCTCCAAGTCTCCCTTCTCTCTGACTCCAGATCCCCAAAAGCTCATTCTTCCAGCCCCAGCCTGCACCTCCTTTCTCCTTTATTCTCTCTGTATCGTTTTCCTACCCGCGCCCCCCACCCCCGCCATAACTCTCTGCATCCTCCCCCGTGTAAATGTGGCCAGCTTTTCGAGCTTCTCTGCCCCTTGACCCTGATCCATGGTACAGGGTAGGGGTTGGGGGAGGGGAAAAGGATGTAAAATACAAACACACACACACACACACACACACACACACACACACACAGACGGGATCTTGTGAGTCCCCTCGATACAGGGTCTGTCACACTTTGTCAATCCCTCACCGTCAGGTCAACCACACCTTTGATTCGGTCACAGCGCTCATACCTTCTTTCTGCCTGTCTGGCTTCCTGGTGTGATGCTGAGCTGGAAGTTGGCATCTCATCACCTAGTCTAGTTTCTGCTTTGCCACTTCCTGGCTATGTGAACCCAGAGGGGTCACTCAGATTCACTGGGAGACGATGTGCCTGAGAGGCAAGATGTGTACAACCTTTCTAGGCAGATCTGGACTCTAATGTTGGCACTGCCACTTCTTCACTGTGTGTCTTTAGGCAAACCCTCAACCTCTCTGATCCTTGATTTCATCATTATAAAATGGTATCTAATGGTATCTACCTTACTGGGTGCTGTGAAAACTATAGAAAATAATGTATGGTGGGACTGTGAATACAAATATTTAGGAAGTGTTAAAGTACAAGAGCAGCGAGTTTCCATTTTTGACAAGGCCTTCTGTTTTCAACAGAATATTCATTCACCTTAGGGAAAGCCAGGTGGGCTAGGAGAGGTGGTGCAGGGTAGGAGAACAGCACAGATCTCAGACAAATGTTCCAGGATTAGAATCCCAGCTCTGCCCTTCCTGATAATGTGTCCTTCATCAAGGCTCCTGGCTTCTACACTGCCTCAGTCACCTTATCTGTAAAGTGGGGATAAAAATCCAAAACGAAACCTGTTGCCATCAAATCAATTCCAACTCATAGCAACCCTATAAGACAGAGTAGAACTGCCCCACAGGGTTTCCAAGGCTATGATCTTTTTGCAGAAGCAGACTGCCACATCTTTCTGCCATAGAGCAGCTAGTGGGTTCAAACCACTGACCTTTCAGTTATCAGCCAAGTGTTTATCCACTGTGCTACCAGGGCTCCTTGGTACAATAGTAATACTCTCCTATAAGGTTGCTCTGAAGATTATTCATTCATTCAGACAAAAAAGTAAAAGATTTACCAGGCACCTGCCCAGGCTAACCACTTCTCCAAGCTGTGAGGGTAGAGCATGACCAAATGCACAGGTCTCTTGCATTACAATAAGGGAGAGAGACAGTAAACAAGTAAACAAATAAATAAGCCAGATTACTGCAGCTAGTGATTAGTGCTCCAAAGAACAAAAGCAAGAGGGGCAAAAGCACATCACTGGGGAGTGAGCTACTTGTGATTGGGTGGCCCAGAAGAGGAGGCCCAGCATCAGGTCTGGCTCATAAGAGGTGCTCAATAAAGGAGACTTGGTAGCCTGGTGGTAAAGCACTTGACTGCTCACCGAAAGGCTCGTGGTTCAAACCCACCCAGTGGCTCCGTGGGAGAAAGACCTGGCAATCTGCTCCCATAAAGATTGCAGCCTGGAAAACCCTATGGGGCAATTCTACTCCGTCACGTGGGGTTGCTATGACTTGAAATCTACTCAGTGGCTCTTAACAACAACATTTAATAGTATGGAGAAGAAATTGAAATTGTCAATGATTTCATTCTACTTGGATCAACAATCAATGCACATAGAAGAAGTAGTCAAGAAATCAAATGACATACTGCATTGGGCAAATCTGCTGCAAAAGACCTCTTTAAAGTTTTCAAAAGCAAACATGCCACTTTGATGACCAAGGTGCGCCTGACCTAAGCCATGGTCTTTTCAATTGCTTCATATGGATGCAAAAGTTGAATGATGATAAAGGAAGACAGAAGAATTGACACTTTCGAACTGCGGTGTTGGCAAAGAATATTGAATATATCGTGGCTGCCAAAAGAACAAACAATTCATTCTTAGAAGAATTACAACCAGAATATTCCTTAGAAGGGAGGATGGTGAGACTTTGACTTGCTGACGTTGGACATGTCATCAAGAAAGATCAATCGCTAGAAAAGGACATCATGTTTGATAAAATAGAGGGCCAGTGAAAACAAGGGAAACCCTCAGTGAGATGGATTGACACAGTAGCTGCAACAATGGACTCGAACATACCAACGATCATGAAGATAGTGCAGGACCGACCGGGCACTGCTTTGTTCTGTTATACAAAGGCCACCTGATGAGTTGGCGCCAACTCGATGCCAACTAACAACATTTAGTAGTAGTACAACTAGTAGTAGTACTGCGTGTCAGATACACAACTTGATCAGGAAGGGCTTCTAGTGGTGGACGGGAGTTCACCTAGCAGAGCTGGTCTGGCTGGCCTCAGTCTGAGAAGGGAGCACTGTGTGAGGGATGGCACAGCTGGGCTAAAGGCCTGGCTTGCTCCAGCTGCCATGCTGTTTCTGGAAGCCGACGCAGCTTCTGCGCCACCTCCTCCTCCAGCTTCCATCAGGCTTTCATTTCCTCAGGCGGAGGCTAAGTGCCAGCACCCTGCTGCCTGCCTGGACGGCACATCAGAGACCAGCACCGTTTGCCACAGTTTCACAGAGTGTAAAGTGCTCAGCACCCATTAAAGCAGGGTAGAGGTCGGGATCATGCCTAAAAGGCTCAGAAGCACTTCAGAGCGAGCCAAGAGCAGCCCTGATTCCTGGCTTTGCCCTGGAACTGTTTATCTCAGTTTTAAAATGCCATGAGGGGTGTGGGGTAGGCTGAGAGCTTGTAAAAGAGAAAAACGAATATTGTCCTTATGGAGTCAGGATGAGTGGGGTAGTCTCTCTGAGTGGCCGTACAACTTCCACCAATCCATCCATCCATGGCACTTATTAGGCACCATCTGTGTTTAGGTCCTCTTAGAGGCACCAGAGCATCAGGCGCAATATCTGTGTGTCATCTACTTGGGGAAAGGAAAAAACACTTATCAAGTGCCTACTGTGTACCAAGCCTTCCCATCATCTCCTTCAATCCTCACAACAATGCATCAAGGCCAGCATTATCCTCTGCATTTATCACACAAGAAAACAGAGGCCCAGAGAGGTCAAGTAACTTACCCAAGATCACACAGCTAATAAGTGGCAGAGACAGGATTCAAACCCTAGGTTGAAGAATAGTTTTCCTCCACAGAGAAGGTGAAGTAAAGCAGCTTGGAAGAGGCTGTTCTTCCCTTCTGGTGAGGGGAATAGGGTGGAGGTTGGGGTACAAAAAGGAAGCCTGCCCAGCCAGCTGACCACCCCTAGGGGTCACGAAATGGCAGATGTCATAGCCAGGGGTCTCCACCAACCTGCATAGTGAGAACAGAGCACTTACCCAATCTAAGCATTTTCCCTTAAAATTTCTCAATGAATACTCCCTACTTCCAGGACCCGCTTAGATAGCTACTAAAATTGTTCCCAGTTTACAGATGAGAAAACTGAGGTTCCATGCCAGTTAGTGGCAGAGCCTAAATTATTCTGCCTCCAGTGTCTGACCCAGTCACTATCCATGTCACTCACAATCACTGTCCAAGCCCCCACCCCGCCCCGGGTCCAAGGCATTCTGCAGTTTACAGTTGTATTTTTTTTGTTTTTTTTTTTCCTGTTCATTACCTCCACTGACTATCTGGGCAAACTTCAGGAACAGGGCTTCCCCAGGACCCAGGTTCTGATCATGGCCCCATGGGAAGATAAGCAAGAGGGTTTGTGAGTTCCCAAGAAGCAGAGGCTGCTGGCAGGAAGGGAGTGGGGAGATCTCACAGCCAAGGGGTGGGAGTCAGAGGCTTCACCGGCCATCAGGACCCTTAGCCTCAACCTTCCAGGAAGCAGCCCTCCCATCATTGAGAGTTTGGACTAGCATCCCACATGTCAAGGAGTGGTCTCCTTCATTTCTACCTCGAGGCAGAGGACTGGACTAAATGACCTCCCTTCTGGCCCTAAAAGTTCAGCTTGTGTCCTTGGTGTAAGATGGCTGGAACACAGCACCTTTGAATGAAAAGAGGGCTGTAAATTGGTTTCCATCTGACTTTCGATGATTCAGATCCTTTTCCGAAAGGGAAAATAATTAACCACTCCTGAAATAGCTGTCTTCATGGCAGTAACTCAGATGTAGTGACAGAATTCTCCAAGCAGTTCTACTTTGTTCACTCACTCATTCATTCTTTCAATCTCTTTGCTTGAGTCCATTCATTTATTCATTCAACCTGTTCTCCTGAGTCCATTCATTCATTCCACTTTTTTGCCTGAGTCCACTCCAGCCAAAGATTATATTAGAGGTGATAAGTGCATCAACTGAATACTGTTTAGAGGAAGGGCACCTAACTCTGGTAGAGAAAGGCTATAGGGAAACTTCCAGAAGATGAGACTTGAGCTGTGCCTCAGAAGTTGCTTGGGAGAAGAGAGAAGGGAATTTCAGGCAGGACCTAGCCAGGGCCTCACCCCAGCTACTTCCTAGAGCTGAGGCCACTGGCACTTCCTGATAAGGTGTCATGATTTCCCTCCTTACTTTCCAAGTGTGGGCTCCCCAATTTGTGAGGACTTTATTAAAAACACACACTTAATGGCTAGGAAAGGAGGAGGCATTTTTCCCTTCTCTCTGCTTACCCCTCCCTGCCCCGAGCCCCCACTCTGGCTGGAATGTAGCCATCAAAATAAACATTAAATGCAAAATGCCAGAGCTGAGTTATTACTTGTGAGGGTGCTGGGAGAAAAATTTATAGCAACATTACAGTGTTATGTTAGAAATCTCTTAATGCACCAAAATGGGAGGGTGTGTGTGTTTTTTATTAAAATGTTACACTCTATAAATTCCATCTGCAGGAAGGACACAGGTGGCGACCCAGGGACTCAGCTGAGGGAGCTGTCGCTCCTATCTTTGGGGCCGTCCTGTCTCCTGGCTCTCGGAGCAGCCTCTCCCCAACCTCAACCCCTCTGCTCCTCCTCCATCATCTCTCTTTCCCAGAAGAAAGCTTCCTCTCCCCTCTCTACCACAGGAGGAGACTCCACCAAGGGGTGCGATGATCTTCTTGTGACTTCCTCAGCACCCTCAGGCTCTGATTAAAAGTTGCAATTTTCTTAAAAGGCCTCTCTGAGCCAGAGAGTCCCCACAGCGCCTTTATGAAGTTTGAGGCAGGGCGAAATTTCCTGCTGGTCCATTTTCACCAAGTTAGATTCTGGCTGAAGCTGCATTTTTCAAGGGCTTCTGCGGAAAAAAGGCAACCAGTTTCTGTCTGTAGCCTTCTGTTCTGGAGTGTTCTTCCTCAAAAGGGTAGATGATATCACAAGGGCAGCATGGTGGGTTCATTTTCTCCTTTTTACCAAATGTGGGTATGTCGTTTTCTAAACAAAGGGAACCATGGAAATTCGGGTTTATATAAATCATACCTAGAACAGGGGTGATTATTTCTCTCTTCACCTTTCAAACAATGACATCAAAGGATTCTTTAGTGACATTAAAACAAAAGATTCCCAGCCCGGATGAGCCCCTGAAGTTGTATGTAAAATGGGATGCCTATATCTGTAGTGGTTTGAATGGTGGTCGCGAACAAGGTATGTCCAAGTCCTAACCCCTGGTACCTTTGAATGTGACTTGATTTGGAAAAAGGGTCTTCGCAGATATAACTAAGGATCTCCACATGAGATCATCCTGGATTAACTGAATGGACCCGGAATCCAATGACAAGTATCCTCATAAGAGACCAAAGAGGGGAAGACACAGAAAAAAAGGCTGTGACGACAGAGGCAGAGATTGGAGTGATGTGACCACAAGGAACACCTGGAGCCACTGGAAG
Organism: Trichechus manatus latirostris; assembly: GCF_000243295.1. Taxonomy (NCBI): domain Eukaryota; kingdom Metazoa; phylum Chordata; class Mammalia; order Sirenia; family Trichechidae; genus Trichechus; species Trichechus manatus. The sequence continues at coordinate 354,270 of NW_004444127.1, read as the reverse complement.
CGGGGAGAGGCAAGGAATGTTTCTCTCTAGAGCCTTCAGAGGGAGCGCAGTCCTTCGGATACCTGATTTTGGGCTCTAGCTTCCAGAACAATGAAATAATAGATTTCTGTTGTTCTAAGCCACCAAGTTTGTGGTAATCTGTTACACAAACCTCAGGAAACAAATTTGGCAGCTATCTGCATCTTTCCACCCATGTGCATCTTTCTGGAAAGAGGGTCCTTGGCCTTCATCAGATTATCAAAGAAGTGTCTCCCCTAATAGGGTCAACTGCCGCTGATGTAAAATGTTTGTGCGAACTTATATATATATATATATATATATATATACGTATATATATAGAGAGAGTGTGCGTGTCACTCTTGGAAGACGAGAATTGTACCTGTCATTTGGACAGGCAGGACCATCGAAGACCCTCTGCCTGGGCCTGGCTCCCTAGGTCCCTGTCACAGATTCTCTCCCTCTTCCCCTCCCTGCTCTCTCTCTCTCTCTCTCTCACACACACACACACACACACACACACACACACACGCACACACCGCTGGCTGTTGGGTGCTGGGTATCCACCACACTACCCCTCCTTAAGGAGCCCTGGTGGCCTAAACAGTTAAGTAGGGCTCTGCTGCTAACCGAAAGGTTGTCGGTTCGAACCCACTCCGCAAGTCTGCAGGAGAAAGACCTAGAGATCTGCTTCCATAAAGATAACCGCCAAGAAGATCCTATGGGACTGTTCTACTCTGTCACATGGGGTTGCCATGAGTCAGAATCCACTCGACAGCACCCGACAACAACAACAACCACCTCCTTGGATTCCAAGTCTACTGGGATCAACTCTGCAAATCAGTTGGAAAAACGACCTTCTTTTAAAGACTTTGAAAAGTACAACAGAAAGTGCCCAGAGCCCTGGTGTCTACCTTGCTCCTGTCCACCGCCCACCCCCCACCCCCCACACACTTTGGAACCCTGCTCTGGGGGCCTGCAGAGCTTAAAATAAAATGAGTAATGAGCAAAGCTCATTAGCACCCCCACCCTGAAGAAATTAAAACAGTAGCAAGAGAAAGGCCGGCAAATTGTTTTTAAAGAGACAAATCACAAAAAAACAAGATTGGCCACCCTTAGGGTGGAGGGGCCATCAGAGGGCACGTCACTGGTCCAGGGACCTCGGCAGGATCAGGAACTCTGGAAACCTGGTGACACATAATCTGAACGCCTACCCGACTCCAGGTCGACTACAAAATCTGCAATGTGCCAAGTAAGAATAACAACTGGGAATGAGGGAATGCTACCATACGATCTCGATCCTCACAAATCTCCTGTTGTTATTTTGCCATAGAGTCAATTTGGACTCATAGCGACCCCCTGTAACAGTAGAACTGCCCCTATAGGGTTTTCTAGGCTGTAATCTTTATGGAAGCAGGCCTTTCTCCCCCAGAGCAGCTGGATGGGTTGGAACTGGTGACCTGCCGGTTAGCAGCCATTTCTTAACCACTGGGCCACCAGGGCTTCTACAACTCTTCTAGGAGACAGAAATAATCACCTCTTTTAAACAGACAGAGCCCTTGTGGCTCAGTGGTTAAGATCTCGGCTGTCCTTTGGTCGGTTCAAATCCACCAGCCTCTTCTTGGAAACCCTATGAGGCAGTTTTACTCTGTTCTGTAGGGTCGCTATGAGTCAGAATCCACTCGACAGCAAAGGGTTTTGGTTTTATTAAACAGATGAAGAAACTGAGGCACAGAAAGGAGAATGACTTGCCCAAGATCGCACAACTGCAGATCCGGTACTAGCAACCAGCTCTAGCTGGCTCAAGAACCCACGCTTTTCCTACTACCTTTTAGAAAACCCGACCGTGACCGGAAACGAACTCAAAGATAGCAGCAACGGGTTTCCGCGCTAGCGAGGATGGCAGAGCAGATGGGGAAATAGGCTCACAGAAGCTGGTGTTCAAGGCCACACAGCGCATTACTGGGCATATGGAGCAAGGAGGCAGGGCCCCGGATCTCCCGGCCAAAGTCGATTCCAACCCCAGCTCCGGAGGGTTTGCATTGCCCTGGGTGTCTCAGGTGGGCGGCTCCTCCTTGTGGCCTGGCCCTGTCTCCCTCGGGTTCCGAGAGGAGACCTCGGGCGAGGACCCAGGGGAGGATGCGTTGCGAGGATATGCCCGGGTGCGCAAGGGCCCAAACCTGCGCTCAGGGATGCCGCGAGAGCGCTACCTACGAGGGGCCTCCGCAGCTCGATTCGCCTCTGTCCCGCGATGGCCTGAGCCCGGCGCGAGGCTGTAGATTTGGCTATTCCCCTAATCTCATCGGCTGCCCTTCTGGTTTTTCACTTTGATTCGCTCTGGCCCGCGGCGGCGCGGGAGCGGGAGCCGTAGGTTTCTCCAAGGAATAGAGTTGGAGAACCGCCGGCCTGCCCTGCGCTCCCGCCTTCTGCTTGGCAGTCAGTGCCCCGGGTGCCTGCCTGCTGCCCACGGGTGGCCGCAAGGAGAGGTGTCCTCAGGCCGCAGGCAGCTACGCGCTCCGGGCACAGGCTCCGGGCGAGGCCACAGTTCCTGGTGAAGGAAGGAACTCAGGCCGGCGGGAGGGAGGAAGAGAGAGGGTCGAGGTCAGGCCACTGACGTCCTCAGATACTACCAGAGGGAGGACAGAGGTGGGAAGGCTGATGGGCAGCGAGTGAGAGTAGGAGGTAATAGAAATAAAATAACCACCACTGCTTACTAACCAGTTACTATGAGCCAGCCACGGGGGAAAGATGTGGCAGCCCACTTCCGTAAAGATTTTCCACCTTGAAACCCTTGGTGGCAATTCTACTCTATCCTGGAGGGTCACTATGAGTCGGAATTGACTCGATGACAATGGGTTTAAGGTTCTGTGACTGTGTCTCCCCTTCAGTCTCTGCAGGCCAGTGTTACCTAAGTACTTCTCCCCGGCATTCCCTTGGGCCCTGGCCTCTCCTCAACCTTCCAACCCTGAATCCCTCCTCCCTGCCAATCACAAGCATCGGGATTATATAGATCAGAATGAGCGCTCCGGCTGCGCGCTAAGACAGGTGCCAGGCCGGAACCCTCCCTCCTGAGAGGCGGGCCGTGAGCGGGTGGGGGTGGGAGAAGTGCGGTCAAGGGGTGCTAAGGCCAGATGCCGCCCCCATCCGGAGGCCCCTGAGCTCTGTGGCTGCCGGGACAAAGATACCACACCTCTGGTTCACAGTGTGACTTCAATCAAGGGGCGTGGCTTATCTGGGCTTCCGTTTTCCGGCTGCAAAACTGGGACCATCCTACTCCACAGGGCAGTTCAGAGCTTACAATGAGAATCAACAGATGCAAAAGGCCGCTTTAAACTGCAAGGTGGGGCAGAGCAGGGAGCTGAAAGGCCACAGCAACCCTCCTCCCCTAAAACCACCAGCCCTCAACACACACCCTCTGCCTGCCACCTGCACCAACCCACAGGTAGAGCAGAACTGTGGGAGCTACCAATTCCTTTGGCCTTTTCACCCCTGGGGCTTTGAAATGACCTTGACCGAGCACAAGATGCAGGCAGAAGAGGATGAATATGACCCATTTTCCCTGCAGTTGAAGGGCAGGAACCCCCACTGATTATTTCTCGGCCTCTTTAAGGAGAGGTTGTGATGTCTGAAACAGTGGAGTTTCCCCAATGTGTAAAAAAAAAAAAAAAAGCAAAAAACTAAGCCCCTTGCGGTGGAGTGATTCTGACCCATAGTGGCCCTATAGGACAGAGTAGAACTGCCCCAGAGGGTTTCCAAGGAGTGGCTGGTGGATTCCAACTGTCCACCTTTGGGTTAGCAGTCGAGCTCTTAACCATTGTGCCACCAGGGCTCCCCCCATGTGTAAAGGCAGTGGTTACTGCTGTTACCAGGAGCCCTGGTGGTGCAATGGTTCAGCACTTGGCTGCTAACTGAAAGGTCAGCAGTTTGAACCTACCAGCTGCTCCTCAGGAGAAAAAGACCTGGCAATCGGCTCCTGTAAAGATTACAGCCTAGGAAACCACAGGGAGCAGCTCTATTCTGTCATATAGGGTCACTGTGAGTCGGAATCCACTGGACCACACATAACAACATTACTATTACTAGAAAATTTCATAAGTGACCATTATCTTATTTCATTCTTGCAGTTATCCCATGAAGTAGATACTATTATTATCCGCATTTTGCAGAAGAGGAGACTGAGGCCAGTGAAGGAAGTTATTTGGCTGACATTACACAGCCAGCGAGCTGCAGAAGTAGGATTCAAACCTGGATCTAAAGTTAGGCTCTTGACCATGAAAAAATTGCTGACAGGACATTTTGCTGCCTCTTCCCTCCCCCCCACTTTTTCCAGTCCCAAAAGCCTCCCCACTGTCACAGAGACTCCCCGGCCCTGCGCCGTTCTAGAGAGAATCCACAAACCCCCTTCTACCGCCCATGAGGACAAGGGGAGCAGGGAGGTACACCAGGTTCAGCACAGCTGCCACTGGCTACACACAAACCCTTGGGGCAAAGGGGTCAGGACAAGTGGAGTGAGAACTGAAAGGGCACTGGGTTGTGGGAAGGAAGACAGAGGAAATTATGGACCATGCCCCCCAGCCCAAGGGAGATGAGTGAAGCCATGGCGCTGAGAATGTGTGGATGTGCAAATGGATGGACTCTGGGGCTTGGAGGAGAGGAGGAGGAGCGGGGAAAGGAGAAGAGGACCCAGGACTTGAGCTCAAGACTCCCCAGCTGGAGAGAATCAGGAAGCCAGCTCTCTCCTGTCCCCATAAAACCCCATCCCTTTGCCCCTCCCTGGCCCCAGCTTGATCTTCTGGGTGGTGGGATGGCAACACCACCTCCTTACCAGACAGGAGTGCCACAGACTTAGGAAGAGACCCTTGAAGCTGTCCTTTGGGCAGTCCCAGGGTAGACATGCAGACCTCTCAGTTTCAAGGTGAAGGGGGTAGGAGTGGGGCGAGGTCTAGATCTGAGGGAAATGAGAGGACTTTGGGGAGAGCCCTGCTTTGTCCCAAGGCGCCAGCTTTTCCCAGGCCAGTGGAGCTTAGCCTTCTGGGGTCAGGAACCTGACACCGTGTAGACAGGTCTGAACCCTCTCTCCAGAGACAGGCACATGCAGACACACAATACGAAGGGTCCTTAGATTCCCTCTAGCCATCAACTCTCCCTTCCCTCCACTAAGGAAGCCTCCACCTCTCCAGCTGAGAAATAGATAGAAATGTCCCGTGTGTTTCCCTGGGACTGAGGCTGAGCAAGAGCAGAGCCACCCCTGCTGGCAAGCAGCTTAGGAAACAAACCTCATTTCTGTCCAAGAGGTGCCTTGGGACCCCTGTATATGTGAGGTGGTCGTTTTGGCCTCCATTTTCCGACTGCCAATCTTTTCTAGCCAGTTTTTGAAACCTTAGGAGAGAAAGGACAGGGGAGAAGACAGAAGAGACAGGGGCTGCAGTCCAAACACCTGGCTGGGGGTTTTGGCTAATGACCCTTGGGAATTATCTGTGAATTTAAATTATCTGTGTTCTCCTCGGCTGTAACTGATATGCAAAAGGTAGACAGGCTTGGACCCCCGAGGCTGACTTCCGGATCCAACAACTTCCTCTCGGGGTCAACAGGAATTAAGGCGCTCCGCAACGGCAGAGCAGAGACCTCGTCTAACGAGCTTTCGAGCCAAGTTTACCGGGGGTTCGCCTGACCCCAGTCTCAACTGCTCTCCGCGCTCTTTGCCTAGCCTTTGCGGGTGAGGAGCCGCGGAACCAGACTCTCCCCCAGCACCTGAACTGCACCTTCAGACGGAAACCCTAGCCCCGTGGAAAAGTACTGGGTGCCCGGCACCCCAAAAACAGGATCCCGGAAACGAATATGGGTGGGCAAGGGTGTGCACCCTCGGCGAACAAGGACAGGGCTGCTCCTTTTTTTAACGTCCATGCCTCCCGCGTTGTATTTAATAGTCGCTCGAGACCGAACAGCGTGTGAGCGACTAAAACTCTAGAACAGTCTCGTTTATCCGGCACCTCGGGACTCGCGCTATTCCCAGATAAATGTGGGTGTGCCCTGAATGCAGGCTTCCTTTGGACCGTCTCGCTTTTCCTGCCTTATTAAACACAGTTTGGGGGTGGAAGGAGGCGGGTGCCTTCTAAGGCCTCTCCCAGCGCCGAATTCCCCAGCCTTCTCCAGGCAAGAGCCCACAGGCGCCAGAGCTCCGGAAACTGCTGATCACCTAAACCTGGGGTGCAGGTCCTGCTGTGAGGTGGGGGCCACTGGCGAGGAGGAAGGACGGGCAACGCAGCGCTCCCGGGCCTGATCCCGCGCCTCTTCCCTCGAGGCCCACCCACAGGCTGAAAGCGCCTAAGCTACCCCGGCCCTCCACCTGGGAAGCTTGGCGCGCTTCGACCTCTGCGGTCCCGGCTTCACTCGCCGCGACGTCGGAGCGCCTGGAGGAGACTGTTAGAGCAGAGCCTCTCTCCCTGCCTCCATTTGCCAGGGGGCGCAGCCGGCCGGAGGGCAGCGCCAGGCGCCGGAGCCGAGTTGGGAAGGAGCATTCTGGGGAGACGGGGGCAGACTAAGCTGCGGTGCCAACCTCGCGGCCTCGGCCTCGTCTCCAGGTGCAGGGCCGGAATACCCAATGAGCAAAGTATGCACAGGCTTACTTGTGTTTACTTACTAATCTGTATTGAGCAGTTGCACCTGCTTTTTATGAAAACCCATGTGAGATTGTTCACTACAGATTAGTAAGTAAACACGAGTAAACCCTTGTGTACCTTGCTTACTGTAAATTGGTGACTACCTTGCTTACTGGTTAATCCGCCGCTGTCCGGGTGGCAGGGCACTGTAGGTCCGTCGGGCCGGCCAGGACTGATGAGCCTTCCGAGTCCCCGGCCGGATTCGCCTCTGTCGCGCCTGCCCCAGTAGCACTGAGCTAAGTGGGAGCTTTTCTGCACGCCCTGAAGGTCTGGAGGGGTCTCCAGCCGGGTTTGGCTCCAGGGAGCTCTGAGAACGTGCAGTGGTTAAGGAGCGTGGGTTCTGACTCACATTACCTAAATTTGAATCCCAGTCCCTTTGCTTTGGTGTGTGACTGCGAGCAATTACTTCACCTCTCTGTGCTTCCTTTTTTTTTTTTTTAAATCGTTGAGGCTTAATCCAGTGCGGTTAAGCGCTCAGCTGCTAACCAAGAGATCGGCGTTTGGAACCCACCCAGCGGCTCCGCGAGAGAAAGGCCTGCAGGAGAAAGACCTGGCGATCTGCTTCTGTAAAGCCTATCTATAGCCTTTAGCCCAGAAAACCCTCTGGGGCAGTTCTACTCTGTCACGTGGGGTCGCTATGCGTGAAGTCGGGTGCAAAGATCTCAATGTGCAACGGCTGGCATGTAAACAGCTGCGGAATACACGATTGCTATTATTATGTTATTATTTCCAGAGCGTGAGGTTTTTGTAGAAGTCTGCAGAGCGATGGGGACTCCCGTGACAAGATGTGTAAATTCCCCAACCTCCAGGCTTCCTCTCTTAGCTCTTCCTTCCCCCTCCACGGGTGCCTGAAATATCGTTTCCGCGGTCCCAAGCTTCTGAGCAGTCTTCATAGCCTCCTGCTATTTACAGAGTGGCAACAATGAGCCAAGTGATATACACCACTCCCTTGGGTGGGTATGGTCCCCATTTTACCCACGCGGAAGTTGAGGCTTGGGGCGGTCAGGCAAGGTCAAGGAAAGCGGGTCCTGCAGGCTCTAGATCTGGTGTGCTTCCGCCGCCCTCTGAGCTCCACTGTTTGTCCAGCCTGGGAGAGTGGGAAGGGGGCCTCGGACGGAAGTGGGTGGCTTGGAATCTGTCCTTCTGCGGGTACCTTCCGCCCCTCGTTGGGGACCCTAGAACCAACTCAATCTCCCACCCGTGGACGCTGCCTCAACAGCTCCAGCCCTGATGCACAGGAGCTATGCAATTACCCTCTGGCCATTCATCGTTCATTCATTCACTTATTGATGAATTCATTCGTTCAGTCTTCCATTCTACAGAGATTTACTGCGCAGTGACTACTAGGCGCAGGCACGGGGGAGACAGTGGCCATCGACTCAGCGTTCTAGTAGGAAGAAAGACAATAAATCAAGTAAACGTGGGAGATAGTGTCAGATCATGGAGACGCTACGGAGGAAATAAACGGGCAGACGTGGCAGAACATAGTTAGGGTGGCAACGGAAGGCCTCCCCAAGGAGGTGACACTCGGCGCGCGGCCTCGAAGGAAGAGTGCTGTCTCCCCTCACCCCACCCCCGCCCCGCTGCGTGCAGAGCCCCTAAAGAGGGAAATTGCGCCCCGCAGAGAGTGAGGGGGGCGCAGCTAGGGATGCACCAGCCATGAGGTTGGGGCGCAGGCCCTGAAGCAGAAGGGGTGCTGCCCCGCCCGCGGGCCTCGTTCCTGGTTAGCAGTGAGCTCATGGGTATGCATTAACACCGTCTGGCGTGTCGAGGGCGGCGGCCGTGACACGAGGCACACAGCAAGCCAGGAGAATCTTTAATTGCGAGAGAGAGAACGCACCTGGAGAGCAGAACCCGGGGCTATAACCCGGCTTCACGGCCCTTGGCGTCTCTAGACCCCTGAGACGCCGTCCTACACCCTCGCGGAAGAACTGGATGGAACCAGCTCGTCTTTCAGCTATGAATGGAGGGATGAACGCATGGACCCGTGAAGGAACGAATGCACGAACGCACAGAGAAATAACCAGCTACGCGTATTTCTGCTTTTTCCAGAAAGGTGCGTTCAGAAGGGACCATGTGAGAGTTTCCGCTTGCACATTCCAACGACACACCCAGAATGTTCTCCAGCAGACGCAGGCAAACCTGCCGCACTTTCTCCCTCGCAGGCACACGCTCATTCTTCACTCCATCTATAGGGTAGAAGGGTAGAAGGCCCTCCAGCGCATTCCAACGAAAGTCCGTTCCAAGGACGCAGGGTCTCCGGACGCAAGAAGGGGTACGGGCTGCGGGGATCTAATTCTGCGCCCCTAATGCTCGGGGTTTGAACCCCAGATGGCCAGGAAAAGACTGAATAATAAGATAATCATTAAACAGGTCATAACAGCACGAGGTGGAGACAGATGAGAGGCGACGCGCAAAGCTTGCTGGCATGCGGCGCTTCTCTGTACTGCGTTGGCGCAGCGCAGGGTCTACTGGGAATACGACTGTACCTGCAGTTGTACCTGCTCTGAAGTCCGTTTCCCTGCGTCTCGCTTCTCCTCCTTTTCCCCTCCTATCGAGACCCAGAGTGGGGAAGGGGGTGCCAGCACCATCTGGGCGCTTGCGGGCAGCTTCTGGGCGCCTGGAACCCTAGCAGCCTGCTAGTTCGGCACTCCCCTCCTCGGCAAAAATGCTGCTCCAGATCCCTGGGAAACCACACCGCGTTTTCATTTATTCATTCAACACACATTTGATGAGCGCTTGCGATGTGCCAGGCCCTGCAGTGAACAAGACAGGCCTGGTCCCTGATTTCAGACCGCACAGGCCAGGGAGAAGCCGACGCGCTCTTAATTTTTCTCTTGATTCGTGGAAAGGGGGAAGGAGGGAGACCAGCTGGCCTTGGCTCCAGAAAACCAAAGACCGTCTGAACTTGGTGCCAGGCTGGGCAGTGGGAGGAACCGAGGGGTTAGAATCCGACTGCCCCGGCCTTAATATTTTATTCCGCAAATATTTGCAGGGCGACAGGCGCCAGGGAGGCTGCCCTCCGGGAGCCTCCGAGTAGTGGGGCCGAGAAGTAGGTAATCGTGCAACTGAGTGGAACCAGACAGCAACGAAGTCTGGGACAGAGATGCAGCAAATGGGAGCATCCACTTGGACTTGGAGAGATGGGAAGCCTTCCTGGAGAAAAGGACTCTAGGCTGAAGCCCAAACTGTTAGCCAGACAAAAGCGCAGTGCGGGGCTTGGGGCAATTCCAAGCAGAGGGAACCACCTATGCAATGGTGCACAGGCCAAAGAACTTGGCAGGTTCTAGGAACTGAAAGAAACTTCAGCTGGACAGGAGCATTTGGGAAGACGGCAGTCTCACCCACTTTTTGCTGTTTGACATTAGAAAATTAGTTGATTTCTTTGAATCTCGGTCTACCAATCTGCAAAATGGGTATGATAATACGTATGTCACCAGACCATTGGCAGTGGCCGGGAGGAATGATAAGACCTGTGGATGGCTTCGGCACAGTAGGCACTCACCTCACGCGGTTTAGGTCTGTGGCTTGAGAGGCGCAGGTCCCAACGGGTGGCGGGGGAGGGGCTCAGGCCTGCCGGCCCCAGGCCGCGGTTTGCGGAATATCTTTATTAACGAGCACTTCAAGGTAAGCCGGCGATGGAAACCAGATGTGGGAGCGCGCTGTCGGCGGCAGAGCAAGGGCCAGAGATACCAAGTGATGCGGTGGGGGCGAGGATTAGCCTGGATAAGGTTGGGGGTAGAAGCACAGCCCCCAGATATTTTTTTTTTCTTTGGGCGACCTTAGGTGCACAAGATTGACTTGCATTCCTAGAATCAGGGAGCTCAGGCCCTCTCTCATTTTATTTTCCCCCTTCACCTCTCACCTCGCTCCCAGCCCCCCTTGAGGTACGTCCTTGATCCTTGGATTTTCCCTGCGGTTTAGGGTTTCTCTAACTGATCTCCTCCAATCTGAGCCATTCCGCAGCCCGAGACCCGTTTCCTCTTTTCTTTACAGTCTTCGCGGTCGGCGTCGCCTTTCCCAGTCCATGGAGGGAGTAGCCTCTGCGTGGGCTCCAAGCCCGGAGCTGCTACTTCCCAGCTGTGTGACCTCGGCCAGGTGACTGCACCTCTCTGAGCCTCGGCTTGCTCATCGGAAAATTGGACGTTGTTGTGAGATGCAGTGGATAATTAGCCGTGTGGCAGGCTCTCGACGCGCTGTAAAAGTTAGTTCTCTTCCCTTGTCGTGGCAGTCCGAGGGCCACGAGGCGCGCCCCAGTGGGGGAAATCACAGCCTATCAAATCCAAGCCGTTCATTTTACTGTCGGGGACAGCGAGGCCATAGTGGGAATGGACTGCGCCGCGCAGTGAGCAGGTGAACAGCGCGACAATCGGGCGAGGCTAGCAGGTCTGTGAACTCCTCACTCTCAACCTCGCCAGCCAGAATGTCCCCTCTGCTGGGTGCAGACTTGGGGCGTGCGCGGCTCTGCCCCTGGAGGAAGGGGACGGGGCAACACTCAGAAGCGGCCGAAGCCGGGCCCAGCTGAGGGCTACTCCAGTACTGAGTGAACACAGGCCCCTCCGTACCCCTGACAAATGTCCTTGGAGGAAGGGGGAGTAATTAACAAGACGTGAAAGTGACCATGTCCAGGGTGACTGACTACGGCGTCCGTTAATTCATGAAGGAACAGGAATGGTGGGGAGGAGTTGGAAACAGAGGAAAAGCACCAGTGAGAAGACTGAGACCCGGCAGCTGCGCTGCCAAGTTCGTGCAGAAGCGTCCCAACGACTCGCCTGCACCCCAAGGCCAGCGGCCCATCTGACTCTGAATGTCAAAACCAGTTAAATTTTTTTAGCCTGTCACTAAAGTTTTGCATACCCTCCGACCCCCCTCCCCCCAGGCCAAAGCTGGGACCAGCCGATTCCCAGCCGAGCCTCGGGGAGCCCTGGGGGTCCTGGCACCACCGGGGCTCTGCCTAGGATCGGAAAGGTCCTCCAGCGCCTCGGGGTTGAATCCCCTGCCAGCAAGTTAGTAGCATCTCTTTAAGAGAGAGGAAAGGAGGGGCAGGGGCGGGAGCAAGGCGAGTAGGGAGAGAGGAGGAGGGGGGAGGAGGAGAGAAGGAAGGAGCGAGTCAGGGGAGAGGGGGAAAAACTCTCTTTTTGCTTCAAAACCTTAAGTGGGCTTGGGAGATCTGGTCAACTTTCCGAAACATCTGAATCTTTTTACAGCCCTCCGTTCTTTCCCTGGGCCAGCTGTGGGGAGGGAGGAGAAGGGGGGGGTAGAGAGAGAGAGAGAGGCGGGCGTGGAGAGGGAGGAGGGAGCGAGCGAGCGAGCAGGCCGACTGAGCGTGCAGCCACCGCCTCCTCGCCTCTCCTAACTCCCGGCCAAGGCGCGCAGTGGCGTCCTCGCGCTCTTGCTCGCGCCCCCGCCCGCCGTCCGCGCACCCCAGGCATGAATGCTGAGACTTGCGTCTCTCACTGCGAGTCGCCGGCCACTGCCATGGACGCCTACTACAGCCCGGTGTCGCAGAGCCGGGAGGGTTCTTCGCCTTTTAGGGCATTCCCCGGCGGCGACAAGTTCGGCACAGCTTTCCTGTCGGCCGCCGCCAAAGGGCAGGGCTTCGGGGACACCAAAAGCCGGGCCCGTTACGGCGCGGGGCAGCAGGAGCTGGCGCCCCCCCTGGAGAGTGGCGCCGGGGCGCGGGGGTCCTTTAACAAGTTCCCGCCCCAGCCGCAGCCGCCGGCCCCGCAGCCGCCCCAACCGCAGCCGCAACCGCAGCCGCCCGCCCCGCAGCCGCATCTCTATTTGCAGCGAAGGGCCTGCAAGACGCCCCCGGACGGTAGCCTCAAGCTCCAGGAAGGCAGCGGCGGTCACAACGCGGCCTTGCAGGTCCCCTGCTACGGTGAGTGCACGCGCGGGTCCCACTGGGCTGGGGACCCCGGGGCCCGTGGCTTCGGCAGCCCCCCAGTATCCCCTCTGCTTGCGGAAGCCAGGAATTGACCGGCTGGGGAGGCACGGGGCTGAGCGGTGGATGACTCGGCTAGGAAAATGGGATCGCCAGCTCTGAGTGGGTCCAGGGATCTCTCATGCCCCTTCCCATCTCCTGGCCTGGGGCGCGGAGAGTTTGGCTTTTAAACTCGACTCGACTTTGTCGCCTTTTCCGCTAGCCGCTCGCTTTGCGCTGCCCGCGGGGCCCAATTTGAAACGGATGCTGTGCACTGGCTCGAGACGTGCGGTGGGCAAGCAGCGCGGCGCTCTGGCGCGGGGCTCCGGGCTGCCGAGGTTTTGCTCACCGCCGGCCGGGAGGCTCTCCTGGCAGCGCCACAGGTGGGAGCGTCGCAGGTGCTGAGCCTTGAGCGCAGTCGCCGGAGCGCGCACGAGAAGCCGCGGCACAGCGGCGTGACATCGGCGCGGGTCAGGAGTCGCCTGGGGCCGGGCAGATCCGAGTCCCGGACCCCGGAGCGCAGCTCGCCGCGGGGAGGAGGGCCTTGCAGGGTTTCCCGGGCGCTTCTCTCTCGGCGAGCTCTGGAGAGAACCGGCCTCGGAACAATAGTTTAGAAATGGGCGGGGAGGCAGGAAGCCGCAGGGTCCGAGGCGGCGGGGTGTCGTGGGAAGAGGGAAGGGACTGGGTCCCGCTTTGGGCCTGCAGGGAACCGGAGGGAGCTGGCCTAAATGACCTCCAAGCCCCCTTGAACGCGGCGTAGGACACAGGCCTGGGCTCCCAGAGGGCCGTGACCTTTCAGCGGATAGAACCTCTCCAGGGCGGTCTGAGGCCGGGGCAGCTCGGAAGCTCCGGCTTCTCTTTATCCACAGAACCGGGGTTCTGTGGAGAGACCTGAGCTGGAAGAGAGAGGATGGGAGAAAGGAGGGGAAAACCTTCTCGGCCAGTAGCCGGAGCTCTCCCATCCAGGCTTTGGGCTTGGCCTTGGGGCCCTGATGAAATGAGCCAGTCCTAAGGGGGCAAAGACTGCTGTGCTGATCCAGGCTGGATGGAGAGGCCCCAGGCCTGGGGACAGAAGTGAGGCCTTGCTGGCTGGAATAGCCTTAGGAAAACAGCCCGGGGGCAAACACTTCCTCACACTCAAACTCACTCTCCCTGCAGGCTCAAACTAATTCATGGCCGTTGTTGACACCCACAATATACACACAGTCATATGCTTGTCTACACTTGTATTCTACATACTCACATACCGCATCTGCCTCATGAGCCAACATGGTCACACAACAAGTACACACACTCTTGTGGCCTTGCACACAGCCACACACTCCCAAACCCACAGGACAGGGCTGAGAGCTGTAGTAAGGACAGGTGGGTGGCCTATTCCTCAATTCCTCCACCTTTCCTGTCCACCCTCCTGCTGGAGTGAGATCACACACTTGGATCCACAGGTACACAGAGCTCCACACAGGTGTCTCTTCCACACTCAGGGAGATGGGGGCTCACTGTCCACCAGCACCAGCCTTCCCAGACCCAGGGGCTCAGGTTCCCTCCTCCTGGCACCACCCAGGCCCCTCCTTGTCCCTGTCTTTCAGGACTGTTGGGTGAGAATAGGTCACAGACCGGGTGACCCATGGAGGTTCATTGTGCAAAGCTAGGGGACGCGTGTTTTTCCTCCCACTGCACCCCCACGCTCACAACGATTGTAAGCATGGTGCAGGACCGGGCAGTGTTTCGTTCTGTGGTGCATAGGGTCGCTATGAGTCGGAACCCACTTGATGGCACCTAACAACAACAGCAGCAGCACTGGATTTCTATGTTTTAAAGAAATTTACCACTTCTGAGGAGGCCAAGGTATTAGGCAAACAGAGAGCCCTAATGGCTCCCAACTTCCTGTTTAGAAGATACCAGATGCCTTCAGGTCCAGAGGGAAGGGGAGAGGGCTGACCCCCTCGGAGCACCCTCTCTGTGCCCTGCGGGGCCTCCCCACGCCAGCCTGGACCTTCTTCTCCTCACATGAGCCTCCTTAGCCATAACCAGTGGACCTGAAAGGAAGGGTCAGCCACTTGACCTGGGACTGCCCCAACCCACAGTGGGGCCTGAGGGTAAGTGCCGCCTCTAAACCCCTGTTTCCTTCACTGCATCAGGGGTGATACTTACGAGAAAGGCTTTGCTGGGTCTTTTGTAGGAGTAAGTGTGGCCCCACAGAGGAGGCAAGAGCTTCCCTCCACCCATTTCTGTCCCCAGCCTCTACGCTGTTTGGGACCCACGAGCCCCCAGTTCCAAGAGCAAGGCAGGCCAGGCCCCTGCTGCTGCTCTGGGCAGAGACACAAGCTGTAGGTTGGGTGAAAAGGCAGTCTCCACTTGCAGACAGGACCCCATTGCCCTGATGCCCAAATGGAAGCTACTCAGGGCAAAGCTACCACCAACAATAACCGCACTATTTATTCTTTCCCTTCTCTCCACTGGGGTGCCCTGTCCAGGAGGTGATTTCTGGTCCTTATAAAAAGGGATTAGGCACCTTTAGGGTCGAGATGGGGAAACCGAAGCACCAAGAGGTGAGGCTCTGCCCTCTGGGAGGAAGGCCTCTGGAGTTCCCTCTCTGGATAGTCTGCAAGCAGGGAAACTGAGGCACACGTTGGCAACTCAAAAGCGGGGAAAGGCAGTTCAAGGAAAAAGCCTTCGGGATGTTCCCAGGAGCTGGGGAAAGGAAGGCAGAGCCGGCCTCGGCGCTTGGCCTCAGCCTCGGCTGCTCTGTCCCGACCCCAGACGGCTCAGACCCGGCAACCTCCTTCCGGGCTCTGAGTAACCAGGCAGGAAGCTGTTGCCCTGATCTGCACACCAAGCCGAGATGGAGGCGAGACTCTAAGGCCTCCTCCCGGAACTCAGCCTCGGGACGCCGCTGCCTTCATTCGAGCGCCGCTCCGTGCGGGCCTCCAGTCTCGGCCGGCGGTGCCTGCTCGGAGTTGTCCAAAGAACAGGTGAGAAACCCTCACTGGCTGCAGGCGTTCCGACCCCTCCCTGGGCCTTCGCTTCCCCAAGCGTACTGTAAGGGAGACGGACAAGGTGACCCGCAACGCCCTCCGGGTACAGAGACCTTCGCGTTTTTACGAAATCGCCCCGCTGGGTCCTTGCCTGCTGCAATCCCGGCCCCGCCTGGCTCCGCGTCCGCGCTTAGGCCTCCCGAAGTCCTTGCCCGTCCAGCGGAGCCGAGAACGAGACCCGTAGGCCCCAGGAGACACGCTAGTTCGGAGACTTGACGTTTCTCAGCGGTGCCACTTGAGCCTTCTCCCGGTGGGGACAAGGCCCCCGGCGCCTCGCCCCCAAACCCGGGGCCAGACTTCCCGAGCCGCTGGTGGCGAGCCAGGCCTCGTCCATGCACCAGGGGCTCGGGGCCGCTGCGGGGAGCAGCCTCGTTACCTTTTCTTTCGCTTTCGGTTCGGTGCACGCAGGTTTTCGTTGTGAGCAGATTGCTATCCTGCTCCGATGGCAGCGCTGTCGGCGCCTCCAGGGACTCGGGAGACTCTCTGAGGCCAGAGACTCCAGGGGCGCCGCCGAGGGGCTGCTCCTGATTTTCTGAATTAAAAGCAGTGCACCAACACAGTCCACACACCACAAAATGTGTAAACTCCGCCCGGGTCGTATTCGAATTTAGTCAAAGAACTGGGGCGTGTTTTTGTAAGCAGGAGACTCACAAAGACAGCGAGAGATGGAGATGCGGGCTGAAGCAGAAAGAGCCAGTGGGTGATTGTGGAATGATCGAGAAAAAAACTCGAGCCCAGGAGCGGGGGCACTGTGGCGGTGGCGAATCTCGGCTCAGTTTTGCTGGGGGAGGAAGATGCTTTTAATTTTTTACTTCGTAAATTTCCACAGCTTGCAGCCTGCGGTAGAATTGCTCTCCAAGCCAAAACAGTCCGATCTAAACGCATGAATTCTTAAATGAAGAAACAGAAGGCCTGGATTAAAATTCTAGTATTATTTTAAATCAATCGATTTGCACAGTTACTGTCTATTTATTATCGGTTATGTACAGTAAAATACGCAGCTCTTAAGTGGAAAGCTCAAAGAATTGTTATGTGTGTGTACACCGGTGGACCTGTCTACCACTCGGATCAAGATGTAGAATATTTACAGCACCTTTGTGCACGAAATCTTTTGGGGGGAAACCTTTTTTGTTGTTATAAGAACATTTCAGAAGACTTCGGAGCGCCGGGGACCCTTCCTTGTTACCGCTCGGTAGTGTTACTTGAGCAGGGTGGCCTTCGCGCCGCCGTCCTGACTCCAGTGCGAGGTTACAACAGGCTGCGTTGGAAATCTCGCGGCGACCCGGCCGTCCTGGAGTCACCGAAGCCCTGGGCCGTAAGCGCTGCGATGCGGGGCCGCGGTAGGAAAACTAGATAAAACATCAAACATCAAAACGCGCCAAGGTCCCCGAGGACTTTCATTTTGGAGAGCAGCTAGGCATACTTTTGTACAGGGACGTAGCTCGGCCTCAGCCCCTTTCTCTCTTCCCGCAGCTCTGCGTACGGCTTGGCTTTGGTGGCAAATTGAGATGTGAAACGGAATTTCATCGCACCTGCCAGGGGTGAGGGTAGCTTGGCACCCTGCGTTCGGGCATCTTCGTGAACCCCTGAACCCGGGTCCCCGAGGCAGTAGACGGCGAGAGGCGGGAATAGCTGTCAGAAGCCCACGCTGCTCAGCAGGCAACCGGATGGGGGAGGCTGCGCTCCAACCTGGCACCTCTCGCTGCCAAGAAGGGGGAGCTGGGGAGGGAGTGCGGTAAGAGAAGAGAGAACCCCTGATCGGAGAGAGCTGCTGGCACCCGGAGCCTCGGCATCCTCAGCCACCACGATCCCGGTCCAGGAAGCCGAAGAACCTAGGCCTAGGCCGGGACACCGCTTTTAAGTGGGGTCCTGAGAGCGTTTTACTGCGTCGGGACGCCGCCTGCCGGGCGCCGCCTGACCCCGTGAGCCCGCAGCTTCGGGGTTCCCCAGGCGTCGCTCCAAGGCTTCACTCCTCAACCCCCGCACTGAGGTAACAAGGCGAGTTATCACATTAGGCAAGCCAGGCATCGAGGACCTGAGTGTGTGGTGATACCGCCCAACAAATCCCGAGTCAACGGTCCCCTTTTGCCCAGGGGCCGTGGGGGCCGCACATCATACTCTGGGTCGCCTGCAGCGATATAAGTAAAAAGAATATAAGTAAAAAGATACAAGTAAAAAGCTATAAGTAAAAAGAAGCCCTTCTTTCCAACAGTGCCTTTTGAGTGATGGAGGGGGTACACCTCTCCGGCAAGCAAGTCCTCCCAGCCGCAGCCCGTATTGGCGAGTGCTTCACGGAGACTGGAGTTACTAGTGGCTCCCGATAGCTGCCCCTCCAGAGATGCTGCCTTGCTCCTCCTTCTGTCAGTTACAGATGTGCAAATGGGCAACATCTCATCTCCACTCAAGATGCCCCTTCCCCACCCAGTACAGGGGTGCGGCGCACCGCGGGGACAGCGACTGCCGTGCTGCCCGGAAGGCGGTCTACCCAGAAAGGGGGACAAAAAACGCAATGGCTTGGATGGAAGCCTCCAGTGTGTCCAGAGAGGTGTAGCAGAGGCCCCCGTAACACCACACCGCCCACCGTACTCCCCTGTCCACAGCAGTCTTCTCCACCCCATCCCACCCTGCACCCGCCAGCACCACCGAGGAGAAAGTGGGAAAGGAGTTAAGACTCAGAGGAGACGCGCGAAGTGGGGGCTCAGAGGAGCAAGAGGCTGAGGTGCGCGGCGGTGCAGGGCTGTGGGCAGGTTCGGATTCGAGCAGGCGCGGCAGAGGAAGGGTCTCCGCGGTGCCTCGGGGCTCTTTGAAGAGGCGAGAGTGACTGGGAGATACAGATACCGGGAAGAGGCGCCGCCGCCCGCCAAGTACCAGTCGTTCCGGGAGACCGCGGCGCGTGTACTTGGGACAGCTGGGCGCCGCTGAGGGTTCGAAAAAGAGCCGGAGTCGGTGAGCGATTCAGCGGATTTTTAAAGCGGATTCTCTTAAAGCAGATTCTCATTTCAAAACCGGGCCGGCGGAGTACCCAGACCACGTACCGAAACCGATAGGACACCGCAGCTAGGTCAGGGTGGAGGAGCTGGTTCTCTGAGCTCCCGGAGGACTATGCGGGCCGCAGCGCCCTGGAGGAAAAAACTGGGAAACTGCAGACAGTTTGGGTCGCGACGCGAAGGTCCCGCTTGGCACACACGAGGTCAGAGCGTACCTTCGGGGTATAGGTCGCCGCGGTCTCCACGCTCTCGTCTCGAGCTACTTCCTGCATGGCCCTGGGGACTTGCCTTCCTCTCTCGAGGTCTGACGTTTAGCCCTACGAAAATGCGGACGTTTGGATAACTTCAAAGTCTCCTCTGGGGTCTCTGTGCAGGCACCAGTCTGGACCCATCTCCACCCCCTTTCCCTGCCTTCGCCACCCCCACAAACATCCCTTTTTATCCGGGAGAAATCGGGAGTCAGGTGGACTGCAAAGGCTTCCCTGGAAGCGGAAACGTGTTCTCACGGTTCCCGGGGGTGTACAGAAGGGGCGTAGTGCCCAGCCTTCCCCCCTCCCCGGCCCCCGGTCAGTGCCCCTGCAGCATGGGGCGCGGTTGAATGCAGATTTTGGGCTCAGGGCTAGGATGTAAAAGTGAAGAAAGGGTGAACCACTGGGGTGTCCTTGTCCACACGTGGCCAGGTTTAAGCCAAGACTATGGGGTTCTTGGCCCCTGGGGCCACTCAAGTCCCCTGTCTCTGCTCACCTTCCCTATCTTCGCATTTATTGAGTACCTGCTATGTGCTGCACCTTTTCCTAGGAGAACAAACCGAGTGGCTGCCTGTTGACCTATAGTCTGCATCCTTCCAGGCGTAAAAAAACCAAAACCAAACCCATTGCTGTTGAGTCGATTCCGACTCTTAGCGACCCTAAAGGACAGAGTAGAAGTGCCCCATAGGGTTTCCAAGGAGCACTTGATGGATTCGAACTGCCAACCTTTTGGTTAAGCAGCTGTAGCGCTTAACCATTACGCCACCAGGGTTTCCAGGCATGTACAGTTGGGCTTAAATGTTTACTGGCTGGAAGAATGAGAAGAATTGGTAATTCATTCGGAGTGTTTCCGCGAGCGGGGTTAAGAACAGCTGTGAGCATATCCCAGTACCTTGGTTCTTGAGACTGCAGTCCTGGGGGTTTGTGTGAGTAGGTGCACCGCGTGAACGCGGCGGGTGTGCGCCCCTCTGGGTATGCGCCCCGCCCATACTCAGCGAGCGTGCGTCCTACTGTCCTAGTGTATTGCAGCGCGTGGCCATGTACACTAATTTTTGTGCACCCCTGTGTGAGAGGCGTGCGCGCTGCCTAGCGCTTGCGTCTGTGTACTCTGTACTCCGCATACGAGAGCCGCGCCGCGTGCGTGCAAGGGCGAGTACCTGTGCGCAATTCCCGGCACCCCTCGAGTGCCACATAACGCGCACCTTGGAGAAACTAAGCAGCCGATGCGTCACGACCGGTGGCCTTCCTGACGCTGGTCGAGGCTTCCCCGGGGAGGCTGAGTCATCCAGTCACGGAGTCTCCTTGTGGTCAGTCCTGGGCGGGGTCCGTGGAGCCTCTGCGTCCTTTTGGGGCCGGTAGACAAGGTCCATCCAGCCCACCCACACCGTTTAGAGGCCTCATCCCAGCCACCACCTCTTGAGGGTACCCAATGTCCCGTGCCTTGGCTCATTGTGGAAGAGAAGACATCATGGCACCATCTTCCTGAACGTTGTTGTGATTAGTTGCAGTGGAGTCATTGCGACTCACAGCGACCCCATGTGTGCAGAGTAGAACTGCTCCAAAGGGTTTTCAAGTCTGTCACCTTTTGGAAGTAGATTGCTAGGCTTGTCTTCTGAGCTGCCTGTTGGTGGATTCGAACTACCAACATTTTGACTAGTAGTCCAGCGCTTAACTGTTTGTGCCACCCAGGGACTCCTTTCCTACACGTTAGGGATCCCATTTTGCAGATAAGCAACCACAGACTCAAGAAGAAATGGGGCCCTACAGCGGGGTTAGTTGGAGGTCCAGAACCCACTGCCTAGACCTCCTCCTTCCACCGCTGTGGGCGGGGAGTGGGTGAGTGGTGGTGGTTGGGAAGGGAAGAGGTTGAGGAAAATCTCATCCCTGCTCACCCACTCTGTGCCTTCGCTGGGACCCCTCCAGTAAGTAGCACACTCCCACTGTGCATCAGATAGGGTGGCCAGCAAACCGAGCCCACCATGTGTTAGTGGGGATTGGAGTGGGGGGACAGGAAAGCACCTGTGGAGTTGCTGATGGAATTTTAGGGACCCGTGCCACAGGCAATGGAGCCCTGGTGGTGCACTGGTTAAAGCACTTGGCTGCTAACTAAAACGTCGGTGGTTTGAACCCACCAGCTGCTCCGAGGAGAAAGATGTGGCAATCTGCTTCTGTAAAGATGACAGCCTTGGAAACCCTGTGGGGCAGTTCTACTCTGTCCCTACAGGGTCGCTATGAGTCCGAATTGACTCAAAGGCCATAGGTATCCTGCATGCATCAGCCGGATTGAGCTCCTGCTCTCTACCCGGCTTTTTGCACCAGTGAGGGTGAGCACAGCCCAGATGACTGCGTTACCCCTCCCCCAGCAGATTGCCAACCGGCTGGGCCGGCATCATCCTTCAGGCCCTGGGACCCTGGTCACACCCAGGAACCAAGGTTCACTCCCCACATACATAATGGGTCATGGCGTCAAGGTGAGGGTTTATCCAGTGTTGGAAGAGGCAGCAGACGTCTGCTGGCCCAGATGTCCTCAAATGTCCTATTTCACAGACGAGGGAACTGAGATGCCTGATTCCATCTACTCATTGCTCACCAGACTTTGCGTGATGCTGTGCCAGGCCTTGTGGGGGATTCTGAGAAGCACTGGTCACAGCCCTTGCCTCAGGTCCAGAGGAGAGACAACAAGTAACTGTGCCATTCCAGTCCACCGGGGCCTGCGCTAGCACGGGGGACATCCGGAATCAGGCAGTGCAGGGGAGGCCGGATTAGCTGGGAGGCAAGAAGGGCTGCCCTTGGGGCTTGTGCTCAGTAGAAGCCACCACCTGCTCCATACCCTGAACTGCCAGGTGGGTGGAACCTCAGAGTAAGGGGAGGGCTCAGGTAGGCTGAGGGAGGTAGGAGTTCCCAAAAGCTGGGATCTCCTGTGGGCTCTGGAAATGCAGTTGCTTCTTCCCTCCTCAACTTTCTCCTTTCCTTCCTGGACACTTTCTGGAGATCAGAAGACCTGGGCTCACGTCTTGGCTTCTCCATGGAAACCCCCATGTGCCCTTGGAGGAGCCCACTCACCTCTCTGGTTCACACTTACTTCCTTCATTTGTAAAATGGGGCTATCTGGGCCTCTCCTGTCTGTGAGGGGCGGAGGTGTGAGGCTGGAGAGTGAGTGTCCACAGGTACTCCCTGAACTACCATCTTCTCTGCCTATGGAAATTCTTGTCCCTGCCCCTGCTCCCGCATGTTGTGCCCTTAGAGGGTACTACCACCTGTTGCCATAAAGTCAATTCTGACCCATGACGATCGCCTGTGTGTCAGAGTAGAACTGTGCCCCAGAGGGTTTTCAATAGCTGGTTTTTCAGAAGTAGATTACCAAGCCTTTCTTCTGAGGTACCTCTGGGTGGACTTGAACCTCCAACCTTTCAGTGAGCAACCAAGCACATTAACCGTTTGCACCATCCAGGAAGCTAGAGTATTACAAATGGCGGCGGTGGTGGGGTTTCTGACCAGGTTTCAGAGTGGAGATGGAGACTTTGGCACCCTCCTGGATGTGTGAGCCTTCCCTACGTCCAGGTGTTTACCTGGCCCTGCCTGCAGCCCCACCATTCAGCTATATGGGTTCACATCTGGTTCACATCCCAGCACTGAGCTGGGACATCTCCATAATGTCTGCCTTCAAGGGGGGGAGCTCACCATTCAGCAGGGAAGGCAAATGTGCACACAGCTTTGTTGCACAGGACCGCTTTCAGGGCCTCAGTCTCCCCATCCATAAAACCCCTGAGTGGGATTTCTGAGGCCCTGGGGACCTGTGACATGCCAGGCCTGCGCCAAGTGAGAAAGGGACTGGGATGGAGGCACCTGAGAGCTGGACATTTCTCCAGGATTCTTGGTGGTGGGGATGGCTCTGGACCCCACCAGTGTGCCCGATTCATTGTACCAAGAGGCTTCTTGGGTGACAGAAGGTTGGTTCAACCTACCAAAGGTTAAGAGTCTGGATATGCCTTGTCTGACTGGTTGCCTCAGTTTCCCCATCTGCGGAACAGGGACAATAATGAAGTGAAGCTGCTGGACTGCAAGTGAATGGGGGATTAGAGCTGGCAGGCAACCCCCCGTTGCTGATAGCACCATGTGATCACCTACACTGACTGAGCCCTCCCTGAGCCCTGGGCATTGTGCTATTTCATCAAGTCCCTGTTACAACCCTATGAGACGATACTATTATCATCCCTATACCATGAATATGGAAACCCTGGTGGCATAGTGGTTAAGTACTATGGTTGCTAACCAAGAGGTCGGCAGTTCGAATCCACCAGGCACTCCTTGGAAACTCTATGGGGGCAGTTCTACCCTGTCCTATAGGATCTCTATGAGTCAGAATCAACTTGATACCAAAGAGTTTTTTTTTTTTTTTTTAATATCATGGATGAAAACTAGAACTCATAGGGATGCATAGCTTGCCTAAGGTGAGACAGCTAGGAAGGAGAAAGCAAGCTCTCAATGGCCAAGAGCTTCAAGAGCCTAAAAGGCATTCTTTTTTAGGAGGATCCTAATTAGACTTGAGGTCACTGTAGTCCTATCCCAGAGGACCTGGGGATGAAAGGCTGGGTATTATGAACATGGCCCCCACGCAGCCCTTC
Organism: Trichechus manatus latirostris; assembly: GCF_000243295.1. Lineage (NCBI taxonomy): Eukaryota > Metazoa > Chordata > Mammalia > Sirenia > Trichechidae > Trichechus > Trichechus manatus. Next base: position 330,793 of record NW_004444127.1, on the reverse strand, counting down.
CCATCCGGTCACCTGTCTGCAGTCTCCCCAGTGGGGAGTCCACATCTGAGGGTGTGGTGAGGAGTCATAAATCATGTTTGGGCTTTGACACCTGGCAGGTCAGAGTTCTAGTCCTGACCCTGACCTTGGGCACAGCATCTCCAGGTTTTCACATGACCTGCAGGACTGTGGCAAGAAGAGGTGCCAGGTCTGATGCCAGCATCTCAGAACTGGTGTGAGGGATTGCTCCTTGAGTTTCCAGAGGCCCCAGGAACACACCAGAGGCTCTGGTTAGGGCAGGGTGCAGTGGAGGAACATCTAGGGGACCAAACCAGGGGAAAATAACACGTTCCTCCCAGGAAAGAGGAGAGAACACATGAGGTGTTTGTTCTGTTTCAAGCTGTTTCCCCAGAGTCTGCAGCAGGACTCGGTGCAGATAGTAGGTGCTCAACAGATGTTGGTTGATGAGCAACTGAATGAATGAATAATATGGGACATGAATGTGCTAAGAACTCTACAAATCTTTCCTTCCTTCCGTCTTCTCTTCCATCCACCTACCTTTGAATCGAGGCCTGGGATGGGAACTCTTGGTCTGGGAACCTGACTTCTAGTTCTCCTGCACCCTCATGAAAAATAATTTCTTTCTTGTGGGAATCCCTGTGGGCTGTGGAAGCAGGGAGCCCTTGGGGAGCCCTATTTTACATGAGTCTTGGGTCTTCTCAGACTCTGGCACCCCTTCTCACTATCGCTGCCCAGCAGCCTCACCTTGGAGACCACAGGCCTAGGATCTGGCTGCTGTATCACCCAGGGCTGGCTCTAGTCAAGTGTGCCTGCTCCCCCTGCCCCCCGACTCTTCTCCTCAGCCCTCCTTATTCCCTGAAGGAGCTCCAGGTCCCTCCACCTGCAGCCCCCACCCCTTGTCTGTCCTCTCTAGGCCCTCATTCTTCCCTGCTCCCTAGGGCTGCCCACCCAAGAGATGCTGGAGTTCTTCCCTGTGCTCCCTTAAGTGCCATCCTGTCCACCCCAGGGATTCTGAGATCCCTCCAGCCCCAAGGGATGGAGCCCCCTGCCCTGGGCAGGATGCTGTCCTGACCTCACAGCCACCACCCCGCCTGGGTTCCCAGCTGGTCCTGCCTGCCCCAAGGCCTCGAGGTCTGGGCTCTCCCCCAGCAACACTGGTGTTCTTCCACCCGTCCCCCAGCCCTCACTGTCTGCGGGCATTGAACACCCGTGATGCTTGAGTCTCACTACCGGCCTCCACAGAAGGAACTACATTTAACAGATCTAAACCAAGGCTCGGAGAGGTGAAGCAGCTCTCAGGAACACAATGAGACTAGGACCCAGTCATGTCCTTGTTCCTCCCACGCACTGAGGGGTGCACACTGGCACTGTGGCTCCAGGGTGCCTGGGTGTGAATGCCAACCCCCTCACCTAGGAGCTTGACTGTGGCCAAGGTTCTTCTTCTTCTTTTAATTTTGGTGAAAGTGTACACAGCAGTACGTACACTCATTCATCAGTTTCTACATGTACAATTCAATAACATTGGTTACACTCAGGGCCAGATTAAAGCATGTGAGGACCCTAAGCACTGATATTCTGTGAGGCAACCTCCTCTGCTTACTCATGCATTGGAACTAGATATGTGAGTTATACATATACATGTATATATGTGTGTGTGTGTGTCTTAGTATCCATAATGTAATTTCTTTTTAAATGCAACTGTAATATTGGCGATTGAACACAAAAGTGGCATATGCCATTTTAGCAGAATGAGATGAACTGGACTATAAAATTTTCAGTGGATTGGGTACTAAGATTTTCGCTATATACCACATTTTCTACAAAAAGAATATTTCACATATTCTACAACAAAGAAAATGAGTCAGTAAACTTAGTTGTCTCAACAATCAGTGTAAAATTCTATTGATCTCTCACAATGAAAAATTGACTTTCACCAATTTTGCCTTAAATGGCTCATACTTCAGTTATAATGCATGTTTCATAATAAATGCTATAATTATAAAAGAACAAATGAAAAGATGTCATAAAAGAAAATTTATTGATCAAAAAACAAATATCACAACAAATTACTATATTTATTTTTAGATAGATCTTTCATCCTAACATGTTATAGTTAAAAACATTTCTTTCTATGCTCTTACAAATTCTTCAATGATTTCATCATAGTTAAGCTGCTGATCAATATCTACTTCCATACATAGTAAGGGTAACGAATCGAGTCTTTCTTGAATCATTGTGTGCACTGAGGGTTTTTGAGTCTCTTTAGGGACAATGCAGTTTGTGATCATTAAAGTTAGCAATATGCATAAAGCAATTTCAACATTGGGAAATACGCATTGTATTTTGTCTTCTATTATGGAATCATACGTGCCTACATGAGTAAAGTTTATCTTTCCTGAATCTGTAAACTTAGTTCTCATGTAAGAATGAAATTGTTGCACTTCTCCGTAAAGGTTTGTATTTAAGTCATAGAGATAAGCCTGCACTAATTTCTTGAATGCCTTCATGCATTCTTCATCAGGTATATCCACATTGTTTAAGAAGGAAAATCTGTTTGAAAGAGCTTCATACACTTTTGCCCTTCTCTTCATGCAAGAGTCAAATGTGTCAGTGATGGTGTAGTACGCGGTTATGCGAAATTGATCTCTGTCACTCAGCGAAACTTCTGGAGCACTTCCGTCATTTACTTGTTTCTTTCTAATGCTTCTGTGACAGTGAACTGCTTGATAATCAGTATTGGGCGGTACTTTGTCGTGTTTTCAAATTTTTCAAAATCTTCTCTTAAATTATGTAAATACCCTGTTAATGACTGGTAGAGATCTGCGCATGTCTTCAAATTTTCTTCTGAATCTTGGAGAGCTTGACTTGTCCCATGAAAATGCTGCAATATATTATTCCACATAACCAACATAAACACATACTCTAGTGTTTGCATTTTGTTGATGATGTTTTCAGCTTCTCGTTTGGTATCTCCTTTTTGTGTATGGATTTCAACAATATTTTCTAAGGCATCTAGAATCTGAGTGTACGATTCCAGGGTTGCACTTATTGCTACAGCATGCGCTTCCTAATGTGTATTAGAAAGACATTTTAATATTCCATCATTGCCTAAATATGTCCATTGGTGAGCAGAGCCAGCAAAAAATCTGTAGAGTAACTGAACAGTAGAAAAAAATCAACTGCTTCCAGACAACAATCTACTTTGCTGCGTCCTACAAAATTAAGTGAATGCAATGCACATGGTATGAAAATGGCATATTCATTACATTCTTAAATTTTCTGTTGCGTGCCTTTATAACGCCCTGACATATTGGCAGCATTGTCATGGGACTGACCTCTGCACTTAAAAATATCAATTTTGCAAATTTCACATAAATAGCGAAGTACTTGATTTGCAATTTCTTCACCTGTATGACTTTTTAAGCTAGTAAATGTGATAAATCGCTCAACAGATTTTCCACCAGTTGGAGACACATATCTTAACATAACACTTAGCTGATCTATATGATAAAGATCAGGAGTGGAATCCATAGACAAACTGAAATATCAAGCTATACTTATTTCACTAAAATAGTTGATTGAACTTTATCTCTTAAGTTTATTAATTCTTCACATGTTGTTTTAGACATATACAATGGGTTGCCTTTTCCTGTGTTACCATATTTTGAGATGCAACCTGCTAAAAATGGATCAAGCTGAGCAACACATTCAAGTAAACTCCAAAAATTTCCATTTTGTGGGGACCCACACACTTCATTTCTTCCTCTAAAATAGTCTACATTCAGTGATTGTTATAATGACAGCAACAATGCATTGCAAAATGGCTTTCCAATACTGATGTTCTTCGTTAATTTATGTTTCCAGTTCATGGGTTAGGCCAAAACCATGTCTTCAGTTTAAATATGACAACATACAATCCCTGTGAATTGAACTGTTTTCATGTTTACAAATCATATTTGAGTTGCACCCATCACTAAATCCATCCATAGCAAATCAAGAGTTAAATGATTTAGGACTGAATAGTTTACAAACAAAACAATATACAGAGCTGACTGACAGAGAATACAGTAGCCACTCCCTCTTATAATTTTCACCATTAGCTATGCACTCTAGAAATATATTCTGGCTACAGAACCTTGATTGTTTACCATCCAGAAATTTTTGACACGGATTTTCAAATGGTCTACTGTGATGTTGACAGTCAGTTGGCCCTCTTTTGAGCCAATAATTTACATCATTAGAAGAAAACCTATTCTACAGGATCTGTATTTCTGTTATTTATGGGGTCTACAGATGCTACAATTTCAGATTCAAAAATAGTTTCACTTTCTACACTACTATCAATTTTTTTACTACAGCAAGGAATGGATGCAAAATTTAGAACAAATTCGGTTATATTCCTATTGCTATTAGTGATTTCAGCACTAGCAGTTTACTAGTACAACGATTTGCACCCATTAAACTCAAGTCTTTAATGGAAGAAGCCTCTTCTGAGTCATTACATTTAGAAAGGACGTTAATTTTAGAGTTGTCTTTAGGGACTCACAAATCCTTTTATTTTTATCTTCTGTGAGCTTTCGTTTTTGCATTACACTTAGTTGTTGCTATTTCATTTTACCTGGATATAAAATTATGTCACTTTTTAAATGTAGTTCTCCCATAGCAAATAAATGTGAATAATTAAACATAAATAAAATTCATAAAACAAGTAAAAGTTATAAAATAAAATTTACATTTGAATTTGGACATTAACACAAAAAATTATATTTGAAAATTAGTAAGCAAAAAAAATTGATTTGGAACTTATAATTTTGTTCTTCAGGTCTGAGATAGTAAAAAGAAAGAATACTCACAAGGCAAACCCAAAACCAAACCCATTGCCACTGAGTCGATTCCTACTCATAGCGACCCTATAGGGCAGAACAGAACTGCCCCATAGAGTTTCCAAGGAGTGGCTGGTGGATCTGAACTGCTGACCTTTTGGTTAACAGCCCAACACTTATCCACTGTGCCACCAGGGCTCCATTCTTATAAGGCAATTGGAAATAATTTTATTTGTTTCTCATATGATGTTTGTTGGTGAGCCCTTCAGAGATCTTCATGAGTGTTTTTTGTCTCAAAATAATATTTAAAAACTTAACCACTCACTTTCCAGCCTTTGGTACTGCATCTTCACAGTTCATTGGACTACTGCTGATACCGGACAGAGGCGAGAGCAATCACAAGGAGCAGGATACAAATATAAGGGTATGCTCCATCTGAAGACAGTTTTTGGTTAGCTTTGCACAGGACCAGATACATCACAAGTCACATGATTGTAGAGCCACTGGCAGGTTCTTCTGTGGTCAATGAGAGAGAACTGAATGTGAGGTTATACCTGATCAGTCTGAAATGAAAAGGAAAATATAATGGGTATCATATACAAAATTTATTAAACGGTATCAATTTCATTTCGTGCCCTGCCAGTTCCCTTCCACTGCGGTGCTCACTTTTCCTTGTGTCCTGTCTGCTTGGCATCTGTGGGTCTTTGCTTCAGACAACTAGTGTTCCTGTTTTGTTGATGGCCTAAGCATATGCTTACCTTGCTTACCGGGTAGTCTCTCCCTGGTTCCACTCCACACTGTGTCACCATTCTCCCTATCTCTACCCTTATTGTTTTGTCACTTAGACTCACTACCCCCTAAACTTCACATCTATGCTTTAGAGTTACTGTTGACAATTACATCTTATCTTGGCCAAGTTTCTTGACCTCTCCACACCACAGTTCCCTCATCTGTAAGTCGAGGATGAGAATACTCCTGCTCCTGAGGATGAAATGAGAGAATGCACATGAAGCACGTAGAGCTGAGATTGGGATGTAGTCCATGCTCAGGGTGCCAGGCTCTGTGGGGTCGGTGTGGACACAGACGTGGAGAAGACTCTGCCTGGGAGGGGCTCCCTCCTGCCTCTTTAGAGAGGGAATTGGACATAAGCAAAGCTGTGAGAAGTGCTTGGTCAAAGGCTCCTCCGCCCAGCCAACAAGTCCTGCAGGTTGCATACCCGTGCCAGACAGGTGCTGGGCACTTGGCAGGGAAAGAGCTGGTTCCTGCCCTCAGGGAGCTGACAGCCTCATTAGAACATGCTACGTGTGAAGGAAGGAGTCCCTGGGTGGTACAAAGGTTAATGTGCTCAGCTGCTAACCAAAAGTTTGGAGGTTTGAGTCCACCCAGAGGTACCTTGGAAGAATGGCTTGGCCATGTACTTCCCAAAAATCGGCCATTGAAAACGCTATGTAGCATGGTTCTACTCTGACACCCATGGGGTAGCTGTGATTCAGAGTCGACTCCATGGCAACTAGTTTTGGTTTACATGTGGGGGGAATCCCCAGGGGAAGTGACACAAGGACTGAGGCTTCCTGGATGGGGACATTTAAGCTGGACCTTGGAGGTTGAATAGGAGCACCCCACCTGAAGGAGCTGGAAATGGCATTCTAGACTCAGGAAACAATATGAACAAAGGCTTCAAGTCAGGAAAGTACACAGTCTGTGTGCAGAAAAGGAAGTTGGAGTGCAGGGCACGGGGGACCCTGGGGAGACAGGGCCTGAGGCCGATAGGGGCAAAGCTTGGAGAGCCGTTCGATTTCTGCTGAAGGGTTTGGACTTTGGGAGAGCAACTGGAGGACTCTGAGCAGTGTGGTGAGAGACCAAGACCCCAGGTGGTGGGCTCACTGTGCTGCCCAGCATGGCCTGCTTATGTGAAATCCAGGATCCCAGAATCCACCAGGAGCCTCGTGGGCTATTCTGTCCATCCCCTCAAGAGATTCAGCTCAGAGACAAATTGGTTTTCTGAGAATCAGGGCTGATGAGAAGGGGTGGGGGTCAGAGCCACAACCCTGGTCCCTGGCTAGGTCCCTGGCTGTTTGGGAGCCCCCATATCCCTTTGACTGACCATTCTGTGAGGACGTGGCCTTTGGGGAAATTCTCATGTACTCTCAGGTCCACACCTGCTCCTGAGAGGCCCAAATCTGGGACCATTCCTTTCATTCAGCTGATCCCAGAATCCTCTCCTGGTGGAGCTGGGAGGAGCCCAAGCAGGGAAGCCCCTGCCCACCCTCACCGGCTCTGCACTGTCTGCCCGGTGCATATGTTGAAGATTTTCTGTTTGATACCCATACGAGACACTTGCTGCTCACTTTCTCCTGCCCCATCCATCCTACCTTGTGTTCTCCCGTAAGCAGCACGGCCAGGGCTGGGGCTCTGGGGACTAGTCAGGAGGCTGCACGCCCAGCTGGCAGCCAGATCAGGGAAGGAGGCTAAGGAGAAGCAGCCGTCACCTCCAGGAAAGCGGCAGGAACCCCAAAGGCCTCTCTTGCAAAGATAGTTCTTCCTCGTTTTGGGCTTTGGAATCACCAGCCACAGTGCAGAGCAGGCTCCCAGCCCACGCTTGCTGACCTTCCAGGCTCCATTTAAATAGAGGCCCATTTGAGCCTGGCTTCCCAACCAGGTGCCCTGAAGGAAGAACGCAATTTCTAGCGTCCTTGGAAACTCATAGAAACTGTGTTTTTCTTGTAATTGGCTGCAAAAGACTGCCTGAAGCTTCAGATGCCTTTGATTTGGGAGACTGGTACAGCCCAGGACCTGCAAGCAGATTTCCCAGGTTTGCAGCCTGAACAGCTGAGAGACCTTGGGCAACTTAACTGACCTCTCTGTCTCAGTTCTCTTTTCTGTAAAGCGGGTAAGGAATAATATCTACCTTTTAGTAATAGTGTGAGGATAAAATGAGGTAATAAACAAGAACTTAGAATAGCTTCTAGAACAGACAAAGTGCTCAATAACTGTCAGCTGTTATTATTGATAGGATTTTGCTGGAATCCTGACTATATCAGGCTGCTGAGAGACTTTGACACTTACTGTTGACTTGAATGCATAAAATTGGAAGATGAACAGCTTGTTGCTGAATCTACACTGGTTGACATGTAAAATATAGATGAGTGACAAAAGGGGTGGAGGCTGGCTGTCTGCCTAGCATGGGGTGGGGGGTATCAAGGAGGAGAGAAAGCCTCACTAGGGCCCCTCAGACCCTGCAGCCCACATCTCCCCAGGCTGCTGCACTCCATGTCCTAGTAATAGGTTACACACATCGCAATGGATTAAGATGTTCTTGGCAGAAGGTGCACACTGCATTGTAAAGCAGAGACGCATTTGAATTTTTTTTCAGTCTGGATGAGGGGAAGTAATGAAAAGATCATTTTCAACCAGCATGTTAATTCTGAATATTGGAGGCAAGCTGAGTTACTTAGACTTATTGCATGTGATGGCCATTTAGATCAAAACTCTGACCACAGCCTTAGGCATAATTATCTTTTAGAAATGTTGACTTTTTAGCCATTTTATAGTCTTAAATACGAAACTTTTAAAAGCAAAGATGGAGCCATCTTTTCCATCCTTATCAACCTCCAGAAACTTTAAATAGAAACCTGGCCAATTAATTCAGCCCTAACTTTTCCTTTCTTCTCCAAGGGGATAAAAACCTTCTTGCCTTTTCAGTTTGTAAGCAATTCTTTACAACAAACGAGTTTGGAGAAAGGCAACACTTGATTTTGGTGAAAGAGGCAAATTCTTTCCAGACTGATGCGATACTTCTGCAGGCTGAGAAATTCAGTTAATTAAACAAGATTAATTTGATTCAACAGAGAGTTGTTGGGTGCCAGACACTGGGAGGGCCGATGTAGTCACGGAGCTTTATAAGACACTTTCCCTGCCCTTGTCAGAGGAACCACCTAATGGTGGAGATGACCATGAATACAATGTTACAGTGCTTTGTGATTTAGTTACTAGAGGCCAGTCCGGAGCTCAGGGGGTCCCTGGCTGGCGCAAATGGTTAACGAGCTTGGCTGCTAACTGAAATGTTGGAGGTTTGCGTCCACCCAGAGGCACCTAGGAAGAAAGGCTTGGCAATCTACTTCAGAAAAATCAGTCATTGAAAACCCTATGGAGCACCGTTCTACTCTGGAACACATGGGGTTGCCATGAGTCAGAGTCGACCTGGTGGCACCTGGAAAAAATGGGGCGGGGAGCTCAGAGGAGAGCCTGCAAAAATCCACAGGAAGGAGATAACGCTAAACTGGACAGGGGACCTGGGGTTCCCTAGGCATAAAGGGCCCTGGTGTGGCCCTGAATCACCAAAGTTCTTGTTGTTGAGTAGAACTGTCCCAAAGGGTTTCCTAGCCTGTAATCTTTACAGGAGCAGATCGCCAGGTCTTTTCTCCCATGACGCAGCTGGATGGGTTCAAACCGCTGACCTTTCGGTTAGCAGCCGAGCGCTTAACCATTGTGCCACCAGGGCTCCTTTCCCCGAGGCTGGTTTCTGTATAACTGCTGCAACAGCAGCAGCAGCCAAAGCACATTTCTTGAATGGCCCCCTTCCCACTCCCCACACCCAGACACCTTTCAGGTGGTATGATGGATGGAGGGCGGCTGGATGCTCACACCAAGCAAATTCTTTTTGACCCGTTAAACACTGGTGTGGCTCTGTAAGAAAGTCTTCCAGATGTTGCCAAGAGTGGAAGTGGGAGTGAGGTTTTTATAAGTAGTTTACAACCAACCTGAACTTTGTCAGGTGGTTTTGGGAGCCGCACTGCTCTCAATGCGGTGATTAAAATTACAATTCTTATTTCATGGTTATACCTTCAAGTTGCAACCAAACTTAGATTAAACTATATTTATGTAAGAGTCTCTCTTTAAGATAAAATGAAAGTTTAAAAAAAGTCACAAAATAAATTTACATTTACCCCTACTACCCATTGCCATCAACTTGATTCTGACTCGTAGTGGCCCTAGAGGACAGAGTAGAACTGCTTCATAGGTTTCCAAGGAGTGACTGGTGGATTCGAACTGCCGACCTTTTGGTTAGCAGCCTGAGCTCTTAACCACTGTGCCATGAGGAGTCCAGAATTTACATTTAGCATCTGGTATTTGACAACGGTTTCAAATATTTTTACCCCATTTGCAGTCTTATTCTGTGAAATGGGCCCTGATTAGAACTACTTAAAAAAAAATTAATTGATTTTTTAGTGTGGTAAAAATATATATAACAAAACATGCTGTGTCCACATTTTTTACATGTGCAATTCAGTGACATTGATTACGTTCTTCATGTTGTGCAACCATCACAGCTCTCCATTTCCAAATTTTTCCATTACCCTAACAGAAACTCGGTGCCCCGGGAGCAACTTTGGACAGAGGTTAGTAAACATCTCTCTGGGCAGCTGGAGCTGGGGAAACTCAAACTGAGGAGAATGCAGCGGGGAAGGAAACGAGGACGGGATGAGGCATTTGCAGTTTGAGTGGCTTTGCCTTTGCTCTTGCAAAGGCTTAACTAGTCCCCAAATTATGATCACTGTAGCAATGCATCATAAAACGGGCCTGTGATAGAGTATGCTGTGTATCAGGCAAAGGTGTGTGTTCATGCCTTCTGCTTCATTCAAACCTCACAACCATTCTGGGTTGTGGATATTGTCAGCCTCACTCTACACGTCAGGAAACAGGCACACAGAGGCCAGGTCACTTTCCCAAGGATACTTCTCAGTGGGGGGCCACTAGGTGGCTTGGGAGCCTCCTTAGTTACCTCCTTTAGCTCCCCACCCCAATTTCTTTAACGGGAAAATGGACATTTCCTTGTTTTATCTAAATTGCTAGCTAAACACAGAATCAGAGTCCCTGGGTGGCACAAATGGTTATGCACTTGACTTACTAGCCAAAGGGTTGGCAATTCAAACCCACCCAGAGGCACCTTGGAAGATAGGCCTGGCTATCTGCTTCCAAAAGGTCACAGCCTTGAAAACCCTCTGGAGCAGTTCTACTCTGCACACATGGGGTGCCATGAGTTGGAATCAACTTGATGGCAACTAACACAACAAGACACAGTATCGGTGGAGTCCTTCAACCGGATCACTGCCTTGAAGCCCCTCCTATATAGAGATCTGGAGTTGCCCCTGGAAATATGATGCCCTCTTCCCTGCCAAATCAGTCTTAGAATAAATAAAACCAGAATGCTATTTAGAAATGAGGATGGTGAAATTTCATCTTGCTGACTTTGGATACATCAGCAGGAAAGGCCAATCACTAGAAAAGGATCAGCAAAAATGAGGGAAGCCCTCGATGAGATGGACTGACGTGATAGCCGTAATGATGGGCTCAAACATATCAAAGATCATGAAGATGGTACAGAACCAGGCAATGTTTCATCCTGTTCTACGTAAGGTTGCCATGAATCGGGGCCGGCTCAATGGTGACTAACAACTCCTCGCCAAGGCTGGGCTAGATGCCCCTGCTCTGCCCACCACCCTGCACTGTAAGCACTGCCTCCCACGTGGAGGAGGACTTTTGAAGGTAGGTGGTTGTTGTTAGCTGCCGTTGAGTCGGTCCCCAACTCATGGCAACCCCGTGCACGATAAGATCAGACCGTTGTGATCCATTGGGTTTTCGTTGGCTGATTTTTTCAGAAGTGGCTCACCAGGTCTTTCTTCGTAGCCATAGTCTGAAAGTTCTGCTAAACCTGTTCAGCATCATAGCAAAACGCAAGCCTCCACGGACGTATGGGTGGTGGCTGAGCATGAGGTGCATTGGCTGGGAATTGAACCCAGGTCTCCCGCATGGAAGGTGAGAATTCTGCCACAGAACCACCACTGCCCTCTTGAAGGTAGGGGCTATGTTTTACTGAGCTTTATATTTCCACCACCCAGACCTTTGCCCAGCACATAGTTGGTGCTCCAGAAATGTTGAATGAATGCAGCAAGTAAGAATCAGGAGTCAAACCCAGACCTGTCCTACTCCAAAGAATTTCATTCATTTCATTTAGACTTGTGCAGGATTTAAGCTTCCCCATCTTGCCTGCCTGGGGACTGAAAATGACATGACAGAGTCCCCATCAAGGGGGTTGGGGATGCAGGTTTTCTTCCTGTTACACAAGAGAAGCAGAGGCTCAGAGGGAGGAGGTATGAGATGTCAAAGTGAAGGTAGACAGGGGCAATGGGCAGACAAACCACAGGGTTGGAAGTCAGGAGGGCTGGGTTCAAGCCCCAGCCCTTCCGCTAACAGGTTGTGTGATCTTGGCCCAGCCATGGTGCTCTTGGGGACTCAGGTATCCTGCCTGTAAGATGGGGGGTGGCCCAGTGTGGTCCCTGGGCTCTAGGGGCTTACTGTTGGGACAAGGAGAGGGCCTGGGCCAGCTCCCCTCTGCTGTCTGGCCACGAGGTGTCAGTATCTCTCCCAGCCAGACAAGCCATGAGACAGAGGGTGGCCTGGGGGATGAGACCTGGGTGGGAAGGTGGGGAGATGAGAAACTTTGTCATCTTGAAGAGAGCAGCTAACAGGGGTGGTTAGAGTCCTGGCTGAGGTCAAGACCCCTACCCACCCCGATAAACAACAGGAGGTAATCTCCAAGTGTTAGATCATAAGTGGGACTTCTCATGGTGACCCTAAAGCTTGTTTGGGTTAGTCCTCTGAGTTGGTCTCAATTGTGTCCCCGTAGGATAAGAGGACACCTGCCTGTCCTCCCTCTAAGGGCTTGTCTATCTAAGAAAGCCAATGAATCATTGCCTTGGTAGGCAAGACTCTGGCCTTGGAGTTGGACCATCTGGTTCAACTCCCAGCTTGGCCCCTCCTACCTTTGTGATCTCAGGCAAGTTACTTCTCTGGACTTCAACTTTTCCATCTATAAAATGGGAGTAACAATATTGACCTCGTGGGGATATTGTGAGACTCAAATGAGATAGCAGATGGGTCAGTGTTCTACAAATACAAAGATTACATTGTTGTTATTGTTATGTTATCAGCCCTGGTTGGAGAACCCTGGTCTATTTGATTTAGGACCTGCACACTTCGGGTGGGAGTCTTGTTTTACCACAAAATGTAACATGCTTGGTCAAGGCCAAGACCGCCTTGGTTTTCAATACTCAGTTCAAGAGCCATGCCATACCGAAGCCTTTCCTGACCTTGTCAACCAGAACTGACCACTCCTTCCTGTGGACCTCACTGTGCCCTCGATGCAGTCATCTTGCCCTTGTCCATCAGGGCCCCCTTAACACTTGACCACACTTGTTAGTTGTCTGTCCCCTCCACAAGTCCATGACTCCTCTCCTACAGAGAGACTCTCAGGAGGTGCTCAGTGATATGTGTGGAAGGAATGAAAAAGTGAACGGATAAATGGATGAATGAACAGATGCAGGTCAAGGTACAGTGTGGGGAAAGGACAAGACAGAACAATCTGGGCATAAAGATGGGGGACGGAGGGGACCCAGACCTAGACGGAGTTGGCCGTGGAGGCTGAAGTCCAGGATAAAGGCCCTCAGGGAAATCAGCAAGTGGGATTTCTTTTTAACCACTTTTTTTGGATACAAGGAAAACTCACTCATTTGGACAAATTACACGAGAGCTGAAATCGTAATTGTAATAGACTCAAAAAATAAAGTGCTTTTAAAAATTTTAAGTTCCAACATTAGCTTGACCCCAGCTAACAAAATGCTGCCTCCTACAGGCCTTAGAAAACCCCCCAAAAAACACCTGTTGCCGTCGAGTCAATTCTGACTCATAGTGACCCTATAGGACAGAGTAGAACTGCCCCATAGAGTTTCCAAGGAGCACCTGGTGGATTTGAACTGCCGACCCTTTGGTTAGCAGCCATAGCACTTAACCACTACGTCACCAGGATTTCCTCAGGCCTTAGAAGAGCTGTGTAAGGAACCATGTGCTCTAATTGGTCACCGATTGCTTCCGAGGAGGTAGGGTGTCAAAGTGCTTGGAAAGCAAGGTTTGTCCCTAGAAGCTGGCATTCTCCTTGGGATTTGGATTAGAGTCTGCAAGTCCATTTATAGAGGCTATGGACCGTGGGATGGTGGTAGGGACGGGGAAGGGGGTGCTAACAAAACTTCAGGCCAGTCCCTCTTCCAATTGTTGCAAATGCTAGCTTCACGAGAAGGAATCTTGGATAAAGTGGTTTCTTCCCATTAAACAAAACCAAACCAAATTTGTTGCCGTCAAGTCAGTTCTGACTCATGGTGACCCCATGGGTTACAGAGTAGAATCACTCCATAGGGTTTTCTTGGCTTTAATCTTTACTGAAGCAGATTGCTAGGCGTTTCTTCCGCTGTGCTGCTGAGTGGGTTCAAACCGCTGACCTTTAGATTAACAGCTGATCGCAAATCATTCACACCACGCAGGGACCCTTTCTTCCCACTAGTCCACTTAAAAAAAAAAAAAAAAATCAGACTAACCACTTTTAATTTTGACATAATTTCTGATTTATAGAAAAGTTATGAGTACAAAGAATTCCCAGATACTCTTTACCAGAGGGTCCAAATGTTAAAGTTTTACCATATTTGCTTTATCATTCTCTTTCTCTCCATATCCCAGGGACCAGTCAACTCGAAGGCAACAGGTTATGTATGTATGTTTTTATATATATACATAAATGTATATATTTATATTAATATATAGATATATGCATATACATATATACATACTATTTCTTTCGAAACTGTTTAAGAGTAAGTTGTAGGGATCATCCCCCTTTATTCCTGCATACTTCAGTGTGTAGGTCCTAAAAACAAGGCATTGGCCCATGTTTGAGGTTCCAGACATTCAATGAAGTCTGTCTTCTGTGGGCCAGTTTTATCAGGGCCAGAACTGAAGGTGGGATGTGGTGGGGTTGGCTTAAAGGCATCTGAGAGGGGCTATTCTCCTGGATCCTGTCTCCAGCCTCCTCGCCCAAATCCCACACTGGGCATCTTCCCCAGGAAGTCTGAGGATGGGGGCGGGGGGCTGGAAGAGGAGGCTGCAGTCCCTGCCTCTGCTGATGCCTCCCTTGGGAAGAACCCACAGCAAGCTGGTAGCAGTTCTACTAATTACATGGAAAGGCAATTGGATAAAATGCAGGGTGCGGTGGGGAGGGTTGGCATGGCTCAGACATTTCTAGTTATTTGAATGTTTCCCGAGTGCCCGCTGCCCCCAGCCTGAGCCCCTGCCCTCGGGAGCTCACAGTCTAGCTGGAAGACCAAGGAATCCTCAGGGGTCTCTGCACCGAGGGAGGCAACACTGGGGAATAAAAAGAGCTCAGGTCCCAGGCTGGCCACTCAGTTGCTGGTGACATTAGTTGGGCCCCTGTCTTCCCATCTGTAAAACGAGGATGTTAATAAAGGCCACCATGTGGCAACTGTGAGGGAATTGAAATGATTCAGGAAGTGGGGAGAACCAGGAAGGAAAGAGAGAGCGAGGAAGACAGGGACCTGCCTCATCCACATCTGTCTCCGTTGAGGTTCTAGGACAGTGGCAGACACACAGTAGGGCTGAATAACTGCCAGTTTGGCAGATTTTCCAAGGTAGGGCCTGAATCTTCAACCAAACTTCTAGAAACCCCACTGGGGACTAGGTCCCAGGGGGTACCACCTATGGCCCAGAGAAACTTTATTGGAACTGCAGTGCCTCCTAGTGGCCTGTGTGAGCAACTGCAGCTTTGATGTTGGCCTGCTGGGAGTTGGGCCCTAGAATACAGGGACCAGGGAATCAGCCCTTGGATAAACACTATGTCCCAGGGCATGGTGACGCCTTCTCATTCTTGGCTTCCCACAGGGCTGTACCCATTGCCACTGAGTCGATTCTGACTCATAGCGACCCTATAGGACAGATGCCCCATAGAGTTTCCAAGGCTGTAAATCTTTACGGAAGCAGACTGCCACATCTTTCTTCCACGGATCGGCTAGTGGGTTCAAACCACCGACCTTTCAGTTAGCAGCCAAGCACTTAACCCCTGTGCCACCAGGGCTCCTTTCTCGCAGGGCTGTGCCCCTTCCAAAACTCCTTCTCACACCCCTCCCTGGCAAGGATCAGGCAATACCTGTTGGATTGAGGACACAGAGAAGCCAAAGGGTTTGTCCAGGGCCACAGCAGCAGCAGGGCCACTTTTGGTCCTCCATGCCCTGCTCTGAGCTGGTTTCCTTGAGCCCCGTTATCCCTCGAGGACCCCCCTCCCACCCCCATGCTGCAGCAAGGCAAGCAGTGCGTGCTGAACCACCAAGGCCCCTCTGGGTCTTCAGCCCAGTCCCGTGGCCCTTTCCTGCAGGCATCCTTCTTGCAACCCTCAGCAGGGCACACAGAGCGGTGCCCTTGGTACCAAAGGTAAGGGAGCCCAGGCGAAGCCCCCTCCCACCCCCCAGGTACACACAGGCATTTACACAAATTCCATAAATGCATCCTGAACTCCTGCTCACACCAAGCCCAGGCCCCGCCTGGCTCAGGGACCCAGAGGGTCTCAGGAGGACCCTGCTCTGAATTACTCACAGTCTAGCGAGGGGGCAGGCCCATAAACCAGCAGCTTAAACAACAACAACAGTAACAAAACAGTCATCATGGAATCAACTCTGACTCATGGCAACCCCAGGTATGTCAGAGTAGAACTAGACTCCATAGGATTTTCAATGGCTGATGTTTCAGATATAGATCGCCAGGCCTTTCTTCCAGGGTGCCTCTGGGTGTGCTAGAACCTCCAACCTTTTGGTTAGCAGCGGAGTGAATTAACTGTTTGCACTACCCAGGATAGCAAGGTGTAAGTGTTTACTGGAAGTAAGCCCAGCCCGGAGGTCAAGGAGGGAGACAGGACGATGCTAATGCTGAGCCTGGAAGCCAAGGAGAGCAGATTCACAAAAGAAACACAAGAATTAAAAGGTTTGACTTCACTAGCAATCAAAATGTAAATTAAAATAAGATCTCATTTTCATCCATCACAATGGCAACAATTAAAGAAGACATGAGAATGACTGGTATGGTCCTTAGAGAGGAGGGACACACTGCTAATAGCTGAGGAAATGGGGGTATTTCTGGAAGACAGTATGGCCATAAACTTATAAGAAGCCTTAAAATGTGTCTATGATTTAACTTAGTGTTTCTAGTTCTTGGAGCTTCTTCTAAGGTAATCACCATGAACGTACAGAGAAATTTAACTACAAGGATGTTATGCTATTATAATTTATATATTATATATTATATTATATATTATATTATATGTATTATAATTATAATTTCAAACATGTGTGCCCAACAGTAATTGTTGTTGTTATTAGGTGCTGTCGAGTTGATTCCAACTCACAGCAGCCCCATGTGACAGAGCAGAATTGCCACACAGGGTTTCCTAGGCTGTAATCTTTACAGAAGCAGATTGCCAGGTCTTTCTCCCCCAGAGCCACTGTGTGGGTTCGAACTGCCAACCTTTCGGTTAGCAGCCAAGCGCTTAACTGTTGCACCACCAGGGTGCCTTCCCAACAGTAGAGGACTGACGAAATAAAATAGGGTTTGTCCATATGGTGGAATACTAAAAAAACCAAACCAAACCCGCTGCCATCGAGTTGATTCCAACTCATAGCGACCCTACAGGACAGAGGAGAGCTGCCCCATAGGGTTTCCAAGTAGCACCTGGTGGATTCCAACTGCCGACCTTTTGGTTAGCAGCCGTAGTTCTTAACCACTATGCCATTAAGGTTTCCTGGTGGAATACTAGTAGTCTTTAAAAAAGATGTGTTATAAAACTACAGAACAGCATGAGAAGATGCATGTGATATAGTGTTAGGCTGAAAAGCATTTCACAAAAAATACTTTCCCCTCTTGGGGTGTATTTTGTGTGGGTGTATTGCATGTGTTATGGTTCTTCTTTTGGCTTGTTTTATTTATTTTTTAATTCCATATAGAACATAGATAACTAGTTGTAATTAGAAAAAAGTCAGAGGAGAAAAAAAAAAAAGATAAGCAGATGGTGGTAAGACTTAGCCAGATGCCCAAGAGGCAGAAGGGCATACCAGTTAGAAGGAAGGGTGCGAGCAGAAAGGTGGAGGCCTGAAATCGAGTGTGCATTGCACAGGGAGAGAGTAAGCAGGTGGGGGTTCATGTGGGGCCTGGGAGGATGTGAGGCCAGAGAGGCAGACAGGGCCAGTGGTACCTTCAGGAACCTGAATGCTGCTGTATGCTTGATTTGTAGTATTGCCAGATTTAGGGGAGGTGGGGGATGGGAAGGAGGACACTCAGTTAAACTTGAATTTCAAATAAACATTGAATAATTTTTAGTGTGAGTATGTCCCATGCAGTATTTGGGATATGTTCTTGTTGTTAGGTGCGGTCAGTCACTTCCAACTCATAGTGATCCTACGTACAACAGAAGGAAACACGCCTGGTCCTGCGCCATCCTCACAATCGTTGTTATGCTTAAGCCCATTGTTGCAGCCACTGTGTCAATCCATCTCATTGAGGGGCTTCCTCTTTTTCACTGACCCTCTACTTTACCAAGCATGATGTTCTTCTCCAGGGACTGGTCCCTCCTGATAACATGTCCAAAGGACATGAGACAAAGTCTCACCATCCTCACTTCTAAGGAGCATTCTGGCTGTACTTCTTCCAAGACAGATTTGTTTGTTCTTCTGGCAGTCCATGGCATATTTGCGATATACTTATACTAAAATTTGTTATTTATCTGAAATTCACATTTCACTGGGCATCTTGTATTTTATCTGGCAATTCTAACAAGGGCTCAGGGAGGCAAGAGAAAGCTTTTAGAGAGAGTTGCACTATGATCGGATTTGTGTTTTTTTAGACATTCTCTCTGGTTGTATTTTAGGGTTGTTGTTAGGTGCTGCCGAGTTGATTCCGATTCATAGCGACCCCTTGTGACAGAGTAGAACTGCCCTATAGGGTTTCCAAAGCTGTAATCTTTACAGAAGCAGATGGCCAGGTCTTTCTCCTGCAGAGCGGCTGGGTGGGTTTGAACTGCCAATCTTTTGGTTAACAGCTGAGCACTTAACCATTGCACCACCAGGGCTTCTTGAGGGTAGTGAGCCTGAAAGCAGAGAAACCCATTAGGAGGCTGTTGCAGTAATCTAGGTGGGAGAAGATGCACGAGGGAGGGAGGAAGAGACGGAGGAGGAGACTTTAGGGCCTGTTTCAAGGGGAGGCGGGACTGGACTCATTGGGTGTGGAGTGGGTAGTCAAAGATGGCTCCCAGATTTCTGTTTGGGGTGATGGTGAGTGGGCCAGATTTGGAGGCTGTAGGGGAGCCAGTTTGGCCATAAACTTATAAGAAGCCTTAAAATGTGTCTATGATTTAACTCAGTGTTTCTAGTTCTTGGAGCTTCTTCTAAGGTTTACACGAATTCCAGAAATGCATCCTGAACTCCCACTCACACAAAGCCCAGGCCCCGCCTGGCTCAGGGACCCAGAGTGTATCAGGAGGACCCTGCTCTGAATTACTCACAGTCTAGGGAGGCGGCAAGCCCAAAAACCAGCACCTTTAACAGCAACAACAATAATAAAACAATTTATCACTCTCTCTCTCTCCATATCCCAGGGACCAATCAACTCGAAGGCAACAGGTTATGTACGTATGTATTTTGAATGTTGAATGTGAAGGAGTTGTGGGGTTTCCACTGGAGATGTTGGCCGGGGGGTGAGTGCTGAAAATATTGGTCTTTGGAGCTGAGAGAGAGGTCTGGACTCACGCCCAAGCTCTGGGAGTCACCAGCATCCAAGAGGCCTTGAGTCATGGGGGCTCAGTTTGTGAGGACAGCAGCCCATTCCCACAGCAAGAGGCCTTTCTCTGAAGTGTTCCCAGTGGTGCTTGTGTCTCCTCCCACAACCCCACAACTCAGGGCCCAGCACCCTACCGTAGCAGACACCATTCAGGACTCTAATTGCTGCTTCCAAATAACCTTTCAAAACGATAAAAGCAACACCCACTCATTGTAGAACAAATAGAAAATTCAGACCAGTAAAAAGAAGGAACAAAAATCAACCCACGTTCCCACCACTAGTAACTCCTTGAACATTCTGACCTACAACCTTCCAGTCTTTTTTAGAACAGATACTCCCCCTCCCTCATCTTTTCTTTTCAAAATGAGATTTACTTAACAATATAACACAAACCTCTTTCCATGTACTAAAACGCTGTTCTTCCACAACATCAGTTTCATTAATTTGGTCAGCAAGTGTTTATTGAGCACCTACTGTGTGCCAGCCACTCTACTGGGCATTAGACATGAGGAGTAAACAAAGCAAGTGTGTTCAGATACATTCCCTGCTTTATGGGAGGGAGAAAGAGAGAAATAACCAAAGAAAAAAATACATAATAATGAGTGTGAAATGTCAAGAAGGAAACAGTGGCAGAATAACGAACATCAGAAGGATATGGAGATTAGGAAGAATGGAAGTATCATTATTTAACCAGTCTCTTACTGCTGTACATTTTGACTATTTTCAGTTTTTCTGTATAATAAACAAAGCCAGGATGAAAGTTTTCTCAAGTTAATTCTTAGTGTTCATCCATAATTATTTCTTTAGGATCAATTCCTAGGAGTGGGATTTCTGAGTGAAGCCATACAAACTTTCTTCTCTATTTATTTGGTTTTTCTTTAATATATTTAAACAGTTTTGTCTTTTTATCTATAGTTTGCATCTCTTTTAGTTTTAAAATAATATGCTGTAAAATTAATTTCTTTGGTGTACAGTTTTGTAAGTTTTGACACTTTCATTTATAGATTTATGTAATCCCTTCCCCTAATCCCTCGCAAGGGAGCTCTGGTGGTTCAGTGGTAGGATTCTCACCTTCCATGGGGGAGACCCCTGTTCGGATTCTGGCCAATGCATCTCATGTGCAGCTACCACGTGTCTGTCAATGG
This sequence comes from Trichechus manatus latirostris, assembly GCF_000243295.1. Lineage (NCBI taxonomy): Eukaryota > Metazoa > Chordata > Mammalia > Sirenia > Trichechidae > Trichechus > Trichechus manatus. The sequence goes on along the minus strand of NW_004444127.1, from coordinate 310,107 downwards.
AGGCTAGCATGTTGCTATGATGCTGAATAGGTTTCAGCAGAGCTTCCAGACTAAGACAGTAGGAAGAAAGACCTGGCAATCTGCTTCCAAAAATCAGCCAATGAAAACCCTATGGATCACAATGGTCTGATCTGCAACTGATCATGGGGATGGCGCAGGACTGGGCAGTGTTTTTCTCCATTGTACATGGAATTGCCATGGGTCAGGAGTGACTCGATGGCAGCTAACAGCTATCACTCCCGGCAACCAGTGATGTGTTATCCATCGCTATAGTTTTGCCTTTTCTAGAATATCATACAATAAACAGAGCCATATGATGTCTTAGTCATCTAGTGCTGCTCTAACAGAAATACTACAAGTGGATGGCTTTAAAGAAGAGAAGTTTATTCTCTCACAGTCCAGTAGGCTACAAGTCCAAATTCAGGGCGTCAGCTCCAAGGGAATGCTTTGTCTTCTCTGTCATCTCTGGAGGAAGGTCCATGTCATTAATCTTCCCTTGGTCTGGAAGCATCTCAGCGCAGGAACCTCTGGTCCAAAGGATGCGCTCTGCTCCCGGCATTGCTTTCTTGATGGTATGAGGTTCCCATGTTTCTCTGCTCGCTTCTCTCTTTTATATCTCAGAAAAGATCGGATTAAGACACTATCTAATCCTGTAAACCACATCAGTATAACCTCATCATAGTGATAGAGTTTAGAACACAAGGAAATCACATCAGATTTACAAAATGGTACACAATCATACCATACTGGGAATCATGACCCAGCCAAGTTGACAGATATTTTTAGGGGACACAATTCAATCCATGACATATGATATGTAAATTTTCAGGCTGGTTTCTTTTACTAAGCATAATGCCTTTGAGATTCATCCATGTCATTGCTTGTACCAATAGTTTTTTTTTTTTTTTTAATTGCTGAGTAGTGTTCCATTGAAGGGGTGTACTATTGTTTGTTTATTCATCACCTGTTGAAGGATTGGGGTGATCATAAACGAAGCTGCTAGAAACATCTTCCCCCCAAGCGTAAGTATTCATTTTTCCCGGGTAATTTCTAGGAGTGGGATTTCTGGGTCATAAAGTAAGTGTATAGTTAACTATATAAGAAACAGCCAAACTGTTTTCCCACCAGCAACGTCTGAGAGTTTCAGTTGCTCCACATGTCACCATCACTTGCTATTGTCAAGTTTTTAAATTTCCATTGTAACGGGTGTGTAGTGGTATTTTACTGTGGTTTTAATCGGCATTTCCATAATGCATGATGACGGTGAACATCTTTTTGTACATGCCTATTTGCCACCTGTATTTCCTCTTTGGTGAAGGATCTGTTCAATATCTTTTTTTAATTTAATTTATTTTATTTTTGTTGTTTTTGTTGAGAATATACACAGCAGAACATACACCAGTTCAACAATTTCTACATGTACAGTTCAGTGACGTTCATTTCATTCTTTGAGTTGTACAACCATTCTCACCTTCCTTTTCCAAGTTATTCTTTCACCATTAACATAAACTCACTGCCCCCTACGTTTCCTATCTAATCTTTGAGTTGCTGTTGTCAGTTTGATCCCATATAGATAGATCTTAAAAGAGCACAATGCTCAAGGCAGACATTCTTTACTAGTTAAGCTTAACTATTGTTTGGTTTTAAGAAGACTGCAGGGGATATTTTTGGTTTAAAGTTTAAAGATTATCTCAGAGCAATAGTTTCAGGGGTTCACCTAGCCTCCAGGGCTTCAGAAAGTCTGGATTCCATGAGAATTTGAAATTCTATTCTGGATTTTCCCCCTTTTGATCAGGTTTCTTCTATAGAATCTTTGATCAAAATATTCAGTCATGGAAGCTGGGCACCATCCAGTTCTTCTGGTCTCATGGCAGAGAGGGTACCAATATCTTTTTCACATTACTACTAACTAAACTCAAAACTTTATTCGGATTTCACTTGTTTTCCCCTAATGTCCTTTTTTGTTCCAGGATCTCATCTAGGATACTGCCTTACATTTAGTCATCATGTCTCCTTAGCCTCTTCTGGTCTGTGAGTTTCTCAGACTTCCCTTGTTTTGAGAGCATTTTTGAAAGCTGTGGTCAGTGCGTGTTGGCTAATGGGAATGCCAGTGTCCCCTCCTGTGTGACTAGCCTGAGTACTGGCGCTTCTGCCCCACGTTCCTCAGTAGATGGTCAGCTGTTTGAGGGCAAGGACACTTCCTATTTATCCCAGTGCTCACAGATACGCTCCAGGCATGTTTGTTAAAATGCCACCCCAGTTCCTGCTGCCCCTTCTACATTCTTTATTGGGCCTGGAGTTGAAATAGGGACATTCAAGCTGAGCTCTGGACAGAGCCCAGTGGCAGATGAGAGGGGGTGGGGCCTTGATCAATGGCTCACCTTTAACCTCCGCCCCCACCCCCACGAGACTGTTTGAACAGCAGTGGGTTTAGCCAGAACCCTTTAAATAGCATGAAAGGGCCTCACGCTGGCCTGTTTTGTTTAAGGAGATTACATCGGTGCTATGCACTCCGCCACGGGGTGTGTGAGGCCGGCTCACCCGGGAACAGAGGGAGCGGCATGTCCCCCACAAAGCAGATGTTTGCAGGAAAAATAAATGTAATCAAAACCATGGAGGATAAAATTACTCAGACCCCTTCGACATACCCTCCACATACACAGGCCTGTGTGCAACATACACATGCCAGCCGTGTCCACGCCACCCTGCCCTTCTGCAGCATCACGCTCACAACCTCCACACCCACACACTACACACCAACACTGCAGGCACACACATCCCCATTGTGTGTCCACACTTGACCACACGAGCACATACACTCCACGAACCTGTCCTCAGGCACTGCACATATGTGCCCCACACCTCTTACAACTGCAGGCGTGTGCCACACACTCTCACACGCACCTCAGTGCACACTGTGTGAATACACACAAAGGGGTGCTTCCTACACCTTCTCTTCAGATGGCATTTAGAAATGATTTCTTTTTATACTTGTGTGCCAATGTTCATTGCAGCACTATGCACAATAGCCAAAAGGTGGGCATAGCCTAAGAGCCCATCAACAGATGAATGGATAAACACACATTGTGGTACGTACATGTAATGGAATATTATTCTGCCATAAAGAGAAATTAAGTCTTGATGTGTCCTACAACATGGATGAACCTCAAAAACATGCTGAGTGAAGTAAGTCATCCACAAAAGGACAAACTTTGTATGATCCCACTTATATGAAATATCTAGAATAACTAAGCATACAGAAACCAAAGTTTATTAGTGGTTACCAGGGGTGGGAGAGAGAGGGGGGAAAAGGGAACTCATTGCTTAGGGGAAATTGAGCTTCTGTTAAGGGTGATGGAAAAATCTGGAAACAGATAATGTGATGGTTGCACAACATGATAAACGTAATTATGCCATTGACTTGTACATACGAAAAAATGTTGAAATGGAAAATATTTTGTTATGTATATATTTACCACAATTTTAAAAAAGAAATTAATTATTTTAAAATAACAGTTAAAAAAAAATCACAGTCACCCTTGGAAATCTCTCAACAGCTTTTATATCCGAAAGACGTTAGACTAGGTTAGAGTGACTGCATTGGGTTGAACCAGTACAAGTGGGTAGAGGGTAAGCGAACGGAGACAGGTTTTCCATTTCTTTCATTTCTCAAGCTGATAGCTAATAGCCAGGGCTGTCCAGCAATGGAACAGGCAGCTCCAAGTGGTGGGTGCCTTGTCCCTGAAGGAATTCCGGCAGAAGCGGAGTGACCTTCTATGGCTCCTGATTCAGAATATAACCTTCAACTTCATCAGAAGTGGTTGATGGAAATAATACTTACCTGGGATTGTCTGGAGGGCATGGGATGCCATAAGGGCCATCACTTTGTACCTTCTGTGGGGCTGGCATTGCTCTTGATGTGTTATGTATGCACATTACTTGATTCCCTGAGAAGGCTGGGGTTTACTTTCAGATCCAGATGTTCCTCTGGGAAGCTACAGATTGGGATTACTTTGTCTTGGGCCCCACAGTGTTTGTCCCGAGACAAATCCTTCCCAGGGCTCCCCTCCTCACCATGGGAGCCTCAGTGTGGGAGAGAAGGCAGACCCCCAGGCAGGTGGCCTGGACCCAGGCTGGGCTCTGTTATTGCTCAGCACTGAGTGCCATTGGGCCCCGAGGAAGGGCCATTGGGCCCAGTTAAGTCCAGGAAAGATGAGAGTTTCCCAGTGGCCTTTTCTCTACCCAGTGTGGCGGCATGGTGAGTGTGGAGCGAGTTTCAGGCTTCCTGGAAGATACTGGGTTTTCCTGGACATTGGTTTAAATTCTAGAACCTTCCGCATGAATCCTGTTCCTTGGCTTCTCCTCCTGCTCCCCCTTCTTTCTGTCCTGCTCCTTGCATGGAGACAGCCCCAAGGTTCTACCCTGGCCTTTCTCCTGCCCTTCTCCCTCGGTGATCTTGTCTACCCTGCTGCTCAAGCTGCCAGCCCTGTACAGGGGCAGTATTTATTGCCTGCCTCTCTTTTGGTGTCTCACTCAGCTCTATCCTCCTTGTCTAGCTGGATGAATTAGTTTACTCATTTGTTCAACAAACATTTTCCGCAGGCACTTTATAGGGCGTAGGCGCACAGTAGGTGCACTCCAGTAGCAGGACAGAGTGAGAGCTCAGTAATGTTTGTTTGCTAGAAATTGTTCATTTATTCCTTGGCAACCACTTATTACAGGTAAGTGCTGGCCGCGCCATCCTGTGCTAACCCTAGGCTGTGAAGGGACAAGTGACATGAGGTCCCAACTCTTGGGAACTTGACATTCTACAAGAGGAGCTGGACATTCAGGGTTGGTTATATACTAGTCAGCCAACACAGGCTGAGCAGAGGTGGGAGGGGTTAAGTCTTGGAGGAGCTGGTGTTTGGGTTTTGGAGGTTAGCTGGAGAGAAGGAGTGAGGATATTTCGGGCAGGTGGCCAGAGGTGGGGGAGGGGAAAAAAGAAGCTAGTGGTTTCCTTTGTTGTTAAATCAAGAAAACCAAGCCTGTTGCCGTCAAGTTGATTCCGACTCAGAGTGACCCATAGGAAAGAGTAGAACTGCCCCATAGGGTTTCCGAGGAGTGGCTGGTGGATTCGAATTGCCAACCTTTTGTTAGCAGCCGAGCTCTTAACCACTGCACCACCAGGGCTCCATTGTTGTTAGCTGCTGTCGTTGGTACCCCAACTCATGGCATCCCATGCACAGCAGAACCAAACGCTGCCCTGTCCCATGCCATCCCCTTGATTGGTTGCAGATCTGATCATTGTGATCCATAGGGTTCTGTTCAGCATCATAACACACAAGCCACTACTGACAGATGGGTGGTGGCTGCACATGAGGTGCATTGGCCAGGAATTGAACCTGAGTCTCCCACATGGAAGATGAAGATTCTATCACTGAGCCACCATTGCCACTGTGATTTCCTTTAGCCAGGAGTCATCTAGCCTCAGTTGTAAGGCTCTGTATTCAGGGCTGTCTTGTTGAGGGCACCGAGGAATAAGCTTGGGTCTGGCCAGCACTCAGGCCTTGGGCAACCATGAGTTTCCAGCCACCAGCCCCTCAGGATCATCGAGCTGGAGAGCTACCTGCTGGCTCTGCCCAGGGCCCTGAGTAGCCAGTACCATCACGCATCCCTTGCTTGGCACCCACCTGTCTCAAGCAGGTTTGATAAATTCAGGGCCACCAGAAGACAGCAGTGGGGACTGTGGGCTCTTTAGTTGGGAGGATGGACAACTCAGAGATGTATGCCACCTGTCTCCAAACATCCATGGGGCCGCCCTGTGCTTAGAACCATGACCATGAGCCACAGGCGTAGGAGACAGACTTGGGCTTCATTTAGGAACAAATGGCCCAGCTGTCCTGGGGATGGTGCACTCCCTGCCACCAAAGACTAGATGAAGCACTTGGTGATACTGCAGGGTGGAAGGAGACTGGAGTAGATGAGTCCAGAGTCTGGGATAGGACTGAGCACCTGTGAGGCCTTGGCTTATTCTGATCAGTTGAGTGGGGAGTTTTCCTCTGCTGTCTAAATTAGGGACCCAGTCTCAGGATTCAAAGCAAGATGGATGTCTTAGTTATCTAGTGCTGCTATAACAGAAATACCACAAGTGGGTGGCTTTAGGGAACGGAAATTTATTTTCTCACAGTTAGGAGGCAAAAACCCAAATTTAAGCCACCAGATCTGGAAAAATCTTTCTCTCTCTGTCGGCTCTGGGGGAAGGTCCTTGTCTCTTTTCAACTTCTGTTCTTCAGTTCCCTGGAAATCTTCACGTGGCATGGTATCTAATCCCTGTCCCCTAATTGTGCTTCCTTGCTTCTGTGCCTAATCTGCTCTTTTGATATCTCAAAAGTTATTGGCTTATGACACATTCTACCCTGATACGGCCTCATTTGCTTAATAGAGAAAACACAATTCCTAAATGGGACTACATCCACAGGTATAGGGGTTAGAATTTACAACACATATTTGTGGAGGGATACAATGCAATCCATAACGATGACTAATAGTCAAAGTTGAGATGAGAAGGTTTTCTTCCATCTTCCTCAAAGAACCAGAAGCATCAGTTTCCCAGGGTCCTTCAGGCTCTTAGACTTCTCCTTAGCTGATGTCTGCCTGGACTGACTATTCTCAGACATGCCCCGTCCTTCTCTCTTGCCCACTCTAGATCCTAAGGAAGAATAAGGCAGGTGGATACTCCATTGGGCTAAGGCAGTGACCAGCCCCCTGCCTGCTGTCCACACTCCAGCTTCCACTTTATAGATGAGACTCACAGAGGTGAAATGAATGGTGTAATGAGTGGTCTATGGAGCCCTGGTGGTGCAGTGGTTAAGTGCTCAGCTGCTAACTGAAAGGTTGGTGGTTTGAACCCACCCAGCAACTCCAGAGGAGAAAGACCTGGCGATCTGCTTCCATAAAGATTACAGCCTAGGAAATCCTAGGGGGCAGTTCTATTCTGTCACATGGGGTGGCTATGAGTTGAAATCAACTCAGCAGCACCCAACACCAACAACAACTAGGGGTCTGGAGTCACGGGTAGAACATGGCCGAGCTAGGGCTGAGAGCACACTCTTGACTCTTGTCTGGTAGTCTTTGTACCCCATGGTGCTCCATCTCCATTTCTTCCCCATTCACTTGGTCTCAGCAGGCGCTGGAGGAGGGGAAACCTGGATTCTTATGCTCACCTTGAAAGACTGGACATCTGCCACCTCCCCCCAGGCTAAGCTGAGAACAAACTCAATGCAGAGAGGCATCTCTTGGGGCACATCGTTGCTCCCTAGTCCTCAGGAGCCAGCCCTCTCCCCGCAGATTAGAAGAGCAGGGCCCCTCGATATCAGGCCCCTGGATCCCTTCTGCCCCTGCCTTTCTCCCTGGGAAAAAAAGGCCAAGAGTAAGGGAAAGGGAACAGAGGACAGGACCAGGAGCTGAGCGGCCACTCTGCCTCTAATTAGGGCATGTTCCCACCCTTCTCTGGTCTCAGTTTCCCCACTGAGTTTGGGCTGGTCCCTACTAACCTTTGGTTTCTATAACAGGGAGCTCCCTTCACCCAGCCCCATTGCTGTGTGGGGTGGTCCCAATCCCAGGCTGATGCGAAGGACACTGTAACGGGATGCAGCTGAGGGTCTATGGGATGAGGAGATGGGGTCTGGGGAGAGGAGCTAGGGCAGGAGGGGGCAGGGGCTGCATCCCCCCAGTCTGGCCTCCAGGAAGTTGCATAACAGGGGTGTTTATTTTTGGTGAAGCTGGGTGGGATTTCTTTCCTTAAAAAAACTCCAAAACATAAAACTTACTTGTCTGCCAGGAAGATAAATATCTTTGCTGAAAGCTCTTGGCCCAGCTGCCAGCTGCACTTTGCATAATGCTGTCACTGAAGCTGTGGCTCTCTGCGTGTGTTGGTGAACACAGGGGTGTACGCGGGTGCCTGGGGACCTGCCCCAACCCATGGGGCATCCACATTGCCAGTGCCCCTAGGAAAGGCCCAGCTACTTCCAGGCCTGTTCTGAGCACTGGTCGCCATACCCTCCCCTTAGAGCCTTGGAGAGGGAGATGAGAATTATGGGCAACAAGTCCCTCTCAGCTTCCCCAGCGGTAAGGGAGCCCCCGGCGTACACAGAAGACCAGGGATGAGAGTGAATCTGAACCTCAGCCCTCAGAATCTGGGCAACATCGGGAGACCTGGGCTCAAGGCATGGTCATGCTGCTTAATGCCAGTTGCTTGGGCGGACCTATTTTACAGAAGAGGAAACTGAGGCTCAAAGGGGCTCATGCTCATGCTTACCACACATGGTGGTTATGATGATCAGAGCTTGTGCATGTCATGTAAAATGCTCCCTGCACGCCTGTTATTATTAACCACGTATGTTAACTCAGCCAGCAAGGTTCCTTCTTCCCCAAGTCACAGTTAAGGGAGTGTAGTTCAGAGGCGGGCTCAAAGCTAAGTCTCCAGACACCCAGGCCAGGCCCTCCCCACAGCTCCTGCGGATGACCTTGTGTGCTGGGAGCTGGCTGCTGGGGGCTGCTTCAGAGTCGGAGTGCCTTATGCTAAAGGGCCTGTGGGCTTGCAAGTCCAGACCAGAACTGAGAATAACAAGAACAGCAAAAACCTACAATGCCAGCGCTGTGCTGAGGGCTTTACATGCGTTGTTGTTAGCTGCCATGGAGTCAGCCCCGACTCATGGCGACCCTGTGCACAATGGAACGAAACCCCGACTCATGGCGACCCTATGCACGATGGAACGAAACCCTGCCTAATCCTGTGCCATCCCCGTGATTGTCTGGAGGTCAAACCACTGTGACCCATAGGGTTTTCATTGGCTAATTTTCAGGAGTAGATTGCTTGCCAGCCTTTTCTTCCCAGTCTATCTTAGACTGGAAGCTTTCTGAATCCTGTTCAGCGTCACAGCAGCATGGAAGCCTCCATTGATAGACAGGTGGTGGCTGTGCATGAGGTGCACTGGCTGAGAATCGAACCCACGTCTCCAATATGGGAGGCGACAATTCTACCACTAAACCACCAGTGTCCTCTTTACATACTTCTGCTTCTTTAATTCTCATAACTCCCCTACAAAGAAGATCCTATGAGTGTCTTCATCCCCATTTTATAGAAGGGGAAACAGGCACAAAGAGGTGAAGTGCCTTGTCCAAAGCACACAGCTGGAGCAGCGTAGATGGGGGATTTATACCCTACCTGGCTCCAGAGCCCACGCTACACACCTTTCTACCATGGGCTAGTCTGTTTGCCTGGGAACTAACTGGGTTACGTGAACTTGGACAAGCTCCTTCTCTGCCCCCACCCTCTACCCTGGCCTCAGCCTCCTCATCCTTAACCTGCATGGGTGGATTAGTCTTTTTCAGCTCTGAGCTTATACAAAGCAGCCGGCAGAGCTCCATCCTGTCAGATGGTGGTGTCTGGGGGTTCAGGCCACGTGTTGTGCTCATGCAAATCTACCAGGACGCAAGTGTCAGCATCCCGGGGAGGACAGTGCCTGGTCACTTCCCTAGGAGACACAGTCCTAGCCTGGAGGGGGAGGACGCTGCTTGTAAAGGGAAATGTGACCCCTGGTTCAATCCCCCCATCCCAGGAAAGAAAGATTCACCTGTTGGACAATAGGTGAGGTGGGGTAGTGGGCAAGGGGATGAGTCTCCCTCAGCTTTGGATTCTTGAGCTCCACAGGCTCCACAGCTCTTGCTGGACCCCAAACAGGACCAGACCAGGAAAGCAAGGGCAGTCCTGTCTGCCTCAATGCTGGCCTCGTCTATGTGCTCCCCTAGTCCAGCTTGGCCAGACACAGATGAGAAATAAGTTTTCTCTTCCACCCAGAGAGTCACAGTCACTGGGTCAGCATCCTCTCTGGCCAAAGGAGAAGTTCTGGCAAAGGGGGTCCCTGTAGAGGGAGGAGCCTAGGGTCAGTGGGGTGGAGGTTAAAGGTCATAGAGGTCAGACTGGGCTGACCCAGATTCACATATCATTGGTGCTGGAAGGCCCATTCTAAGATGATGGCGCAGGCGAGGGGAAGGGACTTGCCCAAGGTCACACAGCATGTTAATGGCAAGCCAGGAGTAGAACTCAGACTTCTGATCTCATGTCCAATACGCCTCTGGGAAGGGAGAAGCAGGGACAGCTCTCCCAGCTCCTCTCTCCTCTCTTGCTTGGTGCAGCCATTGGTTTCTGACCTTGTTTCCTCCCCCGTCAGCCAAAGAGAGCTCCCTGGGTGAGCCAGAGTTACCGCCTGACTCTGACACCGTGGGGATGGACAACAGCTACCTCAGTGTGAAGGAGGCTGGGGTGAAGGGCCCTCAGGACCGGGCCAGCGCCGACCTCCCCAGCCCGCTGGAGAAGGCTGACTTGGAGAGCAACAAGGGCAAGAAGCGGCGGAACCGCACCACCTTCACCAGCTACCAGTTGGAGGAGCTGGAGAAGGTCTTCCAGAAGACCCACTACCCGGATGTGTATGCTCGGGAGCAGCTGGCCATGAGGACAGACCTCACCGAGGCCCGAGTGCAGGTCAGTGGGGGCCACCTGGGGGCGGGGTGGTGGGGCAGGGCCTACCCTTAGGCTCACAGCTGGAGCTGGCATCTCCTGACTACTCATCAATCACACCAGGTTTTCCTCACCTCAGTCCAATGAGATCGTGTGAGGCTGCTTTTCACGCCCCTGCTTCAACCAAAGCAACTCTGCTTTCATCCACTTTAATATTGGGCTTTGTACTGTGAGAGGGGCTGAAGAAGGAGGGCCCCAAGTGGAGAGGCAGGAAGCCTGTTAGCTATGTTTCTGGGGCTCTACATGATGTAAGAGTCCAGGCCCTTTCAAGAAGGAAAAGGATGATTGGTTTCTGCACTAGAAGGCCCCTATCGTAGAGGAAATAGGACCAACATAAAGACGTCTATGGCAACCAAGGGAAAGTAATAAAACAATCCAGCTGTTCTTTCTACTCAGGATGGTTGCCTTCTCCATCTTTCAGGTCTCAATTCAACACACCTTCTCTGAGAGGTCTTCCTGACCGCCATGACTAAAACAGTAGCCTCCTACCACCATCCAACCACCAAAAAACCCAACCCAACCTAACCCAACCCAACTAATCCAACTCCTCGACTCAACCCAACCCAACATAATCCAAACCAGCACAACACTACTCAACCCTACTCAGCTCAACATAACCCAAACCAACACCTCACAACACAACCAAACCAGGTCATCTCCTACCACACTGTCCTATTTTATCTTCTTTATAAAATTTACAATTGGCTTAACTTATTTTCTGTGTTTGTCTCCTCCCACTGTGTGAGTTCCTTCAGGGCAGGGACTCTATTCACCACTGTATTCCCCCCAATTAGAGAAGGCCAAGAGCAACAAGAGCAATCCATAACTATTTGTGGATGGATTGGCTTCCTTTGTCCAGGGAGGTGTGTTTTCCCTCCCTGCAAGAAATCACAGCAAAGAAAGAACCAGAAAGGAAGCAAAGAACTCTGAGCAGCTGAAATATAGGTTATAAAATCTATGCACTAAAGCTCAAGCATAGTATTCACAGAAGATCGACTTCAGCTTCAAACCCAAAGCAAGTTAGAAATAGCAATTACAGTGTTGTCATATGCCAGTTTTTCCAATTCCAGTGAGCCAGAGGAATCAACAAACTGAAAGCAAAGAGGATTTTTTTTATTTTAAAACAGCACAGCTCAGCGGTCTAGGGCCACTCAGTGTAACGACAAAGAGCCCCATGCTACTCGGCAGGCCCCGAGGGCACAATAGCATTAGTTCAGTGCAGAATCTTCAGCAGGGTGGTTCCGTGGCATCAATAAAAGGCCCATGAGCCTCAACCATGTTTAATAAGGCAGAGGCATTAAAAGTCCAGAAGTCTTTTCATCCACAATCACTAATGCAAAAAAGGACTGGCGGTTAACAGTAAGTATGTCTTTGTCCAGAACCTCCCCTCACACAGTGTCTCTGACAACCCCGTTGACCATAGGTTCCCTGAGGGCAGCCTGCCCGCTTTGTTCCTCTCCAGTGCCTGGTGAACTTTTGTCTGAGGAAGGCGAGCAGGGCAGTGGAGATTTCACTGGGATGCAACTGCTGACTCATTTGAGGAGGGATGCAATGGTCAAGCTTTCAGTTGCTAACGGAAAGGTTGGTGGTTCAAACCCATCCAGTGGCTCCATGGGAGAAAGACCTGGCGATCTGCTCCTATAAGGGTTACAGCCAAAAAAACCCTATGGGGCAGTTCTACTCTGTCACGTGGGGTAATATGACTTGAAATTGATTTGATGGCACCTAATAACAAGTGCATAACTAGCCATGTGACGTCGCGTGCCTCAGAGTCCAGACAGGAATCCCAGGATTCAGCTTCAGCTCCAGCCAGTAGATTTGGGATGAGATACAGGAGTAGATGCAGAAAGGAGGGGACTGGTTATGGGACATTTCCTGTTGGTGTGTGGGATAAATGCAGTTCGCTTTGTGTTCAGTATACAGGTGCACATGTGTGCATATATGTACGTATATGTGCACACGTGTGTACATTGTGCACATGCACTTATGTGTATGCATATGTGTGTATATGTGCATACAAGTACACATACGTGTGCATGTGTGCTGCATGCAAGCTTCCTAACAAACGGATGGAAGTGCTCAGGAGGAGTGGAATTTACTTAGTTCTGAAAGAAGGATGGCCCTCCCAGGACAAAACATGGAAATGACATTGGGGTAAGTGTAGCATTTTTCAGTCACCTGCTAACATTTAAAATGAAGTGTCTTCTCTGCATGAACATGTATGCACACGCACACATACATGCACACATACAGGCCTACTTCCAAAAAGAAGTTGAGGCAGCCTACAATTAAAGATTTATTATTTTAATCTAAGAACCGTGACATGAAATAGGGAGGCAATTATCTCAACAATTTAGGCGAAGGATAATAGTTACAATTGAGCACAGACTTCAACCTTGAGCTTCCTGGCAGCCAAAGCAGAAAGGGAAACCCTGACATGTTGCATATCTCATCATCTAACGGGAGGATCATAGTTAAAGAATGTTAGTGCTAGTCTTCTCAGTGATAGATGACGAAGAAGAGACCCAGGAGGTGGGGCAGTGATCAGCCTGAGGTTAACAGTGATTCAGGAGCAGCTCTGAAACTAGAAACCAGGACTCCTGAGTCCCAGCCCAGTGCTTATTTGACTTCAGTTTGCATTACCAGGACACATGACAAGTTGTTCAGACTTTTGTCTAAAGACAGCAGGGTGGGTGGGATCTTCGTGTGTGTCAGACCTCTGGGTTGAGCCCTGGACCTGGCAGTGCCCTGGGGGTGGGTGTTTGTGATGGAACCCCCTGCCCGCCTCTGCTGAGTGTGTTCGGGGCCCCTACTCTGCTGGTGGGAAGCCAGGTGCCTGGCATAGAGTGGTGACGGGGACAGGGAGAGTGGCGGGGGGGCCCCCAAGATGGACTTTTCCTGGGAAGAACCCTGGGGTCTGGCCCAGTTCCAGGGGTCTGCAGGGGCCTCTCTCTGCTGTCTGGGATTCCAATCTCTGCAGCTGGTGTCTGAAGACAATAAGACAGAGGCCTCCCCACCCTGGGCCACCCCGCCCTGGCCCCAGATGGGCTGCGGTTAGTGAGGCCTCCACCAAGACAGTTGGTTCCTTGCACAGCCCGGTCCTCAGAGAGGCCTGTGCTGAGTGCGTCCAGGCCGGGGTGGGCCGGGAGCGGGGTGGCTCTGGGCGCCACGTTCAGAATGGAGTAGCTCCTCGTCTTCCCAGGGACTGCACAGTGGCCCAGGCTGGAGCTGTGGAGCCCTGAAGCACAGGGGTGGGCTGTGGAGACTGGGAATGCATCTGGAGGGGAGCCCTCAGAGCCCCAGTGGGCTTCAGGGGTTCAAAATGGAAGTCCCCAGCAGGGCTGCGCAGGACGCTTCATGTCTCCGCACAGTGAACATGAGCATCAAGGGCTCGGCGATACCCCCGCCACCACCCAATTTACAGGTGAAGATACTGAAGACTAGAGGGGCTAACTTAGCTCAAACCTTGAATCTGGACAGAAAAGCCAGGCTCCGCGAAGCTATGGTTTTACACAAGGGTGAGGCCCAGGGACAAAGGAACTTGTGAGGAGGAGGAGGAGGTGGGCAGCTCACTCCCCTCAGCCACCCCCTCAGACTGCTGCCTCCTTCTACTCTCCGTCTTTAGCTCTTAAATAAATCCCTCAGTCTGACCTTCTTTCACTCCCTTCCCAAAGACAGTGTTATCTCTGCTCACCTCTCCCCCGCCTGTTCATCCATCTTCCCTGGATAACCCCAGGTCTCCCTCTCTCCCCACAGCCTCCCCTTCCCTGACACTCAGCCCCTGACCCCCTTCACATTCCATCCCCCCCCTACTGCTCCGCCCCTCCATTCTAGACCCCTTTCACTGGACAAGTGGCCACCTCCCCTCTGTGGCCCTCCCTGCCCACCGGGGTCTGGACCCTCTGTTGTGGTACCTGCAGTGGCACCTCCCACCCCATATTCCTACAACAGGGACCAGGAGCCCAGAGGCTCAAGGAAAGCCCCAGCAGTGGTAGCAACAGAAACTTTTTCTTGCCTTCTCCCCGCCCCCAAAGAAAGAAAGAAGCCATATATCTTGATGCCTCTAGTGGACTTCGCCCCTCCCCCTCCCCCGGCACCCCCTCCCCCCAGAAAACCCTGGGAGGCTGAGGAAGGAGCGGAAAGGCTGAGCTAAGCCTGCAGGAAATTAAACATGAAATGAAAACAAGCTCCTCTGATTCATTCTCTCATCCTGACTCCAGCCCCCCATTCCAGGCCACTGATAAAGGGGGATCCCGTTTCAACAGCACAGGAGGAGACCTGATCCACCCTTGGCTCCCAGTGGGCGGCCTGGGCCTGCACCTCAGGAGCCTCTTAGGAAAGGGGGCCCAGGAGGCTCTGGGGCAGGGGCTGGGACCCCAAGCCTGGGAGAGGGCTGATCTCCAGGGGGCACACGGGAAGACCGCGTCTCGTATAACAGGGGCAGGGTAGGGAGATGGGGTGACTCTGGAAAGAAATGGCTCAGGCCCATCGCACACATGTACACGTATGGATACTTGGGATTAGGGAGCGGAAATCGTGAGTTAGAGCAGGAGTGGGGAACATACTAGCAGGCAGCCCTACACTAACACAGGACACACGTACCCCATAATTTTGACCTCTCCTCCAGCAAAAGACTGCGAGAAGGTTGGGAGCTGTAAGTGAACAGTGCTTTTGTTGTGGTGTGACGTTGGGTCTATTTCAACTCATAGCGACTCTACAGGACAGAGTAGAACTGCCCCGTAGGGTTTCCTAGGCTGTACTCTTTATGGAAGCAGATTGCCAGGTCTTTCTTCACATGGAGCGGCTTGGTGGTTTCGAACCACTGACCTTTTGGTTAGCGGCTGAGCACTTAACCATTGCACCACCAGAGCCCCTTAAACAGTGTGCAGTATTCTAAAAACATTCTGACATCATTTCCCGGCTGTCTCACCTGCTGCTCACGTCCACCCCTATGAGGCAATCAATGCAGAAAATGACCCCATTTTATGGATGTAGAAACTGAGGCCATTGGTAAAGCCAATGCTCCCATGAGCACTTCTGACCCCCAGAAGCATGAGCAGTCTGGTCAGCCTCTGTGTTATTCTGGGGAGAGGCTCATCCATTCCCCAGGGCCAGATCCTTCTCACACGGGTTCCAGCAAGAAGAGTTTCAAGAAACAATGCGTCTGTAGCTGCTTCTGCAGCAGCTCTGATCATAACGGATGGGAAGTGTTTCCACCCGGAGAGCAGGAATTGATGGAAAAAAGTCAGCCTTCTCAGTGACTCAGCCTTGCGAAGCACCTGACAAGACTCCTGGTTTCTGCAGCCAGGGTCTTGTCACTGCTCCATGCTCCCCGTCCGTAAGGCTGCTTCTGGGCCGCTGTTTGGAGTGTGTGCACTCTTACCTGAGTCTGCAAGGTCAGTTAGGAGGTCCACACAAGACTGACAGAAACTGCTCTCTGGGGACCTCCAGAGTCTGCCTTTGACTCAGTCTAAAGCCATCACCCGGAGCCCGAATGGTACAGTGGTTAAGAGCTCAGCTGCTAATCAAAAGATTGGCAGTTCAAATCCACTAGCTGCTCCTTAGAAACCCTATGGCGCAATTCTACTCTGTTCTGTGCGGTCGCTATGAGTCGGAATCGACTTGACGGCAACGGGTTTGATTTTGGTTTAAAGCCATCCCAGGCATGGAAGCTGGTCCCTCCCCAGTCTCCCTCTCCCATCCTCCTGGGCCCCATCACCACTTGCCCAGATCCCAAGTCATGGGAGTGGGTAGCAGGCTCCATGGCCATCTCTTGCCCAGGAGCCCTGGGAAAGTTCTCAGCCTGCGCTAAATGCTTGTGCAAAGGCAAAGGCCTCAGCACTCCCACCACCAAGTTGCCTGGTGCACACATACCTGTCTCAGAGACATCCCCTCCCCTAGAGGGCCCAGAAGTTCCCTGGGTGGCTCAGTTTGTGCCCTGGTGGCACAATGCTGAAGAGTTTGGCTGCTAACAAAAAGGTCAGCAGTTTGAATCCACCAGTTGCTCCTTGGAAACCCTATGGGGGCAGCTCTACTCTGTCCTGTAGGGTTGCCATGAGTTGGAATCGACTCGGTGGCAACGGGTTTTGCTAGCCTAAAGGTTAGCATTTCAAACTCACCCAGTGGCACATTGGTAGAAAGGCCTGGTGATCTGCTTCCATGAAGATTACAGCCAAGAAAACCCTATGGAGCAGTTCTACTCTGTAACATATGAGGTTGCCATCAGTTGGAAGTGACTTGATGGCAATGGGTTTGGCTTTTTGGTGTAGAGGCCCTAGAAGTCATCGTTGCAGCCACTCATGCTCAGTGACAGAGCAAACCACTTCACTTGGCATTCAAGACCCTCCACCATCCGACTCCAGAGTCCATGCTTCTTTCTTTCCCACTGTGTCCCCAAAACTGGGCAGCGTGGCCTCCTCAGGTCTCCTGAATGTGCCTTGCTATTTCTAAACTCAGGCCTTGACTTTCCTCCTTCCTGTCAACCAGCAAGGTCCAGCTCCAGTCTTCTCCATGAAGCCTTCCTGGACTGCCACAGCCTCTGCTGTTAAGTTGAACCCCTATTATCCCACACGTGGAGGTTCTGAGTTGGCAGACTTTGTCTCCAACCAGAAGGCTTCAGGAAAATTCAGGAAGGTAGAAATTCTGAGTCTGGGCTGATAGTCCCTAGGGAGCCATGAACCTTCTGGAAAACTGTGTGTGATTGTCCAGGAGAATGATTTTCTGGAGGGGCGTTCATAGCTTTTGTCAAATTCTCCACAGGAATCTGTGACCCAGCAGATAAGGCCGCACTGTTGTTGGGGTTGGTTTGATGATGGCTAATATGATGACCAGTGACTTGTTTCATGTGACTAGGACTTGGCTGCTTTAGATTCTGAAGCTTAGAAAACGGAAGTTACTGGCCCAAGGTCACGTCCATGATTGGTGGTGAGCTAACTCCTCGACTCTCATCGTCGATGATTCCAGACTGGAAGCTCCTGAGGACCAGACCGAGTCTGACACTCTTCTTCCCCCCACAGCACCAACACACACACTGCAGCTTGGGGATGGCTCAAAGACAAGGTTTGCACGGCCTTGAGGGTAAGACCTCCAGGTCGGGCCTGACCCCACCACATCTGCTTTGTCCTGTAGGTCTGGTTCCAGAACCGGCGGGCCAAGTGGAGGAAAAGGGAACGTTTTGGGCAGATGCAGCAGGTTCGAACCCACTTCTCCACTGCCTATGAGCTGCCCCTCCTCACCCGAGCTGAGAACTACGCCCAGGTGAGTACCTGCCCTGAGCTTCCTCCTCTGGTCCCCAGTCCCTGGCACTCTGAGAGTGGGCACTTCAGTAAGGGCCTAGACCCCCTGAGAGGGGACTCATGGCTCCAGGTTGCCCTTTTGTCCTGTTCTAGATGTGTGCCTCAGTTTGTACCACAATGTGGAGGCTCAGAGCTATTCCTGTCAAACATAATCTTTGACCCAGGCTTGACTGGACTTTAGGGAAGATTGGAGCTCCTTTCCCACCATCCTCAGAAAGGCAACGAGAGTAGTTTTTCCTCTGTCATTCTGCTAGTTTTACTGTGGGCATCAGAACTGATGCAAGCTGAAGACCAGGGACCTCCAGGCAATCAGGAATCACTCAGAGAATGTTTCCTTAAAAAGGGAGTCCTGAAATCTGGTGGCAAAATTGGAATGAACATGGAATTATGAGTCCCAATACTTAGGTTGTCATCCCAGCTCCAAGTCTTTCTTACTTCAGGCAAGTCACAAGCTCTCTGAGCCTCAATTTCTTAAATTTGTAAATTGGACATTGAAAAGTATCTGCCCACCTCTTCTGGAAGATATTGTAAGGTCTAAATTTGTTGTTGTTGGCTGCCATTGAGTCAACTCTAACTCCGTGGTGACCCTGTGTATAAGAGTATGAAACATTGCCTGCTCCTGTGCCATTCTCATGATCATAGCGTGTTTGAACCCAATAAGACAATACAACTTCTCTTCACTTATCGACTGTCTCTTTATCTGATGTTTCACATTTATGGCAATAGTAAAAACATCCATCTAATTTGCACATTAACAATGTACCTCTGGCAGCGATGAAAGCCAAGGTGCGAGGCAAGAGTAACACCGGTTGTGATGATTAAGGTTATGAGTCATCTTGGCTGGGGCCATGATTCTCAGTGGTTTGGCAGTTATGTTTAATGATGTAATTTGGCAGTTACGTAATAAAGCAGTCATTCTCCATTTTGTGATCTGATGTGGTCATCCTCCTTTTTCGCATAACGCTGATTTCGCATAAACTATCTGCTCTTTGGAACCTAACCGTGTCAATAAGTGAAGAGAGGGTGTATTCTGTTGTGATCCATAGGATTTTCATTGGCTAATTTTTAGAAGTAGGTCTCCAGGCCTTCTTTTTAGTCTGTCTTAGTCTGGAAGCTCCACTGAAACCTACCCAGCATGTTGGCATTCAAAATACCGATGGAGTAGCTTCCAGCATCATAGCAACACACAGGCCAGCACAGTAGAAGCTGACAGATAGGTGGTGGAAGGTCTAAATTAGGTAATGCAAAAGTGCTTTGTGGATTATATAGTTTCAAAAAGGCTGCTTTGCAGGCTCTTAACTCTCCTTGGGTTCCATGTCCCACCTCCTCTTGTCCCTTAGAGCATCTTCCTAGATGTCTGTCAATCAGTGACCCCCCCGCCCCCCACAGCTCTGGTAGCATTTGAGTCCCCAGCGAGATGCAGAGGGATGAGAAGTACTTTACTGTTAGTAATGTCAGGCACTCAGGGTGCTGGGAGAGATATACTTTTGGGCGAGTCCACTCCTGATACCCCTCAACCTGTCAGGGAGAGGAGGCCGTCCCCTCCCTGCTCAGCCTAACCCTGGCATGGCCTCAAACCCGGCCCATCCTACAGCCAGCCAGCTGCACAGGCATCCCTAAGTCTCCTTGACTTCTCCCTGCCCCAGTGCTGTGCTAGCAAATGGTCCCTGGGCGCCCACCCAGACCAGCTCTGCACCTCCCCCTCCCAGGATTCATGTGGAAGGGGTTGGGGGTCAGGTCTGGAGGTGAGGCTGAGGAATGTGGGGTGTCTGGTAGATGCACCATCTGGACTGGCTCCTGCTGCATGCTTTCATCTCCTTCTCCCCATCCTCCCTCATTTCTAGCTCTGGCTCTTCCGCCTTAGTCTCTGCTGCCTGTGCTCACAAGCTGGAGGGAAAAAACAAAACACAAAGCCACCTTCATCCCCCTCACCTGCAGCCCCTTATATCATGGCACCAGACCTCTTCCAAGAGGGGGGTCGTGGAACGCCAACTGTCCCCACTCCCTAAACCACTGAAGAGGAACGCCACGGGTAACCTGCAGATGGCTTCTGTGGCCATTAGGATGCCCCTGGGACGTGGGGGCGCAGTCCCCTCCCAACTCTGTTTCTAAATGCTTTGCCTGAGTGCACCCAGCAGGAGGGCAGGGCAGGCCAGCAGGAGCCTGTTGCAAGAATCCCTTTGCTGTGTGTGAGGTGCATGATGGGTCTCCTCAGAGCTTATCCTGCTCACCCTGCTCCACAGCCAAGGTCGGCCCCTCATAAATGCTTAGAGAGCAGAGGAAAAGGGAAGCCCAGAGGCCCAAACTGGGGTGGGGAAAGGAATTTCAGTTGCACATCTGGAAGATATGCTGTTGAACTCCCCACTGGACACCTGAGTTCCCCCATACTCCCCCACCTTTGGTATGTGGTCATCTAGCTTGGGCCTCCATTCATCCAGTTCTGGGCATTTGTTACCCCCTAAGGCAGCCCCTTCCATCATGAGGTAGTTCCGTTAGTTGCCATCGAATCAATTTGACTCGTGGTGACCCCATGTGTGCCAGAGTAATACTGCTCCATTGGGTTTTCAAGGCCTGTCTTCCGAGGTGCCTCTGGGTTGGTTCAAACCGCCAATCTTTCAGCTAGTAGTCGAGCGCTTAACCATTTGCACCACCCAGGGACTCCTTTCATCATGAAGTAGTTCTGAATGCTCAAGGGCTCAGCCCCTGGAATCTCAGCTACTGACTTTTGCTCTTGAGAGAATTTAGAACCCAGTACCTACCCCCAAGCCCTGCCACCACAACCTGCCTCACCCCTACCCTTGCCACCACCACAACCAGCAAGCCCAGAGCCCCACAGTCCCGATGCCGAAGCTTGGAGTTCAGGTCAGCTCACATTTACCACAGACCTACTATGCACTGGGCCCGGTGGAGGAGCCAGAGGTGGCTAAGACTCAGTCCCTGCCCTTCAGGAGTCCACAGAACAGGGAGAATGTCTACAGCTGTGTCTGAAATTAGGGAGTTAGGGCCTTGCCCAGCAGCCAGCCTGCGCTCAGCTGGTTAGCTGTGTTCTGGCACAACCCTTTTACTGGACCCTTGATGAAGTCTGACGTTCAGTCCTTAAAACTGACTTTCAGTCTGCTGCTTGCCTTGCCCTGGGAACAAAGGCACCAAAAGCATAAAATCCATACCCTCCTAGGGGTATCTGGTGTCCATAAAGGTTTTGAGAGCCTCCCGTGTAAATGCTCAAGAGTGAGGTCATTACAATGATGGACTCTTGAGAGAGAAGCAGTCATTTGTAGGAAGGGGAGATCCCAGTGGGTACTGGAGGGTCACCCCTTCCAGCTGGCCTGTGACAACACTCTCTCTCCACTCTCCCCAGATTCAGAACCCGTCCTGGATCGGCAACAATGGGGCTGCCTCGCCTGTGCCAGCCTGTGTGGTCCCCTGTGACCCGGTGCCTGCCTGCATGTCCCCTCACGCCCACCCCCCTGGCTCTGGGGCCGGCGGCGTCACTGACTTCCTGAGCGTCTCTGGGGCCGGAAGTCACGTGGGCCAGACACACGTGGGCAGCCTGTTTGGAGCTGCTGGCCTGAGCCCAGGCCTCAACGGCTACGAGCTCAACGGCGAGCCGGACCGCAAGACCTCGAGCATCGCGGCCCTTCGCATGAAGGCCAAGGAGCACAGCGCGGCCATCTCCTGGGCCACATGACAGGGCTCCTCCTGCACCATCCCTGTGCCGTCCCCCACCTCGGGGCACTGGCCACGCCCATGCTTTCCAGGCCCCCAGCCTCCCACTCGACTTTCCCCTTCGGAACCTGACCTGGTCCAGGGGCCTGACCCTCAGCACTTTCAGCCCCCCCAAGTCTGAGGCCCCATGGACTGCTGGCTGGAAGGGGGCAGCGGGCCCCTGCCCCTCCCTGGCGATGAGGCCCGAGAGCCTTGCTCCTGGCCGAAGGCAGCAGAGTCAGGTGGCCGTAGTTTGCAGCTTTGCATCCATGATAAGCTGAACACCCTTCCTCTCCACTCCTCCTCGCCTTGCCCAACTGTTTGACCATTGGGTCAAAGTTAGATTCCCATACCGACCCATCAGCACCAACATCCGGTCATGCCCATCTTCCCTTTTCTGTGTGGACCCTGGTCACCAGGCCAATGACAGTGTGTCTGAAGAACAGGCTGCTCTCCAGAATCCACTCCTGTCCTATTGCCTCCTCTCTTCCTCAGAGCACATAGAATCCGACCTCCAGGAGCCAAGGCAGCTCCACGCCTTCACCCACGATGGCAGCAGTGCTGCCTCGTCCTGGCTGTGCTGTGCTGAATACACTCAGAAGGAGAGAAGTTGGTGCTGAAGGATCTACAGCCATCCAGCATCTAGAAGGATGGACGGTCCCCAAGGAGGATGCGTCCCAGCTCCCTCGAACCCCAGAGTCTCTGGTTCTGGGTGAACACTGGCCGGGGGAGGAGCCAGACCATGAAGGAAGCTGAGAAAACAGGTCTCCCACCCCTTCAGCCAACACCTAGGTCCACTCAAGATGCTGGAAAAAGAAACGTCTAAGAGACGGGAAGGCGTGGCTGAGGGCCGGGGCACGGCACGCACACTTCCGCTATCCCTGTGCCATCCAGCAGCGGGTAGCGTGACGGGCTCCGGGCTCCGGGCTCCGGGCTCCAGGTGGGAGGTTTGGGCAGCTTTGTTCTTCATCTTAGTCGGTGCTGGAGCCCCACTTGGACCCGTCCGGGAGGAAGTGCGGATGCTTGTCCCCTCCCCAGCCCTACCCTGGTCACTCACTCCAGCTGCTCAGCAGTGTCCTGGAACGGAAGGACTTACAACTTGGAGCACATAAGCTAGTGCTTGGGATCACAGTGGCAGAGGGGCCAGAGTAGCGCAGGATTTGCTAAAGGGCACGTGTCCAGGGCTCCTGGCAGAACAGCCTTACTTAGGCAGCCTCAGAACGACTCCTTCCCCTCCTCCGCCTTCTCTGGTCCAGCATCATACCTGCCCAGACCCGCCCACAGTGGGTGTGGGTCTGTGCTTCTTCAGGCATAGGGGAGAGTGTTCTTGTAGCCTTTTGCAGGTTCTTAGAGAGCCTACCCTTATATTTCTTTCCTCGGGGACTAGGAATCTCAAGCGAGTTCAACCCCATCACGGCCTTTGGAAGGGTTCACGGGGCTGAGCTTCTCGGGTCAGTTGCTCTGTTCCAGATGTGGATGGCAGCATGCCCTCCTGAGGCCAGGTTTTCCTGCCTGAGAGAAGGGGCTTCCTTCTGAGGATGGCTCCTTCTCAGATATATGCCTGATTTGGGACCTGCAGCTTGGGTTTATGGCGCCAGGTCCCAGCCCTCACCTAAGCTTGTAGCACACAATAACTGCTGTCTGAGTCAGGCCTTGCAGACCCGTGGGAGATCCCTCCAGGTACCTCCCGGGGGAGAAATACTTGCCTTTTCTTCCTTCTTCCTTTTTCCTTGATTTTCGTCAGCATGGAGGACTAGGTCCACGAGGCTCAGAGTCTCTGCCCAGAACAGCCCCTTGGGTTGGGCTGAATGAAAACCATGGTGGGGGACAAATGATACCCTCTGCCCTGAGCTGCCCAAGGCTTCAGAGGGAATCCAGGCATCCACCCCTGCCTGGAGTTTTCTGGAGGTTAGCTGCCTCTTATGGCAAGTAACGGCTCCAGAAACAAGACCGGGGAAGGATCTGGCATTGGCCTCTCTTAATAAGAGTCAGACCTCTTTGTGAACTATAGCTCTAAAATTGATCTTATAGAGGTTAAAAGGGTCTTAGACATGGAATGAAATGTTCATGAAGGTTTGGCTTCAAGTGTTTCATCTATTTGAGGATCTTGGAATGACTCTCAGGAAGCCTTTTCCAGTTCTGAAGTTCACTAAATAACTCAGACTCCCCAAAATATAGGAAGCAAAAGGAAGAAAGAACTTGAGCCTCAGATGGTCCCCCAGTTTCCCTCTTAAATGCACAAGAGACTGGGGAAGGACAAGGGAGGGACAAGGGAGGAACGTTCTCCATAGGTATTTTCTCACCCAGGAGAGAATCAGTACAAAGAGAAAGAGAACCAAGATAGCTCCCCCTCCCTCAGGAAGAGGGAAAGGAGAGGGTTTTAAGTGGATTCATCTGGAAGGGATTGCTGGCCCTCAGTTCCTCTATGTGCTTGCTTTCAGGCTGGGGTAGACCTAAGTCAGGCAAATTTCAACCCAAAAGCTTGAAAAGAAAAAGCCTCCAGTAGAAGCAGGTCTGTGGCCTTCACAGCCCAGAGTGGTTATGATTAAATGTGCCCATATAACACATCCTTGTTCATCTCTCCAAAGGTAGCTACCCTCAGGACTGCCCTCCTCCCCCCTGTACCAGCCTTTAGGTCTGCCTACCAATCTAAGACTTTCAGAATCACTGAGCTGAAACGGAGCTTAGAAACCCTCTAGCTAGTCCAGTTTCTTCACAACAGAGATGAAAAGACCCCAGCCCCAAGTGGACAAGTGACTGCCCTGGCCTGTGTTTAACCCAAGGCAAAGCTAAAAGTGGAGCCAGTACATGCTGTCTCAGTCCTGATGGCTGCAGCCCTGGTTGGCCTTTAGGGCAGCCTGCACTGCACTGAGTTCCCCGTTATTCACCTGCATCCACTCACCAACTCGGTTCTCTGAGTGCCCTCCCCTCGTCAACCTTCTCTCCAGGAAGAGAACCTTGGTGGGCCCCGGTGTCCTCTCAGCCGGTGGCCTGGCCCAGGCCTTCTGAATTCTAGGGGCAGGAGGCGTGTATTGCAGCAGCTCCTGTGTGGACCAAGTAGGCCTGGGCATCTCTCCCATGGCCATCTGGCTTCCTCAGGAGCTCAGTCTCATGAAGGCAGGTGATGAGCAGAATCTACCTGCTATGTGGTTCACTGCTGAGCAAATAAGCTAACAGAGGTGAGGTTTCCTATGGCCATTTGCCTAAGATCTCAAGAGAGATGGTAATGCAAACATGAAGTGATGGGTAGCTGGCGGATCAATGGGCAGCCTCTACTACCTGCAGGAAATGAGTCTTAGCATGCCAAGGCTTAACATAAAGGTGCTGCTACCACCCTTCAGATGCCATCACTACTCCCAGGGCACGGGAGTAGAGGGCTCTGGGGGCACACAGAGAGGCTTGTCTCCAAGTCTTACATGGTGCTTGGAGGACATGGGCTTGTATAACTTTCCTTGAATTCTTATAACCATACTTGATTCTCAGCTCTCACTATAGTCCCTCCAGCTTTGGGAAGCAGGGTGGCCAGGTTAGTTCAAAGACACTGCAAGGAGGTGAGGGCACCAATCGTGAAGCACTGGGTCCAGCTCCAGTTCCTCCTGTCCCTGCATTCTGGCTGGGTAGACAAGAGGAACGTTTCCATGAAAACAACCACAGATGAATTCACTCTTTGCGCTATATCGTGGGGAGAGGCCATCTTCCAGGACTCGTAAGACATTCTGGGGCTTCTGGTTTGTTTGATAGCCCTGACTGCCAGGTGCAAAGGCCAACAGGCCTAGCTGGGGGAAGATGGTTGGCAACCTGGCCCCCAGGATAATAATAATCCATGGCCATAAAATAAAAAGTGAAGAGCAGGCCAAAACTTCACTTCCCAAAGTCACATCAACCGCTCTTCATTAAGGATGCTGTAGGGAGGAAAGGTATTACCACTGAAGAATATTGACATTGTTGAACAAAACGTTCCCTACTCTAGCCCTCTCCTTTCTTCCCCCTTCACTTACATACATAGAGCTAGGCCTTTATACTACTGATTTTGAAGGACAGTTTTCAATGTCGAATAACCTGTTTGGGTGTGCAGTGGTTGGAGAAGAGAGCTGAGTGCTAGAAGGAACATGAACCTCAACCAAGACTCACTGTTCTCATTGTAAGATATTTTAACCCTGTATAAATGCAACTTTTCCTTTAGCTTAATGGCCTGGGGTGGAATATTAAAATATATATATTAAAAAATACATTAAAAATTCAGAAAAATGTAAAAAAAAAATGAGATCAGTTCCATAAAGTTTTACTGCCTATACCATCATGTAACTACAAGTACATTATAGCAAATATTAAAAGAAACATTCTTGCCTTTTAAAGTAAGTTATTGCACTTACATCTTTTGCAGGGAGGGGAAGACAACTAAGGAGAAGGGGACTTGGGGGTTGAGGCACGGGGCAAAGTGGGGCGCAGAATCGGCTGGACGCTCCCAGAACGCCCTTTGCTGGGTACAGCCCAAATTGTTTGGTTGTTGTTGTTTGCAATAAAGTCCTTCTCCTTCCTCCTCTCAACTGGAATCTGTCTGTTTTGTTCCTGCTTGTGACAGATGAAATGTGATCAGAGGGGCCTCTGAAATCTCACGTTAATTGAAGTCGGCAAAAAATACGAACAGTGCCCTTTTGAACTGCTGACACAGTACAGAATGGATTACCAGGGCTAGATTAACAACAGGTGGCCGGCTGATGCTCCTGCTCAAAGAGGGGTGCATGGCCCGAGAGGGTCTGGGGCGCCCTCCCCCTGTGTCCCAGAAGATCTGTCTGCACATCCGGCCGGCTAGAGGGGAGCAGGGCAGGGGGAAGGGACCAGAGCCCCCCTTTGATCCAGCAAACGGGATCAAAGCAACAGCCACTTCCTTCTCGCATCTAGGGAGGTGCTGGGCCCAGATCGACATCAGGGAGGACCTTCCCTGTCTCCAGGGGCTGTTCTGAAACAGGAGAGGGGGTCAGGGCATCGAGGGCCACAGCGGGGAGGCCTGGCTGTTTGGCACAAAGAGCACAGGACAGGCCTCGGAGAGGCGGAGAGGCGGGTCCCAGTCCCTGCTCTGCTTCTTGGTGGCTGAGGGAACAATCTTTTCAGGAGGTACCGCTGGATAATTTTAAAAACAAAGCTTTAAACCAGCCACAAAGCAGGGAGGGGCCAAGGTTGTGCTATAGAATAGGTGCGTTCTTGCTTTCCAGCACAAAGTGACTCAGAAAGAGGCAGTTAGCCTCCACTGGACCACTCTGGGAATAAGCCCTGTCCCTGCCTACTTTGGAGCCCTAGTGGCGCAGTGGTTAAGAGCTTGGCTGCAAACCAAAAGATTGGCAGTTCGAATCCACGAGCTACTCCTTGAAAACCCTATGGGGCAGTTTGTAGAGTGACTATGAGTTGGAATTGACTTGACAGCAAAGAGTTTTGGTTTTGGTTCTGCCTACTTTGCCAACTTGTGGGAAGGATTAGGATTAAATGGATAACAACTGTGCTTGTGCTTTGTAAACTGATGTGGCATAGGGACATAAAGGATGATTGTTATTCCTGAGAAAAACACCTCAGCTACCAGCTCTAAGTCTGATTGTCGATGTTAGTTGCCATCAAGTTGGCTCCAACTCACGGCGACCTCATGTATAACAGAACAAAAGCTTACCTGGTCCTGCGCCATCTTCACAATCACTGGCATGTTTAAGGGCGTTGTTGC
The DNA here is from genome assembly GCF_000243295.1 of Trichechus manatus latirostris. Taxonomy (NCBI): domain Eukaryota; kingdom Metazoa; phylum Chordata; class Mammalia; order Sirenia; family Trichechidae; genus Trichechus; species Trichechus manatus. The sequence continues at coordinate 282,836 of NW_004444127.1, read as the reverse complement.
AGCCATTGTGTCAATTCATCTCATTGAGGGTTTCCTTTGTTTTTGCTGACCCTCTACTTTACCGACCATGATTTCCTTTTTAAGCGATTAGTCTTTCCTGATGACATGTCCAAAGTAAGCCGGTTGAAGTCTCACCATCCTCACTTCTAAGGAACATTCTGGTTGTATTTCTTCTAAGATTGATTTGTATTTGTTCTTTTGGCAGTCTAGGGAACTCGGGCAGTCCCTGTGCCTGATAGGAAGCTCCTTTCTATCACTTCTTTTTAACATATTGCTTTGTTGAAGCCACATCTCAGATCTGGTACTCTCCTTCTGTGGGGTGTAAGTTCACATTCTATATAGACTCGACTGGGTTTTAGTTGACCTGGGCTGGGAAAGTGTTTAAAAAAGGACACCTGCCATCTATTAGGGCTCAGGGTCATGTTAGCACTTGGACTTGCCACACCAAATCACTGCCAAGTCCCAAGGCAGGAACTGAAGCAGAGAAGGAAACTGCCTGGTGCAAAACCACACAGAGAGCCATAGGTGCTGTCTCTACCGCATGTCCCTGCTCTTTTCTATGGGAGCTGAGCAACCTTAATATCCCAGAGACCAGGTGAGTGCTCCTGCTAAAGGGAAAGACTGGCCTGATGGGTGGTTTAGGGGTTGTGGTGATTCAGGCACCCCTGCCTCCGATCTCTGCCTCCACAGAGTCTCTGGGGAGGACAAGGCCAGCAGGGCTTCCTCCGGCGATTAACTGTGGCTCTACCTTCCCCTATCTGGCTGCCCAGGACAGGTCATTGTTCCCCAAGACATCTGGATCTTCCACTCGTCCCCATTCCTGGACTTGTCACTTGTTCTGCCTAGAATGCCTTTGCCCCCGCCTCTGCTCCCCCGACCTGGTAAACTCCATTCTTTAAGGTTTCCTCTAAATGATATCCTCCGTGAAGCTCTTTCTTAACTCCGTGTGCCCACTTCAATCTTCAACCTAAGTCGGTCGTTGCCCTTTCTGTGCTCCCACAGAACTCTTTATAATGTGATTTCAGCACATAGTATTGTTTAAGTTATCTGTTTATCTCCCTAAGGGCAGGCAGGCTGGGCCCTGTTCACATCCGCTGCCTCAGGAAATAAGTGTGTTGAGTGACTAAATGAAAGAATGGGAAGGTAGGAATGATGAGATGCTCTGTTTTGGTTCAGGGTGGCAACAGGAGGGCCAGAGAAACTCAAGGATACATTTTAGAGAGCCGGAAGCTGGTTTCCTGAGGTGGCGTGACAGGGTCTGGGCAGAGTGCTTACCTGAGGGCTTCTCCACTTGGCCTTGGCTCATGCTCCACTGTCGCCCAGAGTCATCCCTGGACAATCCTCATGCTCCTAAACCCTCCCCACTCTCAACTCCTGACTCAAGGAGTCTACAGATAGCTTCTTTCCCACCTTGGTGCCAACCCGAGCAGACTACTCTTGCCTTCAGCTTATCACCGATCCCACTGTCCCAGGTCCTGCTACAAAAAATATTGCCAACCTCAGGATGCCATGAGCTGCTTGGTCCCTGTAGAGGAAACTGGTGATTTGACTCGTAGGGGTTAGGGTGATGGTGGTACTTCTTGCACAGGTCCAGACTTGCAAGCTCAGCAGCTAAGGAGCAAGAGGCCCTCCACAGCTTGTTTCCCAAAATAGGGCTACTGAAAAATTGTCTATGTGCTCATGTGTGGGAAGATGCGTGCCAGTTCCAGAGACAATGCAATGTGAGCATTGAAACTCTCCCAGGAATTCTGTGATTCCAAACAGATTCTTCTTTTTTAGCACACAACAAACCAAGCTTCCATAAGGAGCTTCAGTTTATGACCATGTGCACACCATATGTTGAGGTGTTGCCTTAACTAGCTGGGAGCAAACCCAACTGAGGTACCTGCATGAGACCTGGCCAGGGTGTGGTTCCTAAATGTGCAGAGGATATGGTGTGTTCTTGCAACACCTCCTAGGATTTCTTTTGGTTTCATCACAGCCTTCCCTCCCATCCCTTCTCTGTTCTCCATCTACAATGTGCCTCAGTAATGTCTAGGCTCTGTGGGAAAAGGAGGGGCCTCCTGTTGTTACGACATTAGGGTCGAGCTAAACTATAGGGAGGGAGATAATGAAAATGAGTGAGAGTGTGTGTGCATGTGTTAGGAAGTCAAGGGAGGAGATCAGAGCTTGAGGAAGGAGGAAACACATAAAGGCAGCCTATATCTCCCCTCCTGGGTAGGTTTGGATAGAAATCTCTGTTCAAATGAAGATACATAAAAGCACTGGTCAGGAGGCCATGTGGTGAAGTGAGAGACAGGAAGCCTGGGTTTAAGAACCAACTTTGCAACTTACTAGCTCTGTTACCTTAGGCAAGCCACTAAAAGATTTTCCATTTCTTTATCTGTAAAATGGGGATAATCAACTGCTTCCTGCTTATCTCACAAGGTGGTTATGAAGTCCAAATGAGTTAAAATACTTGAAAATAGTGAAGAGCTGTACAGACAGGAGGAATCAGGAACTCTGGTGGTTGGAAAGGGCCAAGGAGGTTGACTTCCATCGAGTGGCTAATGGCAGGTTGCCAAAGATTGGTGTTCTGTTTTACAAAGTGTGTAACCATACTAGCAAGTGCTGGGAAGCCCCAACATTCTTTTTCCCATTCAATAGTCTTTAAAAGTTACTGATCTTTTCAAAGAACTAGCTTTGTTTAATTGATTTTTCTTTCTTTTTGTCCATTTTCTATTTTCTTGATTTCTACTCTATTCTTTCTTTATACTTACTTTGGGTTTATTCTTCTTTTTCTATTTTTAGAAGTTAGATAATTTTAGAGCTTTATTCTTTTCTAATTTAAAGACTTTAAGCTATAGATATCCTTCTACTACTGTAGCTCCACCTCATAAATTTTGATAGTGTTTTCATTTCTGTTCAGCTCAAAATATTTCCTGATTTCCTTTTCTTTATTAATCCATACATTGTTTAGAAATGTGTTATTTAATTTCCAACTATTTGGGGATTTTCCCCAGATATATGTTACTGATCTCTAATTTAGTTCCATTATGGTCAGAGAACATACTTTTAATGTTTTCAATTCTTCTGGATTTATTAAGACTTATTTTATGGTGCGGTACAGTTGTGGTGAATGTTGTATGTGCACTTGAGAAGAATGTGCATTCAGCTATGAGTAGGTGAGGTATTCTATAACTGTCAATTAAGCCACGATGGTAGGTAGTATTATTCAGATCATCTATATCCTTACAGATTTTCTGTCAACTTGTTCTATCAATTATGAAGAAAGGCATGTGAAACATCCAAATATAATTGTGAATTTTCTATTTCTCTTTTAGTTCTGTTAGTTTTTGCTTTACGTATTTTGAAGCACAGTTATTTGGTACATACACATTTAGAATTACCGTGTTATTTAATTAATTGGCCACTTTACCATTATGAAATATTCTTTTATATTCCTGGTAATATTCCTTATTTTGAAGTTTGTCTTTTACTGATATAATCACTCCCATTTTCTTATGATAGGTATTGGCATAGTATATATTTTTCCACCCTTTTAGCTTTAACATATCTGTGACTTATAGTGTGTCCTGATAGCATATAATTAATTGCTCTTACTTTTCAATTTGGTCTGATAATCTCTGCCTTTTAATAGGAGTGTTTAGATCATTTACATTTAATGTAATTATTGATACATTTAGGTATAGGTTTACTTTCTTGCTATTTGTTTCTATCTGTCCCATCTGTTCCTTGTTTACGTTTTCTTCTTTTCCTGCCTTTTTTTTTTTTTTTTTTT
>NW_004444127.1:131451-277995 GCF_000243295.1 Trichechus manatus latirostris | reverse complement strand
GGAAGAGCGTAGTCAATGTCACTGAACTGTGCGTGTAGAAATTTTTGAAACGGTGTATCTTTGGCTATGTGTATTTTCACCAAAAAAAAAAAAAGGTTGAGAAGTTAGAGGGTTAATATGTTGTGGGGTTGTTAACCAATGTCATAAAACATGTGTACTACTGTTTCGTGAGAAACTATTTGTTCTGTAAGCCTTCACCTGAAGTACAATAAAATACAAAAAAAAAAAAAGAAAAAAAAATGTCATTCAGATAACCTCACGCTCCTGCTAAAATCCCTCTGGTGGCTTCCCATTGTACTCACGACAAAAATCCAGAATCCTTTCGCCTACACAGTACTAACATGATTTGACCCCAGCATCTTCTACCATGCTCACCCACACTCAATCTACTGCAGTCACACAGGAGTCCTTGCTGTTCTTAAAACAGGCTGATGCTTTTCCTGCCTGAGGGCCTTTAGGCTAGCTCCCCCCTCTACCTGGTCTCCTTATGGTTCATTCTTTCTCAACATTTAGAACTGTACTTAAATGTCACCTTCTGACCAAACTATTTAAAATACCTCCTCATGCCCAAGTTATTATCTATTGCCCTTTACCCTGCTTTATTTTCTTCACAGTATTTACTGCCATTTGAAATTATATTCATTTACTTGTTTTGGCTTGATGAGGGTAAGGAGGGACTTTGTTTTGTTCATTGTAGCATCCTGACACCAAGAACAGTGCCTGGCACATAAAAACCCATTGCCATCAAGGTGATTCTGACTGATAGTGCCCCTATAGGACAGAGCAGAACTGCCCCATAGAGTTTCCAAGGAGCATCTGTTGGATTCGAACTGCTGACCTTTTGGTTAGCAGCTGTAGCACTTATCCACTACGCCACCAGGATTTCCGCCTGGCACATAAAAAGTGCTAAATATTTGTTGAGTCAATGAATTGATCACATCAGTCTTTTATTTTTTAAGGAAAAAAAAAAGGAGTCAGTGGACCAAAAACATGAGTGAAAATGTACTTTCTCCTGGTCCTGCCCCTGAAACTGAATTAAATCTAGTTGTTAGATGCAATTCTCTTCATTAGACTTCAGATGCAGGTTGTGTCCACAAAAAGATTTATCTGTAAAGAGACTTAGCAAGCTAGTCCATCCTAAAAGGTAGATAATGACCTTCAGCCCAAGTTTTGACAGACAGTGTTGTGTCCTGCTCAGAGTCTCATGGGATATTTTGGTGAGTTGTCAAAGCATGAAGGAGCCAGAAATCACTCCTTAGGAAGTCTGAGGTGTCTGTGGGTATGGGCAGCACTGGTGATTATGTGATGGCATGTTTCCTAGTTCCTGGATTCCCACAAAGCATAACACACTGCACTGGGCTGCCAGATATTTCTTTTTCTACCCCAACATTGTCCCAAGTCACCCTCTCCATTGAGATGGTGCAGCCATGAGGACTACAAAGAGCATCAATCTTATTATTAACTGACACTAATCCTTATAACTTCCAAAGAAGTGCCAGGGTGCAACTCAAGGGAAGGTGCTATGAGGAAACAATAATCCCTGCATTCTCCATGCACTGGAGAAGATGGAAATTAATGAGGTCCTCATTTGGCCAAGTTGTCAAGACATCAAACCAATCTGGTGACAAGGACAAGGATGTTAAGGGAGAAATTACTGGAACTATATCCAGAAAACAAGGACAAAGATTTGGCCCAGACTAGGCATAAGGGAGGAGATGATGGTAAGCCCCTCAGGATCTACTATAGAGTGACTATTGGAAATCCTATAGGAGCTGCTGCCACCAATGCACAATTTTCGTTAATTACCTCAATTGTGGCTGTTATCCCCTTAATAAGAAACACAACTTTACTTCTAAGCAGGCAGTGAGGCTGGCAGAAAGCTGAAACCTGAAAATCAGCAGATACAGGGCTTCATACAGCCCTTTCGACTGAAATTAAGCCACATCCAAAACACAGGGGGAAGACTCCAAATAGCTTCAGACAGCAGCCAGCCAGGCAGGGCCCTTACCAGGCACCGGATGGACGCTCTCTGGACTCGTCAGGAGCCCAAATCCCAAGTGCTCATTTCAATAACGTAAGAAAATAAACATGGGGCTTATTTATAGCACAGGAAAGGGACTGGGGCAAAAGAACCACTCATTCGGTAATCCACCTTGACGGGGCCAGATAGGATCCAGACCCCCAGGCTCTCTGGTAACAGGGTGAGCAGAAATAGGGGCCGGAAGAGGGCTGGCTGCCAGCATCACCAGGTACAAGCTGGTAAAACCTGGTTAAGAGCAGGGGAAGAGATCTGATCCATCACTCCATTTCACCAACCCCGGTCTAAGTGCTCTTGCTATCTCCAATTTCTAGTTGATGGGGCTAAGGCATGGGAGTGGCCTCCCTCAAGGCCACTCATCATGTCAGGGATGCATAGTTGGGAGTAAAAACTATGTGCTTAGAGTCCTAAGCCACTGATCAGCTCACACCATCTTACAGAGGTCAAGAACCACCACTGAACTTGAGCTCCTTGAGAACAGGACAGTGTCTTTATCTCCTGGACCTAGTACAGTGCCTGGTAAAGACTGCATTTTGATGAATGAGTAGGCACTTGGAATAAGTGAATGACTGAAAAAAATGTTCTTAGCTCAGCTGGGTCAGTAACTAGTTGGTTGTTCTTCAGCTATGATCACCAGAAAATCAGAAGTTCCTTGAGTTTATTCTTGGGTGTTTGATGTAATAGCTAATGATATTTGTGACTATAAATAAAAGCCCAAATGGGTGTATTCTGAAGGAAGGCTCTATATAGTGGCATGCACTGACTGGTGGCTTTGGTCTAAGACATATGGACTCCAGTCCCTGCTCTGTCTGCAGCTTCTATTCCATGTAGAACTCCTGAGAGGGCATAGGCAAGATGGTACTTTGCTGAGGAAGCCTCTAGAAGACATAGCTGCTAGTACCTCTGGAGAGCCACACAGGCATCCTTCCCTTTTCTTGTTTCCTGCCTGTCAGCTGCCTGCCCTTTGGGGGGGTGGGGTGGGAAAAGATGCAACCAGGGGCCCAACTAGTTGAGAGCAGAAGAAAGGAAAAGGTTGTAGATTTGAGGAAAAATGCCAGATACAAATGTTGGTATCTCAACTATTTCTTGAAGAGGATAGAGGCCTAGAAACCTGGGAGAGGGGGCCAAATTCTCCCCAGTCATTTTCCCACTGTTGACAGTAAGGGTGACCCTAAAATAAAAAAGCCACAGCACAAAGTTGACTGTATAGACCCATACACCCCCTCCAGGAAGCTGGAGGCCACAAAGCCTGAGGTTGGAGAACCCTGAATGCATTTAACGGAGGGAAGAGAGGCTGTGGGTTGAGTTTAGAATGTTCTCACCCAGTCTTCAGATGAACTCACTGCTCCCACCCTAAGGAGAGGGAAACAACCTTATATTTAGGGTGGAGTCCTGTTGGCTGACATTCCTCTGCCAGGAGAGGTTCGGGTCAGAGGTTGTCAGACTATGTGTGGTGAGTGTAATGGGGCCAAAAGCTGGCCCTGATTTTACCCAGAAGTACAAAATGGGTGAGCATCAGGCCCCAGTCTAGCATAGGAGTCCCAGGGCTCAGAACAGAGCTCGTGGTGAAGTGGGTAGGGAGGGGCCCCACAGGTTTCATATGCCTCCAGGCCCTGTGAAGGAAAGCTTAAGTTGCTTCCAAAGACTTCCTGGATAAAGTCTGCCAATATGGTTAGCATATTGCCAGAACTGCTCCTAAGGAAGTGGCTATAAGAGGCTTGGGGCCAAGTTAGCATTCCCTGTCCCTGTCTTTCCATGCCAGAGCTGCTGTGGCTGCTCTTGCTCCAACAGAAGACTACCTGGGCCAAGAGAAGTGGAAAAAGCAGAATGCCCAAAAAGAAGCTATTGTCCCCAAAGCAAAGGAAGCCCACCAGGCTCAGGACGGGTGGCTGATAAGAAACCCCCAACACCCAAAGCCCTTCCCCTGTCTGCTAGGTCCTCATAGGATCTTCTGACTGCAGAGAGGTGTGCCTAGAAGGGCCTCACCAGAACTCAACTGCTTCCCAAGCCCGGTCTCTGTTTTATCTACTTCTTAACTTTACCTAAGCTGAAAACCATCAAAAGTTCTTGGACTTTAACCCAACAATCATATCTTTAGAACTTGTAGCTAAAAACCTGCTATTTCTGAAGGATGAGGTTACTCCAGTCTCCTTGTTGGTGTGGTGCTGTCAGACACTCTCCTTCCAGAAAGAAACTGGGATCAAAGGGTTATTAGCAACTCTTCGACCTAGGGAGGGTGAACAGCCAGTGTGCTTCTTCCAGCATAGGCCAGTACGATGGTTACTTTTCTTCAAAGGCAGCAGAGAAACTAGCCCCGAAAACCACATGTTAGAAGCACAGCTGGAAGAACGTAAGGCTTTGGCACAGAGGCCAGAGTAGTCGAAAGTTTTGAACTTGGTGACACTGAGTAAGAAGAGACAGTATAGCATCATCAACAGGAAAGAACCAAAGGTTCTCAAAACAAAAGTTGATATTTTCCCAGAAAAGGAGACTTTTGCCTAAACATGGGTAAAGCTTGGTAAAATATATGAGATAAAAATATTAACTATTAATGTTAACAGGCAAAAAGGTATTTCCAACCCTGACATTCCAAGTGGACCCTCCCAACTGGGTCCCTGGGAATGAAGGCAGTAGCTCCGTGTACATACTTGGGCCAGGGCCAGCTCAGGTTTGTCTTCTTTACGGGCCAGCAGGACATGATTTCTTTAAAAAGATTTCTTAATCTAAAACCAGCTGTTGTCTGCTGTAGGTCACAACACAACATTTTAATTAGCATTATTGTTCCACTTCTGAAACCAGGCTCTATGGCATCCCAGCGACAGATGATCCCAACCTAAGCTATGGGTAAGGCCTTCGAGGCCAGGCTTTTGCTTGCTGGTTAGCAGCTCAGAGATGTAGGAATAAGAGGGCAGAGTCCCTAGCCCCTGTGAATCCACAGATCATGATCACATGCTATATTTCTGTCCTGCTTTCTACGGCCTGTACCACCTGTCTGTTCAGAGGGTAGGACCCTATTTTGAGGTTTAAGTGCCTAGGATATAATACTCATTCTATAATTATAAATTATTTTATGCTATTTTGTGAGGTCTAGCCTCCAATATTTCTGGAGGTAGTGAGGTACTTTAAGTTTTAATGCCCTTAGAAGTCCAACGACTCCAAAGAAGGTGATAAAGTCACATTAACATGGCTCCCAGGGGCTCCCAATGATCTCAGATTAAAGAGTTCCCCTTCCAAAATCAAAGTGCTAACAAGGTTTAAAAAAAAAGAAAGAACAGAGAAAGAGGAAGAAAGTGAAAGAGGCTGACAGACCAACCTACTCAGCTGAGGGTACAATACTGAGGTCACATAACACATAGACAATGTTAGCACAGTCCTTGGCTTTTAGCAGGGATTCAAATGTTAGCACCACCCCAATACACACACTTGCCCCAAATTTTGGAAAACAAGCCAGAGAACCCTTAGAAAGGTTAGAGCTACTCACTGTTTTTGTCAGCCACCGGTATCTGGTTAACAACAGAAATCTCTTTCTCTTGGTTTCTATCACACCATCCCCAATATTACGAAGATGAGGCCAAAATGCCATCCTATATCCCCTACTGACTAGTATATAATTATCCAAATCAAAAGTATTGATTAAGCCCTGTGTCTGCAGCTGTAATACGCTGAACCAATCACAGTTTCAGTATCTGCATCTGGAGAAGGAATGAAAGGGACGAGATGACCACTCATCTCTTCTAGCTCTAACAGCCAATGATTCAATTGCTCCTTAATGAGAAAGATGAAACTTTAATGATTTCCACTTTCAATTTTTCTACTTCTGAATTTTTTCTCTGACCTCTCAAAGTCTGTGAGAACTTATTTGAGGTGACTCTTATTAGAGGCAAGTTTAAAACCTCCAGTATAGTAACTGTTCACCTTCCTGTCACTCAGCAGAACAATGGTGGTGTTTTAGTGACTTCAACGGGCATACAACTAGGTTTCAGTAATTACATCCACATTCTAAGCAAATAGTTATGTATTTTTGTGTTCTGGGGACATATGTTCTGGCTAAAGTCCAAACTGTGGCTAATCTTAATATTAGAGCCAGATAAATCTGTTTTGAATCCATACCATTTAACATTTGCCAGAGTAGATTTGTTCATCAACTGGGCTTAAAGAGGTATAATTCACACATGTGCAGTATTACTAAATGCTGAAATTTAACAATTTAAATATACCAACAACTGTTGGAAAGCAGTTGTTACAGCAGCATTTAACATAAGCCAGAACCTCCCTAGCTAATGTTAAGTTTATACCAAAAGCAGTGAGGGAAATTGTGGCATCCTCTTGGGTTGGGGGTCACGACTCCCTCAACTTTTACAATGTGGTCCTAGCTAGAGTGACTCAGTGTATGGCTACTAGAGGCTCTTTGCTTTTCCCTGAGAACACCTATAAAACATAGACTGGATCAAATCAGGAAGCAAATGGATTCCTTCGGAGGGCTTTGGAATCATCCGCTCCTAGGATGTTTATAATTTGGGGACCTTCCTATGGTTGATGCACATGGCACCAGGTGGTCCTTCTGGCTGTGTGTCTTCCCTGGCATGAGCAGTAGACTGTCTTAAGGCCAGAAGATGCAGTTAAATACACAAATGAAGAAAGATGATTCCTTGGACTACCAATAATCATTGCTTAAGACATAGTAGAAAAGGAATAAAAAATACATTTAATCATATCAAAAAGCCAAATCAAAGAGGAATAGTTCATGGAACTTATAAGATCCCAACTCAATAGTCAGTACTGTTCCTCTGCACAAGTCCAGTGCTCCAAGTCCCAAAGCATATACCAAATCCCAATACAATGTCTGGATTTTGCACAACATTCTAGGCTTGGCTTTTCTTCCAAAGAACTCACTGATCTGAAATAACTAAAACTGAGATAGCTTTTACATGATTCCCCAAATCTAAAATCGGCTGACAGCTTCCTCTTCTCCAGCAGTCTTACTGTCAGTGAAGTTTCCTTTCAGATTGTTATACTGGGACTGAAAATGAAGGGAGCCTGAGGTGGATTTAAATCCACACCACAAACAAAGGCTTCCATTTGGCACTTTCAGAAATAACTCACTGGAGATCATAAGAAACACAAGGACAGAGGACGCACACCTCAAGGTGCTTAGATATTCTTTCCAGGTTTCTTGAGAAATATCTACTATGTCAACCTCCCACCCTAAAATTCCCTGCCCTGATATCAGAATGCTGAGGAGGCCTTGTTCTCTTCTGTGTCCAAGCTTAACATTCAGACCGCCACCAAAGGTGTCTTTCACAAGCTGCCAATGTTGGGGAAGCTCTTCAGTTTCTCAGGAAAGTCATCTTTGTACAGGACAGGGTCAGCTCGGTGTTCCACCACCTTGAGAGGCATTGTCCCAAAGACTGAAGCAAACTTGTTGATGCACTCAGACCTGTGGGGTTTGGGAAGGAGGGAAAGGAGTTTGAGGTGGGGGTAGAGAAAAAAGAGAAAATGTTCAAGAGGCTGAGGGATGAGAGCAAAAATAAACAATGTTCAACATCAACAAAAGAAATGAAGTATCCTTAGCCTGCTCCTAGGTTCTAAAAAGGTTGGGAGGGTGTGGATAAATGAAGTGGGAGAAAGGGAACCGGGGATGCTGTTTGGAGGCCATGGGCCTGCAGAGGTCAGACTATCTTTTCCCCTCCCCCTCAAATTCCAGTCATTCTTCCAGCTCAGTACAAGCGGGCCTTAAACCAAGGTGGATTAGCTGCCAACATTTCTTAACCCCATCTCTATCAGCAAAAGAGAAAGCAAAGGGAGAACAAAGCCACTTAGGTCTGAGCTTCAGCTCACTGAAGTTTAAAAGGCAGAAAGGGGGAACTTGTACTTGAGGCAATAGAAGGCAAAAGAAGATGATGGGGTGGTGAACCAAAATGTCAAACAATGAACACTTCATTCATTCAGCCAACATTTATTGAGGGCCTAAAATGAAATAGCAGTCTCTGGGAATTATCGGTCAACTTTCTATGAAAGCTAAATTTACACTAAAGGAGTGTTTTCACAATTTTCACCATTCCCTTGTTAGAACTAGCAGCAATAACCAACAACTCTGGCACTTCTGGAGGAGGGAAGAGGCCAGTTTCCTTACCTCCCCTGACTCCCTCAAAAGCCCTGACAGCAGCCTCCTCAAAGGTGAGCAGGTAGGCACTTTGTGGGAAATGGTTCTGGTCAACCAGGCCAACTGAGTGTGACAGTTGGCTAATGAAGATGCTTTAGCATCAGACCAGAAGGAAAAAGCAAGCCTGTAAAAACCACTTTTGAAGTCAAGGGAACCTCAAGGATGGATTTCAGAAAGGTCAATACTCTCTCTCCTCAGTCAGGCCCATGACTCCTGAGGGGGCTACAATAAGAACAAACTAATCAGGCAGAACTATTTATGAAGAGAGTTGACTTTCAAGACATGGACCAGAAGAAGTCTCTTCTGTCCTCAGAGATACTGTAAGCCCTGTTTCAAATTATTTTTATCAACAAGTTTTTATTTGATGACGGTCATTATCAACTCCTTTCACTTGGTCAGTGTATTTTTAAAAAAACTGTTACCATTTCATTTTGAGCTCTTCTAGCTAATGACATCATCATCACCACCACCACCAATCAACAACTAGTATTTACTACATGTTCCAGCCTGCATTAAAAGTGCTTTACGTGCGTTATTAACTCACTTAATCCTCACAACAACCCTATGGGGTAGGTCTTACTATTATTCTCATTTTGCACTGGGAGACTGAGGCCACAGACAGGCTAAGTAATTTGTCCAAAGGCCAAACAACTAGTAAGAGGAGAGTCAAACGCAGGCATTCTGGTTCCTGAGGCTAAGGTCTTAATTATGACATGATACAAATTTATTAACATAATTCTAGGGCCCAAGGGAAGGGTCTGGAAAATAACAATCTTTGAGCATCTATTAACTGCCAATAGTTTACACACACTACCTCACTGATTCTTCGAAGTCCTCCTGAACGGCTGGGTTTATTACAGCCTCATTTTATGGATAAAGAAATTAAGGCTCAGAGAGGTTAAGTCACTTGTCCAATGACCCAGAGTTAGATAGTAGTAGAGCTGGGTTACAAACCAAGGCTTGCACTGGCAATAAAGCCTTTGTTCTTTTCATTAGACTCTACCATAACCAGTGGCCATCGAGTCAACTCCAACTCTACCATAGCTTGCCTGTAATTGAGGTTCCCTCCTGCTGGCAGTCTTTCGAGACTCAGGAGATGGTAGCATAGGTTCCAAGTTGAGGGAAGACTGAGAAAAGACTGAGAAGTTTTAGCAAACATTGGATAATAGTCCCTCCAACCCCTTAAATTAGGGGGTCTAAGCAGTGGCAAGTAAAGTTAAATCTCTACAAGGTTTTACTTTCGACAGTTATTCTGCCTGTAAACATGTACAGATTCTCCTAGTTTCCAGTTATTATACAAGTAGAGTCTGGCCAGCAAAGCCCAGCCATACTCAACACAGACACTAGCGAGAATGTATTAAAGACGGAGTCTGGCTCTTGGCATAGTACAGTGGCTCTGTGGCCAGTGCAGAGCACTGAGAACAATGTCTCCTCTGTAACTAGATCTGCCAACAGGGCATGGGCCACAGGCAAGAAGCCACTGGAGCTCAGGCCAGCTTGACTTGTTGACAGCTGCCCCAGGCTAACCCAGGTCTAGTGAGTACCTCTTTTTTTCTCCACACAGCCTGAACTGGAGAAGTGGCTGGCCCACTCTGGATAGCAAAGGTCCTTAACTCTCCTGCCAGATAATGGCAGTATTTCCTACTTTCTTTTCACCAGGGGATCTGGGCTAGGGAACAGGTTAGGGCAGATAATGAGTCCAGCTGGTTGCTGGTAGCTCTTCTGAGTTGTTCTGTCAGGCATCCAGCTACCTTGTCAGTATTGGTTTTCCAATCAAGTACGAACACACTAAGAACCGCCAAAGTCCAAAGACTCATAACTATTTGTGAAGTAATGGAAAGGTTTGCTTTCCTTTCAAAGACATACCACTACCTAAAGTAAGCAGGGGCCTTTAGGACTAATGCTAGGGAAATTGGGAAGGAAACTAACATTGCCAGGGCTTTCATGTATTATTACTTCACTCATCCCAAGCAGATAGCACAGTGCTTGGCACAAAGATGCTCAATAAATATTTGCTGAACCTATAAAGGGACATTGCAATTTTATAGATATTAGTATCCATCCCTATTTTAGGAGATGAAAAGATTGAAGTTCAGGTAAGGTAAATAAATTTCCTTAGGTCAGACAGCTAATAAGCGACAAACTCATAACTTGAACAAAGACTGGCCTGAATCACAATCCTAGGTTCTTTTTCTTCAATCAACATTTGCCTGTCTGCCATATTGCCCTGACCTTGCTGAAGCTACTGGTCAAAATCAACAGCTACAAATTCTTCTGGTTCTGAAAGAGCTAACAGCAGATCCTGGAAATGGATGCTGGGCAGTAAAGCTACTGTCCTATACAACTGAAATTTCGGACCCTAGATCCCCAAATATACGAATAAATAAGCCTACTGAACCACAAAATCCAATGCAACATCATACACTTATAAACTGGTTAACTGTTTTCACTGTCTTATGCAAAATGTGTATTCTGCAAAGGGAACTATTAAAAAACAAAACAGATGAATAAGTCTATAATTGTATCTACATCTCTCAGTCTAACCCAAACCCAAAAACCAAAACCATTGCCGTCAAGTCCATTTCTACTAAAGGCAACCCCACGTGTTACAGAGTAGAACTGCTTGCTCCATAGGGATTTCTTGGTTGTAATCTATATGAAAGCAGGGCTTTCTTCTGTGGTACTGCTGGGTCGGTTTGAACCAACAACCTTTAGGTTAGTTGTTGAGTGCAAACCATCTGAGCCACCCAGAGACCTTTTCAATCTACCCAAGATGGCTTAAATCATGTCTCTCTCCCTCCCAGTCTAAGCTCTTTATTTAATAATTCAGTGATTCAGTCTTTAATCCAAACAGATTTGCTCATTCCAAATTTATTTCAAAATTTCTTTCCTTCTACTCTCTCTCAAATTTCTCAAAGGGATAGTCTACGTTCATTAACTCTACTTCCTCATCACTGACTCTTACTCTATAACCCTTTGGCTCCATCACTCTACAAAATTGTATCTTTTAAGGTCACTAATCACCATTTGATCCAAAGATCTTTTCCCAGTCTGCATAGTCCTTGCTCCTCCCTTGCTTCTGAGCACTGCAGTTCCCGGCTCTCCCCTGGCCCCAAGAGTGGTTGTTTCGCTGTTTTCAGTTATTCTTTTAAATGTCTCCTAAATGTCAGCATTTCTCAAGACTCTGCCTTGGCTTTTCTTCAGTCACTGTCTTTGGGCAGTTAATTTCCAAATATCTGTCTTTGTTTTAAACTTCTTTCTGAAGTTCTAGTTCCACATTTCTAACTGCCTGCTCAATATCTCTATCTGCATGTATTTAGAGGGTAAGACCCCCAAATAACCTACCTATTGTTCCCCAACTTCACCCATGATTAACATCTCCTGTTTTCATTAATTATACTGTTAAAGGTACAACCATCCATCCCAAAGCCCTCCCCAATTAGGGTCTCCTCCTAACTATATTATTTATACTGTTAAAGGTACTACCTACCATTCCTCTTGACTCAAAATCTAAGTTATCCTTGTAGACTCCTCTTCCATAACCTCCTCATAACTATCCAGTCAGAAACCAAGTTCTAACACATCTTCCTCTGGGAAAAAATCTTCTTGCAAAATTTAATTCGTCCCTTCCTTTCCACATTCAATTTAGTTCAATAGCCTTCTAACCAGCCTTCTTTTTTTAGTCTCTTCACCCTTCATTCCATCCCATACACTACCAAATTAATCTCAAAGCATTACTTTGAGCTACTACCCTATCAAAAACCTTCTATGGTTAGCCAGAGCATGAAGAAAAAAGTTTAAGCTCTTGAACTGAGGATTCAAGGCCCTTTGCAGTCTGGCACTAACAAGCCAGAATTCTATGCTCTAGCCAAATTGGATGTGATACTGTTGTTGGGTGCTGCCGAGTCAATTCTGACTCACAGAGACCCTATACGACAGAGTAGAACTGCCCCACAGAGTTCCCAAGGTTGTAAATCTTTACCAAAGCAGACATCTTTCTCCCGTGGAGCAGATGGTAGGTCTGAACCACCGACCTTTCGGTTAGAAGTCAAGAGCTTAACCACTGAGTCACCAGGGCTCCTTCAGTTACATATAAAGTCTATACACACACACACATATGTATGTATGTATGTCTGTGTGTGTGTGTGTGTGTGTGTGTGTGTGTATGTATATGTATATATATATATATACACACATACAGTGTCTAGCTGGCACAAATGGCTAAGTGCTCTACTATTACCCAAAAGGTTGACGATTTGAACCCACCCAGAGGTGCCTTGGGAGACAGGCCTGGTGATCTGCTCCCGGAAGATCACAGCCTCAAAAACCCTACGGAGTTCTACTCTACAAACATGGGGTTGCCATGAGTCAGAATCAACTTGATGGCAACTAACAACAACAGCAACATGATAACTCTATGTTTAACTTTTTGAGGATACATAGTCTTTTTGAACCTCAGTTTCTGCATCTGTAAAATGGGGGCAATAATCTGATTCACACCTAATAACATCTAGGCAGTTGCCTATTCTATTTTCAAAGGTCTCCAAAGAGGAAGCCTCTACCTCTCCCTTAGTTACTTTCTTCAGTGTTTAATAATAACAATATCTAACTTAAATCTCTACCGTATTTTAAGGTTCTTTACATGTGTTACAATCTCAGTGGTGCTAGAGATGAGTTGTTTAGCCTCGGCATGAATTTTAAGGCCAGTATCAGATTAACTTTTCTCCCCACTTTTCCTTTCCTGGACCATATAACTCTACCATTTTAACTTAGCCTAATTAATAATCAGAGTTTCTGGGTGGTATAAACAGTTAACAGACTTGGCTGCTAACCAAAAAGATGGAGGTTCAAGTCTACCCAGAGATGCCTCAGAAGAAAGGACTGGTGATCTACTTCTGAAAACTCAGCCACTGAAAAACCTATGGAGCACAGTTCGATTCTGACACAATTAGGGTCGTCATGAGTCACTATCAACTCAATGGCAACCGGTAATCAATAACCACTTAGCTTAATACTATGAATTCCCTCCAAACATAGTGAATGATAGATTTAAATAACAATTTCATAGTGAATGATAGGTTTAAATAACAATTTCATGTACTCCAACAGCACTACAATTGGGGTCTCTTCCAAAATGAGCTACTACAGTTATGTCACCACCTGGAACTGTGTAATACTTATGATACCAAGGACAGATTATTTCCAAAATCATAATAGATTATTTCACATAGACAGTTAATAAGAGTCATGTCCTTGGAGTAAGATATTCATATATGGAAGAGATACATAGATTATTTAGAGAGCAAGGAGGTATAATGCCTTATAGAAAAATCCAGGCCAACTGACCAACTTTCTGTACAAAAAACCTTCCAAGCCTGAAGGATTTTAATATGGCTGATAGGTTTCAGAAATGAATGTTGCAAGCAGATGCATATGTGATCTGAGGAAGCTTGACCTGGGTATCTCATTCTATAAGGCCATTATAACATTCTCTGAGTGCATTTGGTCCCTTGACGATAGTGCTATTGGGATAGAGAACTTGCTGTCTTGTGTAAGGAGCTGCCTTTTGAAGAAGTAGATTTGACACAGGTGTATCAAAACTTTGGCAAAGAAGCGAGAACCAAGGTCTAGTATAAGATTATAATGGTCTTAAGAGAAGGCATATGCCTCCCACTCCTTTTATACTTACCTGCAAGGCCTAATATTACATTCCATACAAAGGTATACTTGCTGAAGAAATGACTGACTAGAAATAAAGGGAATAGTTCAGAGCTGCCCTGCTCTTCACTTTGAAATGTAAAGGGCTTTGTTTTCAATCCTGTTCTTGGCAGGTGTTTTAGTAGTGCCAGCGAAGGTAATTTGTCTCTGGTGGGTTTGGTTTAATTATTTCCAATCAAGGTTTTACTATAACATGGACATAGTATCCTTAAAACCAATTCACTTATTTCCTTAGAATTAACTAGCTCCCACTCAAATGACTGTAGATGTTAACTGCTTAGTCCACATGGAGAATCTGGCTTCTGGAGCTTAAGGTCAGCTATATTTTAAGACCCTTCCAGCCATTACAAATTGAGTGAGTAGCATTCCAAATTAATTCATTGGGTGACCTGGGCTTGAACTAACCCAATTCCCACAGTGCAAAAAGAGGTGACTGTGGCTACCAGCTGCTGTCCTTATATCTCCAACCAAGTCCCATAAACAGGCCCAAGGCAGGAAATGGGGATCAGAGGCTCGGGCCGACTGTTGGTTAGAGGCTCACTCACCTCTCCACCATATGTGTCTGGTCTAGCGAAAGCCCATCAATGGCTGTACACTCAGGACACTTGAATTTCTTTCGCGGGGTTACCTGCCAGAGGAGCACAAAAAGATACCTGCTGTCAGTGCCAAGGACAAGAAAATTGTGCCTGTGACGCCACTCTGCATGCTTCTGTGCTGTAAGCTGAGATGCTTGCGCTCTCTACATGCACACGCACGCATGCGCACACGTACACACCTCACCATTCCTCTATTCAATTCTGTCTGGCTCAGTCAACGGCAGAACTCACAAGGGCCCAATAAAAAGGGCTTGGAGGGCTTTTGCCTTCTGTAACTGGAAAGAAGTGGTGATGACAAGTGCCTTAATTCCTGTTTAATGACTGTTTTCTCACTGCCAAGGTCCTTGTATAAACACCATTTGTTCTTGCAGCCATAAGGGCGATGAAATACAGCTTCCCATAACTTTCACCATAACCTCAGTTCCAACAGGCGTTCTTTCTCCTTCTTCCAGCTAATGGCAAACGCTATGAGAACACCATGCTCTTGAAGATGCCAGGTTCTATTTCAAGTTCCCTTGAATCAGGGAAAAAATCCAATGGTCCCTCACTCTCTGAATCCTTTGCCCTTACTTCCCCACCCCCCTTCCAAATCTTAAACTTCTAATAATTTTTCTAGCAAACCTGGAGAAGGCTGCTATTCTAACCTAGTGAAGATAAATAAACAGATGGATAGGAGGGAAAGAAAGGTAGATAAATATGGCAAGGCTAAGAATAGCATATAAGGAAAAAATCAAACCCATTGCTGTCGAGTCAATTCCGACTCTAGTGACCCTATAGGACAAAGTAGAACTGCCCAAAAGATTTCCAAGGAGCGGCTGTTGGATTCAAACTGCTGACCTTTTTGGTTAGCAGCCAGATGCTTAACCACTGCACCACCAGGACTCCAAGAATAGCATGTAGGCACTTGGAATTACCGTCCAGAAGAAGCAGCCACAGATAAAAACATATTGAAGCATGTCAAAAAGAAAATTTGGGGATGAGGGCAGTTTGTTTAAAACTAACTCACAATTTACATTCTTTAAATCAACATTCTTTCCAGTCAGCTGTTTGCTGAGTTATGGGTAGCTGGGGGAGTGCCTGGGGAGGTCAGGTTCAGTGAGCACAGATAGTGATTTTTCCTCTTTTCTTAGTCACTTTGGTTTAATCTGGCTTCTCTCGCCAGTTAATAGCAGGAAGAACCAGTGGGGAATGCCATACTGTGCTTCCAGTATAAGCTCCTCTGGGAATCTGGCCTAGAAGCTTTGCCCATTTTCACAAAGGGAATTCTAATCCAGAAGGAACAAAAGGTCAAGATGACTCCACTCACAGAAAGAAGTGCGCTTTCTCTACATAGCTAGGGATCTGATTTAAGCAAAGACTGTGCTTTAAGAATAAATAGATGTATATTACAAATACAACGATGATCCTTATGTACTTTCAGTTTTTACTATGTTATGAGAAAGGTACTTTTAACAACTTGTAATCAATATTTAAAAACAATGCTTAGGACAACTATAGTTACATGATTGTACAACATGCACCATCTCTCAACATCTATAAAAAATTGGCTACTTTAAGAAAGGTGTAAACTGAGTCCTTTAACTAACAGAAACAGATTCCAAATTAGCTTTGAGAATAAATTAAATTTTCTTTTAAAACACCATTTATGAATTGACTATCACAGACTTTATCTTTGATACTGAAGGTTAAAAACTATAACTAAAGAAACTTAAAAAAAAACATTTAAATTGGCAAAGGCTAGCTTCAATTTTACATTGCGAGACAGTCAATCATAGACACTTAGAGCAGGGCTTCAAACTGGTTCAGTCATGGCAAACAAAACAAAACCAGAACAGACCTGAACTTTTTAAAATTTGCGTGATCTGGACCCATAACCATAACGGGAAAAATTATGAGTCAAAGCCGTGGAATGAGCGACTTGGAAGAGGTGTAGTGAGCCCTTTCCAGAGTCTGATGCGTGAGACTGGATTATTGCCAGGACTGAGGAGAGCGACACATATTCAAAGTGGCGCTATTGTACACCATCTTTGAGCAGGGCATCACTGTTTCTGACTCTGCAAAAATCTGACAGGCAGCAGATTTGGTTGCTATGCAATGTGTCCACTGCCCTTCTTTTCTAGGAGGGACATTAAGTTTCTAGCAGGGCTTTGACCTATAATTTTTCCTGTTTTATGGTTTCAGTTCACCCAAATTTTAAAAACTCGAGTCCGTTTTGGTGTCGCTTCCTCGGCCATGATTGAACCGGTATGAAGCCCTGACTTAAAGCTAAAAGAGAACTTAAAGTTTATCTAGTCCAATACTTCATTTACAGTTATGACAACCTCTCAGGCTCAGAGAAATAGAGGCCTGCTCAAGATCACAAAGCAAGTTAATGGCAGAGCCAGAACAAGGACATCTCCTACCTTGATGACAGCTTTCCCTGTGACATTAGCCACCAGGAAATTCATCGCAATGTCTTCACAGTTCATATGAGCATCCACCCAATTCTTGATATCCCCAGGCATTTTGTAGGTATACAGGTAGTTAAAATACTGTCAGGGGAGACAAAAAGAAGAAACATTTAAACAGCAGTTCGCTTTGGCTGATATGTAATGGGCAACCTAGTCATGGCATAGAGATAAGCTCTCTCTCATAAGATTAATCACGAGTGTGTATCAACTGAAAGGGCAAAGAAAGTATGAGAAGGCTTTAGGTCCAGTGGCAAAGCATCATTAATATGGTCATTCTCTGCTATTGTAAGCAGAGGAGAGGCACAATATGAAGCCCTGGTAAGATGCGGTGACTTCAGATCGATTAAAGCATCATGTATGTAATAAATGTTGTTCAAAGACACCCGACATATTATCTTTTACTGAATCCTTCCCCTTGAGTCACAATGTTTCATCCCTGTGTCCTATCTTCTCTCCACACATTGCAAATAGATAAAATAACAGTGGAGCAACATTGCAAAGGTATGTGCTTTTTAAAGTAGAACAAAAATGAGGCAATCCTGAAATGACCATAACCTACATGTATGAAATATGTAGAAATTCATGGACAACCAATGAACACATACATAGTCTACTATTACAAATCTCAAGAATTATAAACCTTAGCTTTCTTATTTGCCAGGAATAAAAACTCACTTCTGGATCTAGGACCTGAAAAATATGAGGGCAAAGACCTAAATATACAATCTAAAACAATAAAGATCATGGAAGAAAAAACAGGGACAAAGGTAAGAGCCTTAATACCTGGCATAAACAGAATACAAACCATAAGTAACAATGCACAAACACCAGAAGAGAAACTAGATAAGTGGGAGCTCCTAAAAATCAAACACTTACGCTCATCAAAAGACTTCACCAAAAGAGTAAAAAGACAACCTACAGAGTGGGAAAAAAATTTTGGCTACGACAAATCCAGTTAGCATCTAATCTCTAAAATTTATAAGTACCGCAAAACCTCAACAACAAAAAGACAAATAACCCAATTAAAAAATGGGCAAAGGATATGAACAGGTGCTTCACCAAAGAAGACATCGAGGCGGCTAACAGACACATGAGGAAGGAAATGCTCACGATCATTAGCCATTAAAGAAATGCAAATCAAAACTACAATGAGATACCATCTCACCCCAACAAGGCTAGCATTAATCCAAAAAACACAAAATAATAAATGTTGCAGAGGCTGTGGAGAGACTGGAACACTTATACACTGTTGGTGGGAATGTAAAATAGTACAACCACTTTGGAAATCCATTTGGCACTTCCTTAAAAAGCTAGAAATAGAAGTACCATATGATCTAGCAATCCCACTGCTTGGAATATATCCTAGAGAAATATGAGTCGTCACAGCAATAGATACATGCACACCCATGTTCATGGCAGCACTGTATACGATAGCAAAAAAATATGGAAAACAACCTAGGTGCCCATCAACAGACAAATGGATAAACAAATTATGGTACATTCACACAATGGAATACTAAGCAATGATAAAGAACAACCATGAATCCATGAAACATCTTACAACATGGAGGAATCTGGAAGGCATTATGCTGAGTGAATTTAGTCAGTCGCAAAAGGACAAATATTGTATAAGACCGCTGTTATAAGAACTCAAGAAAAGGTTTAAACACAGAAGAAAACATTCTTTGATGGTTACAAGGGCGGGGAGGGAGGGAGAGGGGTATTCACTAACTAGACAGTAGACAAGAGTTATCTTAGGTGAAGGGAAGGACAACAGACACTACAGGGGAAGTCAGCACAACTGGACTAAACGAAAAGCTAAGAAGTTTTCTGAATACAACCAAACACTTCGAGGGACAGAGTAGCAGGGGTGGGGGTCTGGGGACTATGGTTTCAGGGGACATCTAGGTCAACTGGCATAACAAAGTTTATTAAGAAAATGTTCTGCATCCCACTTTGGTGAGTGGTGTCTGGTGTCTTAAAAGCTAGTGGGCGGCCATCTAAGATGCATCAATTGGTCCCACAACCTATCTGAAGCAAAGGAGAATGAAGAACACCAAAGACACAAGAAAAATATTAGCCAAAGAGACCAAAAGGGCCACATAAACCAGAAACTGCATCAGCCTGAGACCAGAAGAACAAGATGGTGCCTGGCTACCACCAATGACCACCCTGTCAGGGAACACAACAGACAGTCCCTGACGGAGCAGGAGAAAAGTAGGGTGCAGAAATCCAATTCTAGTAGAAAGACCAGATTTACTGGTTTAACTGAGACTGGAGGGACCCCAGAAGACATGGCCTCCAGACTCTCTGTTAGCCCAAAACTAAGACCATTCCCGAGGCCAACTCTTCAGACAAAGATTAGACTGGACTATGGGACAAAAAATGATACTCATTCAGAATGTGCTTCTTAGCTCAAGTAGATACATGAGACTAAATGGGCAGCTCCTGTCTGGAAGCGAGATGAAAAGGCAGAGAGCGTCAGGAGCTGGTTGAATGGACACTGGAAATCCGGGGTGGAAAGGAGGAGTGTGCTGTCACAGAATAAGGAGAGCAACTAGGGTGGGTCAATAACAATGTGTATATAAATTTTTGTATAAGAGACTAACTTGAATTGTAAACTTTCACTTAAAGTACAATTTAAAAAAAAAATGAGGGCAAGAGTGCTAAGTTCACAACAGGCAATCAATATGAATACAGCTAAATTAAAGAACTGTTCTGAACTGAACAGATCTTTCTCCTGACATCAGTTCCTTATACCACTACTGACAAGTTGTTACTATTTAATTAAACCATATACTCTCAGGGAGCACTCTATCATCAAACTGAATATCCTAAAATCAAATGCATATCCTCCAATCACTCCCTAATAAAGTCAAAAGTATGAGCTGGCATATCTCAGAAGTGAGCAAGTACAAAGACTACGAAGTATATAAAAGGAATTTCAACCTCACTACCGAAAGGTTGGAGGTTCAAGTCTACCCAGAAGTGTCTCAGAAGAAAGGCCTGGGGATCTACTTCCAAAAAATCAGCCACTGAAAACCCTCTGGCGCACAGGTCTACTCTGACACTCATGGGGTTGCCATGAGTCAAAGCAGACTTGACAGCAACTGGTTTAGTAATTAAAGTTGAAACAGTAAGATATCATTTCCACTTATCAAAATGCTAAGTTTGAATTTTTTTCCCCCCCACAAATTTCATGCAAGGGAGGGTAAGGTAAGAGTCAGTTTTACATTTTGTTAATGGAAGTGTAAAGTGGCATAAACAATATTGAAAACAACTGTCAAATATATATTAAAACCCCTAAAAATGTCTCTACCCTTTGATATGGTTAATTCCACTTCTAGGAATCTATCATAAGAGTTGTAAATACAGTTATGAAAATAGTCATTAATCACAGCATTATTTAAAATAACAACATAATTAGAAACCACCTAAATATCCAATAATAGAGGAATGGTTATACACAAATTATGGCACATTCATATAATGGTATATTAGCAATTATGTTAAAAAGAAATTATTTATGAAGAAATATGGACTCTTCATAAGGAGTATGAGAAGTTTTTTCTCATTTCATGAGAATTGTTCACAATATGATACATGAAAAAAGCAAGCTAACGAGAACATTCACAACTGGAAAAAGAAAAAGTATCTAAGCAGTAATAATGATCATCTCTAGGTGATTGGACTACAAGTGACTTTTCTTCATTTTATTTTCCTGAACTTTCCATACTCCCTACTCTGAGCTTGTATTACTTTTATAATTACAAAACACTTTGTTTTTTAAGGAATATCACACAACGTGGCCTTTCTAAGCCCTCTGAGTAGAACGTTTTTCCTAAACTCATCAGCAGGTATGGAAAGTTAAATTGGCCAAATAAAATAAGTATCATACTCTTAGTTTTGTCAACTCAGGCCTATTTGACCTAAGCCTTCCCCCTTACCTTGTGATAAAAAGCTGCCCCTGTGAGCACCATGGACACTTCATTTGTCCACTCAGACTCATACTTCCACTTATTCATCTCATGGTCCCAGAGATGGAGACGGCCTGGGTAACCCACCAACCGATCTGGGAATTCCCGCCAGACCTAAGAACAAAAACACGTCAACAATCAATTTCCAGCTTAGAAAGCAATCATTACAGGGCTGAGTGACCCAGACAGGTGTCAACAGACTCCGTAGGTTGAAATCTTCACAAACTAAGAAGGTCAAAATGAAGGAGGGCTTCTGAAGATGTTCAATTGATCAGGTCCTACTATTCTGCCAATATTAACAGACAGATGCTGTGATGGTTAAGATTGTGTGTTAGCTTGGCTGGGCCATGATTCTCAGTGTTTTGGCAGTCATGTGATGTTGTGGTCACTTTTCTGTTAGGATTTGATGTGTAATCGCCCCCATGATGGGATTTGCTGTTAGTAGCCAATCAAGAGGGAGTTTCCTTGGGCATGTGGCCTGCGTTGAGTGTGGGCGGGCATTCTGGCAGAGCTTGGGGGCTTTTGCTCATTCTGGATCCTGCAGCTGGCTCCTGTTCATGTGACCTCCGGTTCTTGGAACTTGAGCTAGCAGCTTACCTGTGGTCTTGCCTGCCGATCCTGGGATTCATGGATCTCCACAGCCTGTGAGCAACAGCCCTGCTCTCCAACCTGCCGATCTTGGGTTCATCAGCCCCTGCAGCTACGTGATCAGGAGAAGCCTCTATCCTGACCCAAAGGCTTGGGATGTTACAGCCTCTACAACAGTGTGAGCCATTTCCTTGATATAAATCTCTCTCTATATATATTTGTACACTTTATTGGTTTTGCTTCTCTAGAGAACCCAGCCTAAGACAGATGTTGATTCTGATTTTCTCCAAAACTTCTTGTGCTGGCTTGGAAATTTCAAGTAAGGCAGAGTAATAGCTTATTGAACTGGGCCAAGGTAGGTAATCTCTTAACACATGATTAATGAAATAGGTTTCATATTTAGTGAACCCACAAATGAACAATAAATGGGACCCTGCAACTAAACTGCCCTAATTTGCATTAGATTTTGGTGATAAGGAAAATTTCCCAAGTCTCTTGTTTCTAAAGAAAGCATTTTTCCTGAGCATACACTCATTCTTATGATCCACTGGAAGCCTAAAATATAGACTTGCCTGATTCTATAATCTGCAATGTATCAAACACAAAAATATGATTTCCATATCTGGAAAGGTTCTTAAATACAGTTCTGTTGGATTAACAGGATTTGGTATATCAGAGGTAGGGTACGAGTAATACCTTTCCCCATGTATTCCTATATAACTAAAACAATCAAATAACAGTTGCTGCCAGTCTCTTCTGACTCATGGTGACCTCATGTGTTAATTTAGTGTAACCTTTAATGGAGGAGGTATGTACCATTAATAAGCACTGACAATTTACCAGTGGCTACTGGTGCCTCTTCTCAGTCTCTGCTGGCTTCTCATCATTTACCAGACCTTCATCTACTGGAGTTTCTGAGGGCTGAGTCCTGGGATCTCTTCTCTTCTTCAAACTCTCTCTCTCTCTAAATTTATATCTTCAGGCGTGAACTTTCCTTAGATAACCAACTACTTACTTAATATCTCCACCTGAATAAACAACAGGCATCTCAAACTTAACATGTTCAAAACACAATTCTTGATTCCATCTCCCCAGACAAGTCACTCTCTCTATCTTCTCCATTTCAGTAAATCATCCACCCCACTGCTCAAACCCAAAAGCTAGGAGTCAGCCTTTATTTCTTCCTTTCTCTCTCTCCCCACATCTAATACATTAGCAAGTCCCGCTCACTCTACTTCTGACTGCCTCATACCCTCTCTACTGCCACTCCGTCTAGGTCAAACCACAATCATCTCTCACTTAGATTACTCTATTAGGCTTCCAACATGTCTCCTTGCTTCCACCTTGCCCTTACAAATCATTATTTACAAAGCATCCCTAAAAGGACCGTTCCTAAAAGGATACTGGCTCAGGGCAAATCAACCTGAGCCAATATCCTTTTAGCGGGCTCTGCCCTCTTATATTTATTTTTAATATTATAATTTTCATTATATATTCATCTACATATAAATAAGTCCAACACTTGTCTGTCAGTCTGTCGCGCCGTGGTGGCTTACATGTTGCTGGAAGCTATGCCACCGGTATTTCAAACACCAGCAGGGTCACCCATGGTGGACAGGTTTCAGTAGAGCTTGAAGACTAAGACAGACTAGGAAGAAGGACCTGACGGTCTACTTCTGAAAAAAATTGGCTAGTAAGAACCTTGTGAATAGCAATGGAACACTGATCAATGGCTACAACAATGGGTCAAGCATAGCAACGATTGTGAGGATAGTGCAGGAGCAAGCAGTGTTTTGTTCTGTTGTACATGAGGTTGCTATGAGTTGGAACCAACTGGACAGCACCTAACAACAACATAAATAAGTCATATGGTACAGCAACCAACAGCTCCCCCAACACTCAAGTGTCAAGTTCAGGGAAGACATCTCAGTTGCCCTTCTCCAGAGCAGAGCCAGTGTATTAGCAACCCACTCAACAACAACAACAACAACAAAAAAACTTTAAAACATACCACCCCCACTTAAAAAAAACAAAACAAAACATAAAAAATGGCTTCCCACTGCACTAAGGAAAATACCCAAATTCCTTACCATGTCCTAAAGGACCTAACCACTCTCCAACCTCTTCTCTTACCATACTCTCCCATGCTGCCTTTCTGTTCCTTAACCCTGACTAGGCCTCAGGGCTTTTGTACTTGCTATTTCTTCTGAGTGGAATGTTTTTCTCCAGCTCTTCAAAAGGCTGGTTCCTTCTCATGAGTCAAGTCTCTGCTTAAATGTCACCTACTTTGAGAGGCCTCCTTAGACTTTCCTATCCAAGGTAAACATCACCCCCCAACTGTCAATCTTTATCACATCCCTTCACCCTATGTTTTTCTTCACCAAACTTCCACTTTTAGAAATTATTTTAGTTATTTATTGGTTGATTATTTATTATCTACTTTCCTTCAATCAAATTTAAAAGCCATGAGGACAGAGACTTTGTCTTATTCACGGTGGTATCCTGAGCACAAAAGAACCTGGTGCATGACAGCATTCAATACACACTTGGTGAATGCATGAATGGACAGAATCTCAGTAGGCAAAAAGCCGAGAATGAAAGCAGGGGACCAAAGGGCCTTTCTCTTTTCTTCACAGCCAGAGCCAGCATACTCTTTGATTCAGAAAGGAAGCCTGCAACTGTACTGATCCACAGTCACCGTTAATAACAATGTGATATCCTTTGTGTGTGGAGATCACAGTAATAGTCCACCATCACTAAAGCACATGTTTTTAATTGCTTTTCCAGAAGCAGGTGAAGAGATATTTGCTGAGTCATCCCACTGTCTTGCCCAGTCCTTCTTGTGATCATCTAGATGCTTTTATAGGATGCCTGAGTTGGATTTGGGGCATGGTATGGAGCTATGAAAAGAGCCTTCCTGTGTGTGAAACCAGCTCACCTAACAGGGCTCAAACCTACAACCCTGGCCTCATTAACACCATATTGTAACCAACAGAGTTAATCGGCCACAGGCATCATAATAGCTGCAGACAAATGAATCCATGTCAAACATGTCCTCAGATGTGTAATGCTGCTGCTGGGTTCTCTCTACTCTGGGGTTTGTATTTCAGCAGATTAAAATAACACGACAGTATTACAACTTTATAGAGCCCAGAGTAGCACCGTAGTATGTGAGGCATGACATTTGCGTGGTTTGTGGGCCTGGGCAGACTCATTATGGGCATAGCCAGTTTCCTCTTCTCAGCACCAAGCACCTGTCTGTTCAAGCCACACCAATGCCATAATCCCAGATTCACCTCAATCAAATTAAAGAGATTTCTGAAGAACTCCACAGCACACATAACTAAAAACCAGGGTTGGGAAAGGCAGAGGAAAGGGGGCAGGAGCAGGGGGCACCCATTCAGTGAGCACGCCTGCCAAAGCTGGATGTTGCATTTTCCCCCTATTTCCTTTGAGTCAAAATAGCTCTCTAATCCATGCAGAGGAAGTCCAAATCACTTTCCCAAGTGATTCTCTTTCTTTACAAGCCACCCGCTTGCAGTAATAGTAATAATAATGAAAATAGTGGCTCAGTTTTCCAGTCAAACACCGTTAAGATTTCAGTCTTCCTACCGTTACTTATCAGACTTCTCTCCAACCAAAACCCAAATCCATAGCCGGGGAGTCGATTCTGACTCATAGCGACCCTATAGGACAGAGTAGGACTGCCCATAGGGTTTCCTAGGAGAGGCTGGTGGATTTGAACTGCTGACCTGTTGGTTAGCAGCCAAGCTCTTAACCACTGCGCCACCAGGGCTCCGACTTCTCTCCAGAGGGGCTTAATTTGGTGACACCGTGTCATAGAGTGCAAAACCACACCACTGTAAAAGCGTCAGAGGTGTCCTGAATTTCAGATTCCTTTGGAGCCTTTAGTGAGTGCTGCTACGCATGCGGGGCCTTTCTGCCCTTGACTTACTACTCCAGGCAGCTGGATACAATCAAGATACCATCCTTGTCACTTCATCTGTAACTCTGCAGCTGACTACAGGATCAAAACAGAGGGGAACAGAATGGGATGGGCCCACTCTAATCGAGCCCCAGTGTAGTACGAAGCCGATTATGTATAAAGTAAAGCATTTTCCCAGTTGAAAGAGTGAGAACTCCAACTACATCCCCTTTTCTCACAGCTACCCACCCCCATGCTAACTCAACTTTTCCCCTTTTACCTCAGGGAAAATGCTTTGGGTTAGCTTTTTGTCATTACTAACAGATGCCTTTATATATTGCAGTGGGGGCACTTGAAACTTCACATTACATCCCTGTAGTTCTAGTAATAGTGCTTCTATAGTTATGTTCGCGCCTCAGTGGTGCAGTGGTTAAGAGCTCAGCTGCTTACCAAAACGTCGGCAGTTTGAATTCACCAGCCGCTCCTTGGAAACCCTACGGGGCTGTTCTACTCTGTCCTATGAGGGAAGCAACTTGACAGCAACAGGTTTTTTTTTAAATAGCTATCTATGTTCAGGAGCCCTGGTGGCATAGTGGTTAAGTGCTCAGCTGCTAACCAAAAGGCTGGCAGTTCAACCCACCCACCGCTCTGAGGGAGAAAGATGTGGCAGTCTGCTTCTGTAAAGATTACAGCCTTGGAAACCCTAAGGGGCAGTTCTCCTCTGTCCTATAGATTGCTATGAGCCACAGTAGACTCAACGGCAATGGGTTTTTTTTATAGCTGTGTTCAAGTCCCAAAGCCATTATTAGATTGTCTACACTACTGAAGCCCTCCATGTATAGTGTCCTCATCGAACTTTAATTGCACACATCTTTGAAGACAGAAGCCTGTGTCTGTTACAACAAACTCTATGCCTCGCTTAGGGACTCAGCAATACTTTAGATTCATCCTTACATTTGGTGTCTATTCCATACCACTATAGCTTCCACTTTCAAATGGGGATTTTAACAATATAATACCATCCTCCACCTGTTTCTTTCCATTGTAATTTTACCTGAATTACAGAAATTCCTCCTCTCTGGACTCTCACCTCTGCTCACTCAACCATTTTCAAAGCTGTCTATTTGTTTTAAACATCCTGAAGTCTTTTGTGGCTTCCCATTACTATAGGTTCAGACGAAGATCCACCTTGGTTTAAAAGCCCACAGGTAGCAGCCTAGACTGACTCTTGCCTCAGTCTACAGAAAGGGCACCAGATGGGACATGGTTAAAGCAGATCTAGGGCTAGCTCTGCCCTCGTGAATCGTGTGACTCACTACTCAAGTTGTCCCACTTTCATTTTGCCACCTGCAAAATGAAGGGCTGGACTAAGTGACCTCTGGTGGTGCAAACGGTTAAGCACTCAGCTGCTAACCGAAAGGCTGGTGGTTCAAACCCACCCAGCCATTCCACAGGAGAAAGACCTGGCAATCTGCTTCCGTAAAGATTACAGCCAAGGAAATGCTATGAGGCAGTTCTACTCTGTCACGTGGGGTTGGTATGGGTTGCTATAAGTCAAAAACAACTCAATGGCACATAACAACATCTTTTTTAGGGCTAAAATCTTATCTCTTCTTCCTTACTGACCTGCTTCCCAGAAAACTAACTCATCAATTGTGAGCTGCTGCAAGCTGTAAGTTTCTAAATAAATAGCATGGCCTGCATTATCTAACTTTGTTTAAAATACTATACACATATGGGTACCCAATAAATGCTCCTGAAAAGAGGATAATGCACTACATTCTAAGCCAGCTTAGAAGAGTGCATTTTAAATTTAGGGTGTGTGCTAACCACAGTCAGATTCAGGAAACAGACTAGGGGGAGAGGGGGGAAGGTGTAATAACAGGTGGCGCCCATCTGGGATATACAATTATCAAATCATTGGTCAACACTAGGAGAAAAGCAACTCCCTGAAATGGCTGCTACAGTCGCCACACTTTCAAAGCCATAGCTCCACAGTGATATTACTACTGGGTGGGAGGGATGCCACGTGTACCAGGACTCGTGAGGCAAGAGATGGACTAGGAAGTGCTGTGGGAAGTGGCGGGAATATGGATCTAAGGTTTCCTTTCTTCCCTTGCACATGCCCCTTGGGTTTTGTCAATCCCTAACCATCAAAGTGGGACAGAACTCTCTGAACCAGCCCAAACCCTGTGGACACATGCCTGGATCAGCCAGGGCAGGTCTGCAAGCAACCCAATATGCAAACATCTTTGAATCAGTGGCCCTTCTTCTCTTCAGGCTTTGTCCTGCATGCTGCCCAGATGGGAAAGGGAGAGCTGGCCCCTGTAGCTGGCTGCCCTCCAACTCCAAGCTGGTTTCCACAGAGAAGCCAGTTATAGGATTCACTCTCAGCCCTCTGGGAACAAAGCTCACCTTTTAAATTTGGAATTTCCTGAAATGAAGTGGAATGGAGGGAAAGATTGGCTTCATTTTTAGCTCGTGCTTTTAATTACACTAGTGGTTGGCAGTTTTTGTCAAGGGGGTGCTTTGCAAAAAGCCAAAGAGCCTTTGCCTGTGCTTGGGAAACAATTAAATGCTGATGCAAAACATCTACATCAGAGGAGCCCAGCTGTTACGTGGAGTTTCCTAATGCTGATTGGTTTTGACAAATACATGTACAGGCTGTGTTATATATTAAGATTTACCTGTTAGATCACTTCAGTCAGCCTGAAGGACCTTTCTAACCCAGAGCAGGGTTCTGCTTAAAATAAGCCAAGCAAGAAAGCTGGTAACATGGGAAAGCTTCTGGGGTTTTGATAGCATTCCCATTTGCCTCTGGTTGGAGGTTAGTGCCTTGGTGCTGGGGGACATGGTCTCCATGCCTTTCAAATTTTTTCTTTAGGCCAGGAGCAGTGATGAAGGCAGAGGCAGACTGGGGTTGGCCACAGTTGATAGAGAAATATGTGTGCTATTAAATCTTTCAACAGTTACCACTGTTAGGAAGAACCCCTGAAGAAGGTGGCTTTGGAACACTTGACACCCTTGTATCTCACCAGATGGCAGACCCATGTGTCCTCTGTGAATGGTAAGGAGAAGACTCACACTCTGGCAGTCCGAGCTACTGACCCCAGTCCAAGCCATCTTGGAGAACTGCAGTCTTAGAGTTTAGTTGGTCCACTTCTTTTCAGATGAGAAAGCTGAGGGTCAGAGAGGAAGTAGCTCTCCTAAGGTTACACTGCTCGTTCAAGTCCAGCCTGGGTCTTAATTCCCAGTCTAGTTGGCTGCTCATGACGCCATATGATTTCCCACTCTTCTGATTCTGCAAAGCAGCTCATCTTCCCAAGCTTAGCCCTTCACTTTTAAAACAAAGAAGTCAGACTCTGGTGTTTAAAATCACATTCAGTATTAGTGCTTCAGCTTTTTGGTGCTAATGCAGACATGGTAAGTCATATGTGTACACTGAATGACTAGGTTGAGAAGAAAATGGGTGGAGGACGGGGTGGGGAAAATGACAAAACCCTTTGCTCCCATCAGTACTCATCTCCTAAAAGCTGAAGGCTCTTCATGAATGTGGTTTCCATTTGGCAGAGAAAGCCACATGGTCTAAAAGAAGGAACCCTGGTCAGCTATGTAGCAAACTAGTGAGATTCCACATATGACATATGAGAGCCTACTGGAACCTTATAATCTGTGAGGCTCTGGGGCAGAGAAGGACATGCAGGCAAAAAGCAGCTGAAGGAAAGATTAAACTCAGCTACCATTTTTCATGAGACAATGAATCTCTTGGGAGATAATAAAGAAGGGAAGAGAGGGAGAGACGTGAGTTTGAGGGTATGGGAGGAGGAAGCACTGGGTCAGGATCAGGTCATTGGTTTTCTAATTTTGTGCTCCTTAAGACCCATTAAACATGAAATCATTTTTATTTCCATAACCTCAACTCCAGTGTGGGTCATACTGCTTCTAAGTCTGGTCTCAGAGGATTGTTTAATGAAGTTAAAAGAAGAATAGTAAGCATATGCCAAATGGCTATTCTTTTTAAAATCTGCACTAGTGGAAACAGAGACTTTATTTTCTTATAAATAACCATTATTGAGCCTTTGAAATTTCATGTTGACTTTGGTGAGGCTGAAGTTGATTTAAATGACTGGGGACCAAAGGTATTAGCTCTGTCCAGCAAGGAGGAAATAAACTCTCCTTACTTCAAATAACTGCCCTGGTGACTTCCATCACCACTACAAAACTGGCCAGATCCTTTTGTTTTCTTCTTACCGTGGAAAGGTAGGAAACGGCCCTGACTCCAAAGCATGAATGAGGTTCTGAAACAATTATTTAATGAGTTAATTCATTACAGTGCCCTATATGTGTGCTTCAAATCCCATAATCTCTTGGTGGAGAATCAAGCAGAGGGATTCTTTTCATCACTTATTCATTTGTATCCCATTTATTTCCAAAAACAATTTGAGGTGATTTACAATAAAAGGAAACACTATAATAAAGTCCAAACTGCTAAAATAGTAATAATAACTAAAATTTGTTAAGACCTTTCTAGGGGCCAGGGGTTCTTTCAGGCACTGCAAACATATTAACCCACTTAATCCCCACAACAATACTCCATACGAAATCCTACTGGCCCCATGTTACCGATGAGAAAACTGGGGCATGGAGGAGTTAAGGAACTTGCCGAAAGTTCGTAAGTGGCAGAGCAGAGATTTAAATCCCGGCAATCTGGCTCCAGAGTTCATTGTGCTAAACTGATAAGTAACAAGTAAAGGGTGTGGGAGAGAAGAGAAGAGAAGGCAGACTAGTTATATTAGAGAACACAGACCAAGGCAAGCTACTTTAATTGAACATCATCTCAACTGTACTTTGTGGCAGCATGAGCAAAGAAAATACGATATGCTAGACATTCTTCATTTACAAATAAAAAGAAGTATATCAAACCATTAGAGAACAGAAACTATTTCCTAATTCTGAACTCAGTTTTCTCCTAGATGTTTAACAGATGATGTCTTCAACAACATTTTTTTTTTTTTTAAATCCAGAGAGGTTCCATATATGGCTATCTTAAAAATATCAGTTGAGGTAGTAATTAGTACAAAGTTAATCTTTGCTATCTGTTTTGGAAGCCAGCAAGTAGAAGGCCAGGGCTTTTTCACTGAATATAGCATATGGAATTATTTTACTTTGAACAACTTCTTGTAATTTTATTCACAGAAATTATATATATAAAAAATCCAATGTCCAAACACATTAAATTCACTCAGTCAATATACATTTATGGAGCATCTGTTATGCACTGGTCATACAGACGCAGGGGCCATGGTGGCACAGTGGTTAAGAGCTTGACTGCTAACCAAAAGGTGGGCAGTTTGAATTCACCAGCCGCTCCTTGGAAACCCTATTGGGCAGTTCTACTCTGTCATATAGGGTTACTATGAGTAGGAATCGACTTGACAGCAACAGGTTTTTTTTTTTTTTTTTCTTAGAGAGAAGTAAATAAGATGGACACAATATCTGCCTGAATGAACCATTCTTAAAGGAAGTCTTTCAATCAAGCCCCAGATCTCTGGCGTGGATGTAATTAGTAGTCCTGGTTGTGAGAAGTTAGCCCCTTCCTTCCCTCTCCAAGAGCAGTGTCAGCATGTAATCAGTACTTCCACCCCACCCCTCAAATCTTCAGCCCAACCCAAAGGCTAGCTGGGAACCTTGAAATATTACTTTTAAAGGTTGCCAACTCTTGATCCAAACCAGCCAACGGAGAGTAGCAAATATACTGCAATCACGATTAATGCAATCCCTAGGCACCAATTTTCGAGCACCGAGAAATACATATGATCTAAGAGGTGAACTGTAAATATCACACTGACTAGTTCATCTCGCTTTCCAGAGACTCTTTTCCCCGGTCGTGATATTTCTCAGGTCAGGGGACTACTCTGATCCTTTAAGTTTTCTTTCTTTCTATTCTCCCCAAACATGGAATCACTATATTTAATGCAACAGCAATCACCAACCACCGTCTCAAACTTACGAATTTTGC
The DNA here is from genome assembly GCF_000243295.1 of Trichechus manatus latirostris. Taxonomy (NCBI): domain Eukaryota; kingdom Metazoa; phylum Chordata; class Mammalia; order Sirenia; family Trichechidae; genus Trichechus; species Trichechus manatus. The sequence continues at coordinate 246,521 of NW_004444127.1, read as the reverse complement.
AGGCAGTTTTACAACTGGCAATGAAAGGTGCGGCTTCACATTTGGGAACCACAACACAGAACTTTCCTCTGAAAGCTACAGGCACTGCCCTCACAGGGAGCTGGGGGAGTTCAGGGCCTGGATGCTGCTATGGCTTTCATTTCCCCTGGCCCTCCTCCAAGTCCTGCCCACGCACCTCCTTTAAGCATCTCTATCAAAATCAAGGCAGATAAGCAGTCCATCCAAGACAAATTCCCTCTATTCCAATTCATAAGCCAAATTCTGAATTCCTGAAGCAGCCAAAGTTACCCTGTAATCAATCCCAAGGAGACAACAGGCAGCTTTTGGAACAATAACCCTCAAACATATGGATCCTTTCAGGGTTGGAATATCATCGCAAATATCTCCTTTTGAAAGAGGACTGGGGGAGGAGCTACGCATTCTTTAAACCATCAAATGTACGAACACCTCTTTAAAATAACTATCCCAAACTATCAGCATTCACTATTGAGGCACGGAGATACAAAGCCAGGTGGCCTTGATGGTGTTGAGGATGACTGGTGAGATGCAGAGGTGAGGGTAGGGTGGGGAGCACATGTGGCTGGGTCCTGAAAGGTCAGGGGCGCTCTTCCCTCACCAGGACTGCCTGTCACACAATAAGCTCGTATGGAAAACATACTGAAACCAACTAATCTGGCTCATTTGGGATTGGAGTCCTTGAGGAGGAGATCTACTTGGATGGGAAGACATGCCAGCAGGAAGCGTGCTCCCTCCTCTTTGGGACAGGCAGCTGCTAGTCCCACTTTTGATGTTTCGTTAATGGCTATGTAAACAAATCCTGAGCTTGCTGTTTTAATTTGCTCAGTGGGGAAGAAAAAAGTGCCACTCAATTGTAATTCCCAGCTGGGTGCTTTTTTTAAATGATCAGATGTTATTTCAATGTTCAGCGTACATATTCGATTTCCTTTCCTTAATATTTGTTTGACTTATTCTCCAATGAGGACTGGGTGCTTTAGAAGAGCTCCAAGAGGTCAAACCTTGCTGAGCTGCTCTCAGCACCTCCACGGGCTCCTCGCCTGCTGCTTGGGATCTTCTTTCAGCAGTACTTGTTGCAGTACAGCACACATGGACTATTTTCTCTCCCGGTCCCGTGAGTCTTGGGGGTGTAAATCAATGCAAGCTGGAGATAGGACCATCTAACAGATTATTCAGTTCTCCTCCAGGCTGAAGACAGGGAGCCTACACGATGTGGAAAATACCCCAGGGAGGCCATTCTCTGAGAAAGAATGACTTACCTCAGCCCAGAGTCCTTCCCCCGTGAATTCTCTCACTGGCTCCTCCACTGAGGGAAGTTCTGACTACACCTCAGCGGCTGCCACACTCACAGAAATGAGCTGTTTGGCCCATCCTCTCTCCTGAAGCTGACAGTCTCTATAATAGCAACTCTTCAGGTACTTAAGAAAAGTGAAAAATGGAGGTAAAGACCGACAGATGCCCTTTTCAATATGTACTGTGTTTATGGCTTGGCCCAGGAGAGGTACCTCGGAGGGAAACTGTCACTCACCCAGATATAACACAGAAGGCTCAAAGAGAGCTTACAGCCATCAACTTCTTTAGTTACTTAACGAAGAGGGCACACCACAAGGCCTAAGAAAATTATAGTTTTCAAAAGCTCAGCTTTGGCAAAGTGGCTCTAGCTACATTGTAAAGGTTTAGTGTCAGATCCAGCACCAATGCTGATCCACAACAGCTGTGGCCCAGCTCCTCCGAGCCTCCGGGAAGCAGAATGTGACTCCCAGTGTCGGCAGCACACCAGCAGCATGTGGACTGACTCCTGGACTCAATCCATGATGCACTCCTGTTTTAGTCCATCATCCAGATAAGAGAGGGAAATACTTGAATTCCCAATCTTTCCAGTCACCCGCTGTGTCAGACATTCTGAGGACACAAGGATCTGAGCTAGCCAAGAGGCGAAGGAATGGAAATCAAAGGTGCTGGCTCTCTCTGAAGGCTGAAATACTTCCAGTAATTACATTATCCTCCACTGCAGGTATGCTGTTTGTACTTCAGGGCCCTCTTTTAGGGATAGTTCCTTTTTATTAGTCTCGGCTACATAAGAACCAAGTCTAGATGAACAGCGCCCTAGATGAACTCAAATGGTAAACCGGCACCTAGAGTCCATGTTAGGATGAGAGAGGTGGGCTATGTACCATATAAAGAAAAACCCTTCTACAGAGACCCTGCCTGGATTCTCAACAAATGTGGGCACATTTCCAGATTTAGGGCTCTAGGAAAGCAGTCAACTTCCCATCAGAAGGATCATAACTACTTGTCTGTGAGAAACAATCTTTAGAGTCAGTTAAAGACTTGTTTCACATTTACTTGTTTCCCAGACCCAGTACCTGCAACAGACATCTTCACTGCAGAAGACTCAGGAATGGAAGGTACAGAAGGACAGAGAGCCTATTTTTCTTCCTAGTTCTCTGCTAGCTTTTAAAGGTGGTTATTATGATGTGTAATTCTATGATTGTTTGTTTCCATCTTTCAGTTATTCTAGTGAAAGAAAAAGTGGGATAGTTTATTCAGAATCTCAGATTATATCACCTCTCCCACTCTTCCTGGGTGCATATATAGACAGCGATAAATTTTACTAATTCTGTTTAAAATGTAACTTTTATAAAGTCTCTCTCTGGAATCACCCTAATTAGCCAAGCCCGCTCATCACAAATTAAATCTGAGCTACAGGCAAATCGTCTTCTTGGTTCTTCAATCCATTCAAACACCAAGACTTTAGATTTTCCACCACCACCATCTAACTGGCTTTCCCTATCCCAAGTCTGTCATCTCCAATTCACCCTGTGATCTGACTGCTTTTGACCATATACCTCTCTACAAACCTACGGTACCTCTTCACTGCCTATCATTCGGAAACTTTTCATTGTCCATCAACTGATCCTACATTGCCTAACCAGCCTAGCGTCCACTGTTAACCAAAACAAAATTTCCACTCCAGTCACGTCAGTCTGCTCGTGTCAATCTGCTTATGATCCCCCTGAGCACACATCAAGCTCATTCTCACTCTGGTGCCTCTCCTCTTGGTGCTCCTACACAGGAAAATCCACTCAAAGATAGTTTTATGTCCCCATGAAAAAAGCGGGGAATTCTATGCTATTTTGCTGTCTCCTAAGAATCAGACATACTTATTCTCCCAGGAGTCTTTGAGAATGTATACTTGCCATTGCTTTGGGGAGTTGTAAACAAAATACAGCAAATAAATTCTCACAATCTACTAGTGCCCAAGAGGTTTGCCCAGACTCTGTCACCTCCAGGATACCCAGGTAGTAAAAAGAAAAGCATCAGCATTTTGTGCGCCTAACACACAGTTGCTCTTAGTGAATTTCCACTCCCACATGAAATCCTGACTTCATAACCAATACGAGCCAAGACCGTCTCAGATCCCTCAGGTGAAAATGTTCAACACTTAAGTGCTACTAATAATTTTTATGGTTGGAAATGAGGATCAAAGTATGAAAGGAAAAATAAATTCACTGGTTCATACATTCAGCCAAGTCTGCATGGCTTATTTTCTGCCACATGTTTTAAACTGTCTCTTAAAGGCGGGGGAGGGGAGGAGGAAGAAGTTGCATTTTATTTCCCAATTCTTTAGGTCTAAAATAAAAGCAGACAGACTTGGGGGGAAAAAGAAATCAAACATTCAAGTAACATTATACACACGGCTACTGTTCCCCCAGGAGTCCCTTGTAAATGAGTATCAAGAACTCAATAGATACTTTCCTGGTAAAATACATAAACAGATAAATAAATTATCCTGGGCTGAAAAGAATTTCCACATCTGGTAGCTCACTAGGGCTTGTCAAACAAGTCAGAAACACACAGGGCCAGAGAAAATCATCCTTGAGCTCCTGATTTCAGGGCTGGAGAGGGAATGTTACATTTCCCAAAGCCCTTTGCCTTCCAACAGGGAATATGGCCCATTTAAACAGGCAAATGACCCCTGTGGTTTTTTTCCAATTAAATAAATAACGATACTCAGTATTAGGTCTTGAATCCAAATGTCTGTGTGCTCAAGTCACAGAGACAAGAAGAAAAAAGGCTTTTGCTCACTGGTCTAGCCTGTCATTCCCAAGAACTTGCTAGTATATCATTAAGGGTTATATTCAATGTACATTTAACATCTTAAAGAAGTAACTTAACCTCTTTGCATCTCAGTTTGCTAAGCAATAAAGCATGGAGTGACGTGATGGTCTCTAAGGTCCCTCCACCTTCTGACGCTGTGTTTCTTTAAAACAGAGCTTCCTGGCTGGGGTGCTATGAATAGGTTACAGGCATGCAGAGATTCTGATCCTCTCAGCCTGAGGCATAGAGCTAGGTCACATCTAGTGCAAGCAGCCTGTCTATGCACCACAGTATACAGTATTAATATTAATTATTGTACTATAAGGAGCCCTGGTTGCGCAGTGGTCAAAGCACTTGACTGCTAACTGAAAGGTTCAAACCCAGCAGCCACTTCACGGGAGAAAGATGTGGCAGTCTGCTTCTGTAGAGATTTACAGCCTTGGAAATGCGATAAGGCAGTTCTACTCTGCCCTAGCTCGCTATGAGTCGGAATCGACTCAACAGCAACAGGTTTGGTTTTGGTTTTATTGTACTATGGTTTGAAAAGACTGGAGAAGGCACTGTTGTGGCTCTAATAACTTCCCGGGAATGAGATTCTAGAATTCACCATCACTTTTCAAGCTAACATTCTAAGTAGATTTTTTCTCCATTACTCATCTTACATCTCTTATCCCTTACATTTATGCCCAAATTTCCTCCTCATGGCCTTTAGTCTCTGCTCTGTCCCTTACACAAGTCATACAGCCTGTTGCTTTAAGATGGATCTCTGCAAATCAATTCTTCCGACCCCTTAACAAAAGGCTTCAAATGCCCTCATATTTGTGGAAAATATGCTGGAACTCTGGTGCCCGAATCTACATGATATGCCTTAGAAGAGGAGTCATCAGGACTATGAACCAAATAAGCCCTGGTTCACCATACTCTGCTCTGGTCGCCCTCCATAAAAATAACTGCGTATTCTTTCGACTTCAATCTGCTGTTGGTAACTGTTTCCAAATATCCCTGGATCCTCAGATATGCAATATTTCTGTATTTTACAGGAAAGTGAAGGCGTCTGACATTCTTGATGCATAGAAGTTTGACACTTTGTCACATGGAGTCACACCTTATGGGTTTGACTGTGCTTCTGATCCCTTAGAATCATTATATCTGAAGGGATTTCAGGGTCATTTGGCTTATTAATCTGGCTCCAGGCAGAACTTTAAATCCACTCTAGATGCAGGAGGACTGCTGGTTGCCTTTTCTGAAAAATTCCCAAATGGAGAGACTCCATTTCTCTATAGATTTCTCTAAAAATTCTTTGGAATTTTTTAGAAAAAATTTTTGGAAAAATTCTTTGGAAGTAAGAAAGGTCTGTTGCATGGTTTCTCTTTGATTCCCACATATTAAATACTGTGTTCAAACTATTTTTAATTTAAACCAGGATAATGAATTTAACTATTGTGGAAATAATAAAGGCTATAGAAAAAAATTGTTGCAAAAGACCTCTTTAAAGTGTTAAAAAGCAAAGATGTCACTTTAAGGACTAAAGTGCACCCGACCCAAGCCATAGTGTTTTCAATGGCCTTATATGCACGTGAAAGCTGGGCAATGAATGAGGAAAACAGAAGAATTGATGCCTTTGAGTTATGGTGCTGGTGAAAAATGCTAAATATACCATGGATTGCCAAAAGAATGAACAAATCTGTTTTAGAAGTACAGCCAGAACGCTCCTTAGAAGTGAGGATGGTGAGACTTCGTCTTGCATACTTTGGACATGTTATCAGGAGGGACCAGTCCCTGGAGAAGAACATCATGCTTGGTAAGTAGAGGGTGAGCGAAAGAGAGGAAGACCCTCAACAAGACATACTGACACAGTGGCTACAACAATGGGCTCAAGCATAATGATTCTGAGGATGGTACAGGACCTGGCAGTGTTTCGTTCTGTTGTCCAGAACTGACTGGACAGCACCTAACAACAACAATGTAGAAAATATAGAAGACACTGGAGGTGTTTATCTCAGAGAACAAGAAGCAAAACAGGCAGGGGCTTATTTTGATTGTGTTAAAATTAAAGGTGCTGAGGTTAAGTAACCAGCCTTACCCAACTGACCTAGAAAGCATACTGAATCCACAACTGCAGAATGTATACTCTTTTCAGGTGCACATAGAATATTTACCAAAATAGACCTTTTACTAGGCCATATAGTCTAACTAGGGGTTTATTAATTTTGTAGAAACTTTACAGTTTTAGGTTTTACATTTAGGTCTATGATCCATTTTGAGTTAATTTTTGTATCTGGTGCAAGGTATGAATTGAAGTCCATTTGTTTACATATGGGTATTCAATTGTTTAAGCATCATTTGCTGGAAAAAATACCCTTTCTTCACTGAATTGGCCTTGCACCTTTGTAAAAAATTGGCTGTCATATATGTATGAGTCTATTTCTGGACTCTCTATTATGTTCCATTGATCATTATGTCCATCTTGATGCCAATTTCACACTGTCTTGGTTAATGTTGCTTTATATAGCATGCCTTGAATTCAGGTAGTGTCAGTCCCCCAGTTTTGTTCATCTTTTTCAAACTTGTTTGGGCGAGTTAAGGTTCTTTGCATTTTCACATGAATTTCAAAATCAGATTTTCAATAATAATAATAAACAAAGAACCCTGATGGGATTTGGATTGGAACTAAGTTCAATCTACAGATCAATTTGGGGAGAACTGATGTCTTAACAATAATGAGTCTTCCGACCCATGAATATAGTACATCTCTCTCCAATTAATCAGATCTTCTTTAATTTTTGTCAACATTTGTGGTTTGTAGTTGTCTTAGTAATCTAGTGCTACTATAACAGAAATACCACGAGTGGATGGATTTACCAAAGAGAAGTTTATTCTCTCACAGTCCAGCAGGCTACAAGTCCAAATTCACGGCGTCAGCTCCAGGGGAACGCTTCTTCGTTGGCTGTGGAGGAAGGTCCGTGTCATCAATATTCCTTTGGTCTGGGAGCTTCTTTGCGCAGGAACCTCAGGTCCAAAGGATGCACTCTGCTCCTGGCGCTGCTTTCTTGGTGGTGTGAGGTTCCCACGTGTCTCTGCTCGCTTCTCTCTTTTATATCTCAAAAGAGACTGGATTAAGATACTATCCAATCTTGAGGACCTCATCATAGTGATAGAGTTTACAACACATAAGGAAATCACATATAACCTCATCACAGTGATAGAGTTTACAACACGTAAGGAAATCACATCAGATTACACAATCATACAATACTGGGAATCATGACCCAGTCAAGCTGACAGACATTTTTGGGGGACACAATTCAATCCATGACAGTGGTGCATAGGTCTTTCACTTTTTTTGTCATATTTATTCCTAAGTATTTCATATCTCTGATGTAAGCTATTATAAATAGTATAGTTTTTAAGAATTTCAATTTCTGATATTTTGCTAGTATATAGCAATATAATTGATTTCTGCATATTGACGTTGTATCCTCCAATCTTGTTAAATTAATGTAGTCTAGTAACATCTGTGTAGATTTGAATTTTATACACAAAGCAGCACCATCCAATAAAATTTTCTGTTGTGACAGAAAAGTTCTATCTATAAGGTGTGTGTGTGTATATGTATATATATATAATATGCCCAGTAAGGTAGTCACTAGCCACACTGAGCACTTGAAATGTGGCTATTGCAGCTGAGGCACTGAGTTTTTACCTTAATTTGATTTTAATTAATTGGAATTTAAAATTAAATTTAAATAGCTACATGTGGCTAATGGCTCCCATCTTGGACAAGGCAGACACAAATAATCATGACACATGATCATAATAAAGATACTTTTACTTTTTTTCTTTCCAATCTGTATGCTTTCTATTTCATTTGCTTGCCTTATTACAAGGGCTAGGACCTCTAGTATAATGCTGAAAAGAAGTATGCGTGCATATATCTTTGCCCTGTTCAGGACAGTAGGGGAAAAACAGTCTGTCTTTCAGCATTAAGTATGATATTTAGTGGTAAGTTTTTCTATACTTCACTTTAACAAAATGAGAAAGTTTCCTTCTTTCATAGTTTGCTGAAAAGTTTTTTTTTTTAAATCATGAACGGATATTAAATTTTATCAGATTTTTTTCTGCAACTAATTAGATGAACAGTTTTTTTTTTTCTTTCTATTTACTGTTTTGTCTGTTAACACAGTGAATTACAGAGATTAATTTTTGAATCTTAAACCACTTTTGCATTCCTGGGATAAAAACCACTTGATCATCATATATTATCCTTTTTATATATTGCTGGTTTTGATTTCTTAATATTTTGTTAATGACTCTGCATCTGTGTTCACGGGAAATACTGAACTGAAATTCTTGCAGTTTCTTTGATTTGGGTATCAGGGAAATGCTGGCTTCACAGAATGAGTTGGGAAGTGTTTCTTTCTCTTTGATTTTTCTGGAATAGCATGCGTAGCATTGGTATTATTTCTTTCTTAAACGTTTGGTAGAATTTGCCAATGAAGACAAACTGGGACAGGAGTTTTCTTTGTGGGAAGGTTCTGAACTACATATTCAACTTGTCAGCATTGTTTCTTTTCAGAACTTGACATAATTAATGGTAGGCTAAATAATTTCTGTAGAATTAAATAATAAAATATACATTATTTTTGTTTAATTCCCAAAGCTCAGCGCACATACATAAGCACTGATAATCAAACATAAACACATCCACAAAGCAGCCAATGGCAGTCAACACGCACGTGCAGGTATCTCTCGCCACATGACTTCAAGCAGATGGTCAAGAGAAAGCCCTCCAATCACAGCCATCCATTCACCATAGTTTGGTAGCACTGATTTTGCATGCATTTTGTGCATCGTCCATGAACTCAATGTTAAGGCTAATTTGGTATCCAAGAAAACCCAATGACAGTAGTAAGTACTGAGGAATAAGATTTTGTTGGGTATGACTGAGCTTTGGAGGGTCATAAACCATTCAAATAACTATTTTCTTCCCCCAAGAACCAATTTTTACCCTAAATGGGGATGATATTGCCCCATCAAGAATGCATGTTGTTGTTAGGCGCTGTTGAGTCGGTTCCGGCTCATAGCCACCCTATGTACTACAGAACGAAACACTGCCTAGTCCTGCGCCATTCTCACAATCATTGTTATGCTTCATTGAGGGTCTTCCTCTTTTTCGCTGACCCTGTATTTACCAAACATAATGTTCTCCAGGGACTGACCCCTTCCGACAACACGTCCAAAGTATGTAAGACGTAGTCTCGCCATCCTTGCTTCTAAGGAGCATTCTGGTTGTAGGTCTTTCCAAGACAGATTTGTTTGTTCTTTTGGCAGTCCATGGTATATTCAATATTCTTTGCCAACGCCACAATTCAAAGGCATCAATTCTTCTTTGTTCTTCCTTATTCATTGTCCAGCTTTCACACGTATACAATGCGACTGAAAATACCATGGCTTGGGTCAGGCGCACCTTAGTCTTCAAGGTGACATCTTTGCTTTTCAACACTTTAAAGAGGTCTTTTGCAGCAGATTTGCCCAGTGCAATGTGTCTTTTGATTTCTTGACTGCTGCTTTCATGGGCGTTGATTGTGGATCCAAGTAAAATGAAACCCTTGACAACTTCAATCTTTTCTCCATTTATCATTATGTTGCTTATTGGTCCAGATATGAGGATTTTTGTTTTCTTTATGCTCAGGTGTAATCCATACTGAAGGCTGTGGTCTTTGATCTTCATCAGTGTTTCAAGTCCTCTTCACTTCAGCAAGCAAGGTTGTGTCATCTGCATAATGCATGTTGTTAACGAGTCTTCCTCCAATCCTGATGCCACGTTCTTCTTCATATAGTCCAGCTTCTCTCTTTGAATATTTGGAAGTATGCTGCTTAATTTTCAGCTACCTAGAGTTTTCCTAGGTAGCGTAGTGCCACTGATTTCCGATCTAATTGTACTGTAGTCAGAAAACATACTCTTCTTCTTAAGTTTATTGAGACTTTTTATGATCCAGCACATACGGTCCATCTTGGTGAATGTCCTATGTACATCTGAAAAGATAAGTACTCTGCAGTTGTTGGATATAGTGTTCTATATACATAGAAAACTTTCAACCAAACAGACCCACAAGATTCCATGCTTGTCAATCTGCAAGATCAGTAGATGATCATCAATGAAAGGCCAGCCATCTAATCTAAAATTTACAGTGAGAAATAGACTAGAGACACCAAATTCCTTTGTCACTAACCTGCTGAGTCAGGGCCTCAGCAAGTCTCTCAATTTGCCTCAACACAACCTGAAAAGAAAACAAAACAAAGACAAAAAAAAAAAAATTTTTTTTTTTTAAAGTTGGCTGAAAAGAAATGGACCATGAACATAGGATACTTTGGGAATCCTCAGGCAAGGTTGCCATATAAAAGTTATTACTTTTCAAGCACATCTCCTTTCATGGGTTTTCTGGTTGAAATTGTGCCTATATCACGTAAGAGGCTGAAGAGAAGAAATGCACACCACATTTTTCTTGTAAAATGATGTTTATAGCTGTAGGGGTGACCTTGAATCCTTGGCTGAAAGTACATCAGCACTGAATCCTTATCAGATAATATCCAGGGCAGGATATTAAGGTCCACAGCAACCAGACTGTGCACGACATTAAAGTGGAAGGCAGGTCAGAATAATCTGAGTTTTGTATCTTCCATATCCATGCTAGTAGTAGAGATTCATTCATTCTTCAAATATTTACTGAGTAACCACTGAATACAATGAACTAGGTTAGGCATGGAGGATATAGCAATGAACAAAATAGCCACGGTCCCTGTCCTTATGGTGCTTACGTTTTAGAAGAAAAGGCAGACGTTAAACAACACGCTTCACAATTAATTATTTGATTACAAAGAGGTACCTAACCTATCCTGGGGACTCTCTGAGAGCTACTTGAGACAGTGACATTGGAGCTGAGGGCTAATGGAAGAACAGGAATTAACAGGCTAGATATAATCCTAAAGCCTAATGCAAGGGAAAGATCATGATAAGTGTCACAAAAAAGTAATTCTGCATTCTAACATAACTCCCCTAAAGTTGCAAATGTTTGTTACCTGATGTATTTATTCACTCAATCAGTCAAGCCTGCTCCCAGTTCCCCCATGAAAAATAATCCTAGGCTCTGCCATCAAAAGCGAGATTTAGGAGCACCATCATCTTCTGTCTCCTGACAAAACACTAAACTGGGTATCCTTTCCAAGAGAGAAGTGTCCCCTCTGAATAATGTAAACAACAAACCACCTTTCTCATGAATCACAGACTCATCAATGGAATAATGATAATAGTTGTAGCAGTAACAACAGTAGTAGCAGGAGCTACCATAGCATATGTAACATAACATACTGCCCCCCACATAGAAAGTGCATTTAGTGAACACTGTCCATGTGGTAGGCACCATGCAATTTTATCAAACGCATATAATAACCTCATGAAGTAGATACTGTTACTCTCATTTTACATAAGACTAAGCCAAGACCCAGGGAGATTAAATAAATTCTTCATGATCATAAATTTGTCAGTGACAGAGCAGAAAATTGAGTCCAGAGCTATCCTAACTTTGAAGTCCATAATATTAATTACAATGCAAGAAATAATTTATAAAGTTACCCTAAAGTACAAATGGTAGAGATGCCTGAGAAATTTATTTGTTGTCCTTAGCATCGAAATAATTTCATGATGGACAGACGATATGCTGATGGCTCTAAGTACTGCTTTTGGTGACCGGTGGACTCTGACAAGTGTCATTCAGGATAAAAATCCTCACAGAAGATAGCACAGTGTCAGACAAACTTGGATTTAAGTTCCAAGTCTTCCACTTATTAGCTGTGTGATTTCTGGCCTAATCCTGCTCAGTCTCAGTATAGAATAAGAAATACAGTACCGGCCTTGTAGGTTTAGGGAAAGATCACAAGTAATGTATGTAAATACCCAGGACATTGATAGGAATACAACAAGCTGTGCATATAAGGTAGCTATGAAAGTTGCTCCTTCCATAACATCTGGAGAAGATTCCAATGAGTGGAGATGAGGCATTTGCATGCTCCCACTCTTTCGATATGCAGTTACTTCTTTAGAGGTGAAATGGAATCAAACAGGTAATCCGAGGAAAGCGGTGAAGATTTAAGCTCAGTTTCACAATTTTTTTGTTGCTTCAAATTACCACTCAGGGTTGAAAGAGATCCCAGAAAAACAGTTATTCCATCTTTCTTTTTATTAGACTTCCTTTAGACCAACTGAAAATACTGAAGAGGTAGCACTCTGTCTATCCTAGCTATATCATTCTGAGCGTTCCCTTTTTCCACTTCCCTTCTGCCACAAAAATAAACACACTGGTAGTTTGAAGCCATTGTGCAACCAAGAGAGAAAACACTGCCAGAAATCTTTTTTTTTTTTTGCAATGCCTTGGCTAGAGGAACAAGTAGGCAATTTGCTTTAAAAATCAAAAATGAGAGAGTGAGGGAAAAATCTGGGACAGGTGATGGCTGAACAACATGATGAACATATTTAGTGTCACTCAACTGTACATACGAAGACTGTTGAAACGGCAAATGTTTTGTGACCTATATATTTACTAGAACAAAAAAAAGATAAAAAAATGGGAACGGTAGTGTTCTAAAAATTGTTCAACACCCTTGATGTGATGATGTAAAAGTTATCTTCTGTGAATGAACTAAATCCACAAAAATGAATGAATGTTTTATTAGCTGCTCTCATGCCTTTCACTGGCCAGTAGCTATGTCAATCAGTTTCATACATCAGCCTGTTTCATAGCAATTTCTTTACACTTAAATGGGTAACTTGGGGATTTTTATTTTGGTGGTGGTAGGTGGGGATTCCTATTTCTTTTCCTTAAAATCCACCTATAATTTAAGGGTTTGAAAATAAATTTCTATAATAAGTATATGTACTAACTATAGCTTCATTTAATAAAGTTTCATGATTTCTTAAGAACCCCAAATTCTACAAATCCTGAGTCAACTAAAGAAGGCAGTTACCTCTCTCCCAGAGGCAAGGTGATTGTAGGGGATAAATTTTACCACTTTCCCCTGTGCCCAGCTGTAGCTAATTGATTTATCCATTCTGTTTTGCTGGGGTCTGATACCACTCTTCCACCCCTGCAGCCGCAGGCCTCTGCCTGTCGCCATCATGCATCTCACGTACATCCTCCCTGACAGGGCTCATCAATTCTGATTGCTTTTCACCAGGCCTCGGCTCTGGCACTTTCCCCTGGGGAGACCTTTATTGGTCTCCATACTTAACCCCTGAACCCAGCCTAATCCATCAGCCACACTGAATGAACGGTGATATAGAATGTTTCTCCCTAAAGACAGGCAGCCAGCCTCTCCACTTAAAACTCGGAGAGAAAGCCATCAACAGGGTCTGCTTTCTGTTTGCCTGTGTCGCCAGCTTCTTCACTTATTGATGTTTTTATTGTTGCGGTACCCAGCAGCTTGAGTCAGGGGAAGTGCTATTCAAGGAGACATCAATTAAGTGCTTGTTAAATGCTATAGACGCTCTTTTGAAAATGTCCCCTGGGATTCTCCTTGGGAGTTCCCAAAACTAGTGGAGGGCACAGTTGTCATTCTGGAACAGAGTTTTCTCAAAATTTTGAAGAAAGGCTTCATAACCCACACTCTTATGCACAGCTTTTGGACTCTACTAGAAGAGGTTATAGATCATGACGTTAGAGAATGAAATATGATACTTCTTTCTTTTTTAGAAAAGACAAGCAATAATCGGCCGTAAATGTTAACTATATAAAAATACTGTTTAAAAACTCCTTACCTCATAACCAAACTGCAGCTCATCAGAGGTCAGCATAATGATGTCATCATCAATGGCCAGAACAGCCTCTGTCTCGATTTCATCGTAAGGAAAGAAACGGTTACTCAACTTGTTTTCAGCAGTCTTCACAACTTTTAATGGAACCCGGATTTTGGGCCAGAGAGATTCTGGAAAAGAAAACGGAGGTACTTATTACTCTCTCTCCTAACTAGGGTGAGGAGATCAAAGTGGTGGAAGCATCATCACATCACAAGTGAGAAGAATCAATTTATATCCACGCCTCTCATCAAATCCAAAGGTACATACTCGGCCAGAGGAAATTCTTACACGTGCATTTTAAAACAGTTTGTATCCTACTATTTTTCTCTCCTCTCTAAATCCTTACAAGACTAATAATTCTCAATAATGTCTTAACTAGAATGAACAAATTGGCTTTGATTCATAATTGAGAGGCAGAGAAGCAAAATGACTTGGCCAAGTTCACAGTATCAGGAAGAGGAATAGAGTCAGGATTGCCTCATTCTTTGGACCATGGTTTTAATATCAGAATTCTACCACCTCTGCAAATACTTTCAGGAAGGTACATCCCAGCTCAAAATTTGCCCGCAGCTCTCCTAGAAAATACAATCCACTCGTCCCTGGGTATTGAGCCCTGGTGGTGCAGCGGTTAAGAGCTCAGGCTGCTAACCAAAAGGTCGGCAGTTTGAATCCACCAGCCACTCCTTGGAAACCCTATGGGACAGTTCTACTCTGTCCTATAGGGTCATTATGAGTTGGAATCAACTCGATGGCAACAGGTTTGGTTACTCCCTGGGTGACGAAAACAGTTTGTGCTTGGCTGCTAACTGAAAGGTTGGCTGTTTGAACCCACCCAGCGGCACCACAGAAAGGCCTGGCGACCTACTTTCCTAAAGATTACAGCCAAGAAAACCCTACGGAGCTCAGTTCTACTCTGTGACACTTGAGGTTGCCAACAGTCAGAATCCACTAAACAGCAATGGGTCTTTGTTGTTTGTTTTTGGTGCTCAAGATGTCTACCCTGGGGTATCTACCCCCATGATGTAATCACAAGCAGCTATCAATGCTGCTTAAATCTTCCCGTCACAAAAATATGTTTTACTGAATAAGTGTAGCTTTCTTAACTTAGCACTTTATCCCCCTGCCAGCTCCTCCTCCCTGAATCCCTGGGTTTATTTCTCATCGTGACCAATTACAGAGTAAATATCAAATTTCTAGGTCCAATTATGTGGGATTTTCTAGTATATTAAAGGAACACCAACCCATGACTTGCCTTACAATTTTCCCATTCTACTTTGAAATGACTGAAGCAATGCAACCACAGGTTCTTTATTTTAAAATGTTGCAGTTAGCACAGCATGAAATTAATACTCTTGGGTACAGTACTCATCTCCATAGACCTCAGCATTCTTTAAAGGGGGCAGTTGTTCTTCACACATTTATCGAATGAGGACAGGAAAGCTAGCTATCATACTGCTGTATGTATATGCATGTATATACAAGTAATTCTGGGAAGATCCAGTATTTGTGGGTCTTGAAGCCCCAAAATGCCTGTCACCACTCCAAAGTCACCATACTCAAGGGTTTAAGTATGACAGAGGAAAAGCCAGGAGGGAAAGAGTCTGTTTAAACTGATTGCAGATAAAATATCTTATTTCTGCATATTTTACAATATGTTCATACAACACATTGCTAGGGCCCCTCCCAGAGTCTTCGAAGGGGCCTGTGCAAGTGAGAGGCCCTGTAGTTAGGAACATACTCACAGTCTTCAAAAAACCCGTGGCACAGAGCCTGAAAAAGTGGTCAACTCCCAAAAAGCATGGTTGGGAAAAGGCTGAACCAAAGACCAAAGAAATGATCCTATGGGTCACTGCCTTTTAATCAATAACAAGAGTTAACTATAGTTTTGCTCCTGGCCCAGAATCATATAATCAATAAATGAATGGGCACATAACTGGGAGATTGGAGACCTGAGTTCTGCATTATCTATGGGATCTTAAGCAAGTTCTTCTCAGGCTAAGAATAAGCAGGGAGAAAGAAAGGAACGTTTATTAAGCAACTTATATATTGCAGATACTTTATAGATGCAGTGTCATCCAAACTTACTGACAATCCTATGTGGCAGAAATTATTTTCAAGATAGTATGTCACACTCATCATTCATTGTCCTTGAGTCAATTCCAATTCATAGTAACCCCAAGCCATGGTATTTTCGATTGCCCCATATTCACGTGAAAGGCGGACAATGAGTAAGTAAGACCTAAGAAGAGCTGACACCTTTGAGTTGTGGTGTTAGTGAAGTATATTGAATAATGGACTGCCAAAAGAATGAACAAATCTGTCTTGGAAGAAGTACAGCCAGAATGCTCTTTAGAATCGAGGATGACGAGACTTTGTCTCACATACTTTGGACATGTTATCAGGAGGGACTAGTCCCTGGAGAAGGACGTCATGCATGGTAAAGTGGAGGGTCAGCAAAAAAGAGGAAGACCCTCAACGAGATGGATTGACATAGTGGCTGCAACAATGGGCTCAAGCATAACAACGATCATAAGGATGGTGGAGGACTGGGCAGTGTTTCGTTCTGTTGTACACAGGGTCACTATGAGTTGGAATCGACTTGACAGCACCTAGTAACGACAACGTTACACAGCAAATAAACGAGAAGGGTCTGTTTAGCATCAAAGACCAAACAAGACATTACCATCCTTTGCAACTTGAAAATTCCATGTTTCTCTTTATCAAAAACAAAACTGTGAGGGTTCAATAACTTTCTCCAGCAGTCATCTTATTCATGCTTTCTTCCCAGTCCCTCTTCCAGATAAATAAAATCCTGTTATAAATATATTGTCCCCAAATCCTTCTAAAACCAATTCACTTCACTTTAGAATGAAGGAGGTATAATAGCCCTACCCATTAGGCCAGCAGCTCTCAAACTTTTTTCGTCTCAGGCTCCCTTTATACTCTTAAAAAAATTATTGAGAATCCAAAGAAGTTTTGTTTACATGGGTTGTATATATCAATATTTACTGTATTAGAAATTAAAACCGAGAAAATTTTTTAAAACACAAGCACACATTCCATTAGCCGTCAGAGTAATAGTATCATCCCTGTCATGTAGCCTCTAGAAAACGCCACTGTATACTTGGGAGAGAATAAAAGAGGGAGAAAGGCAAATAACACTTAGTAATATTATGTTGGAACCCCGGTGGTCAGTGGTTAAGAGTTATGGCTACTAACCAAAAGGTTAGAATCCACCAGCTGCTCCTCAGAAACCCTATGGGGCTGTTCTACTCTGTCTTATAGGGTTACTATGAGTCAGAATTGACTTGATGGCAACAGTTTTTTTTTTTTTTTTTTTTAGTATTATGTAAATAATTTTGACCTTGTGAACCTCCTAAAAGGGTGTCAGGATGCCTGGACCACACTGTGAGAACTGCTGTGCTAGACTCTGTGTTCAGGTCTGGGTATTATAAGAAGTACCAACAAACTGGAAAACAGTTTGGAAGGAATAACTGGCATAGTACAGGTACTTGAATCCAGGATTTATAGGATGCTTAAAGAAACCAAGTAAGTGTGCGAGGTATCAATTTATTGCCTCTTAGCTTCAAATCCACCCTTCATTGTCCCGTTTGCGATACTGGAACTGGATCCTGTAACCATTTCTCCTTTGCCAGCTGGCACAATGTTAAGGTTTGCCAGTACAGAGCGTTGGAGGGGCACTGCAGGAGGACGGGACTTTTCTTCCAAGTTCTGGTGCACCTCTTTTATTTCTTGCTCCTTCAGTTCTTAGCCAGCGTGTGGTAGCCAGTGGCACTTACCTCCAGTGAGATGCAGTGGCACACTCGGGGACAGCCTCCTGGCAAGTCCTGTGGATACCCCTACAAGCAACTCAGCTGAGGTTCTCTCCACGGGTGGCTTCTCAGTGAGAGGCAAGGAAGCCCTAGCCAGTTTTCCAGCAAGTTCAATGCCACCCCTGGGAAGCTGCCTGTTAAGTTTTGCGGGTATCCTAGAGGGAAGGTGGTTTCCTGCCAGCCAGCCTTGGCCTACGGCATCTCAGCAAACTTTACCCTCCAGTGGGCTACAGTGACACCATCTCCAACAACGTCTGAATCTCAGCCCTAAGGAGGAGAAAGGACGCTCCCAATCTTGTTTCCTGTAATCTTTAGAGTTCTCTTTACTCCTTAGTAGCGAATCTCCTGTTAGTAGTTAATAGCTCTTTATATTAAACTTTTTCCTGTTCAAATTATCGTGTGGTTTCTGTCTCCTAACTGGACCCTGACTAATACTAGGAATATCAGGAGAGTCATCAGATGAAAAAGGTATTGTTCTCTATGGCCTTTAGAATTAGAACCATGACCAATGGCCGAGTGGGAGTTACAGGGAAATTAATTTAGACTCAGAATAGGTAAGAACTTTCTGATAGTCTAAACTGTCTTAAGATGGAATGAAATACCTTCAGCAATACAATGTGCCGTTTTATTTGAAATATTCAAACTTAGGTCAAATTTCTAC
Organism: Trichechus manatus latirostris; assembly: GCF_000243295.1. Lineage (NCBI taxonomy): Eukaryota > Metazoa > Chordata > Mammalia > Sirenia > Trichechidae > Trichechus > Trichechus manatus. Next base: position 228,061 of record NW_004444127.1, on the reverse strand, counting down.
TTGATATCAGATGAGAGACTGAACAAGATGCCTCTAAGGTCCTGGGATTCCACGGGGCAGTCTTTGGACACAGCTTTAAATCCCAAGTCTACCACTTACTAGCCATGTGACCTTGAACAAGTCAATCACTTTGAAACCATTTGCTCAGCTACAAAGATGGAACAGGAGCACCATTATCACATGGATGATTGTGAGAACGAATATGAATACATTTAGCAGCCTAGTACCAGGCACATGGTAGATAGTCAATAAATGTTAGCTTTCCTTTCCTTGAAAGTTTGTTTCTATTTACAGAATCAAAGAATTATTTGACCCTTATGTTAAACCAAAAACCAAACCCATTGCCGTCGAGTAGATTCTGATTCATAGCGACGCTATAGGACAGAACAGAACTGCTCTACATGGTTTCCAAGTCTGTAAATCTTTATGAAAGCAGACTGCCACATCTTTCTCCCGTGGAGTGGGTGGTGGGTTCCAACCGCTGACCTTTTGGTTAGCAGCCAAGCGCTTTAACCACTGCGCCACCAGGGCTCCTTGAAGTTAACGTAGTGGTGGCAAAATTGTACACTTTAGACCTGTCCAAAAGCAGGATAAGAAGGCAGGAAGGGACAGGAACTGGTCAAATGGACACAGGGAACCCAGGGTGGAAAGGAAGAGTGTGCTGTCACATTGTGGGGACTGCAACTAATGTTGGAAAACAATAAGTGTATAAATTTTTGTATGAGAAATTAACTTGAGCTGTAAACTTTCACCTAAAGCACAATCAAGAAAAAAACAAAAACAATGAATTGGACACATGAAAAAAAAAATAGATCTGGCACACCACTATGACAATTCAAGGGCATGCTCCCAGCTCGTACCTTCCACTTTTAGCTAAGCAGAATCCCTGCCATTAATCCTCTAGAACTGAGAAAGTCTGACACACAAATGAAACAAAAGAACATGGAACTGTTGCCATGTTACTTCCACAAGGCAACAAACAGCTCGTCTTTTTCTAATACGAACAGAAAACAGCCTAGCTGCTTTGGTTGAGTATAAACACTCCTCTACGCAGGCTGGAATCTGGACTTTCACTTGAGGAGTGTGTACATGTTCAACCCACAGGCCACCTTCCATACTCTTCACCTACATATATCCAAAAGAATTACTTGAGACTACGTCCATAAAGAACTCACTTGTCCCTGTAAGGTCTGTAATGTGGGAGGTTTTGGGGAGTGATGAAGGCCAAAGAAGATGATATGGAATGTAAAAGGAAATGTAGACTGAATCATGGCTTTTTTTAAAAGAAATGTGATTGCCTTTCCCCGTTCTGAGTTAGGGTTTTGATAGTCAAAAGTCAGCTTTGGCAAAACGAGTTTCTACTTCAGTGGTCAGTTGTCTGGGGACCATCAGTACCATAAGACAAGAGCCTCGACGGAATTCAGTTTCTAGTTTTCACCTTTCCAAATGAAACAGACCTCCATGGAGGAGAACTACCATTCTCTCAGGCTTTAGCCTCCTGTCTGTGGAGCTCAGGGATGAGAAGGTGGCAATCAAAGGATAAGCATTATAATTACACTGTGCCTTTAAAGCAGATAATCCTAGTATGAGATTCTGATTCTGGAAATGTTTTTTTTTCTTTTTTTATAAAAAGGACTGTAGCAGCAGAGGGAAAAGGGAGCACAAGGTAGGAGAAAAGAATACATGTGAGAAAGAAAAGTTGTTGTTTTTTTCCTTCTCATTAGTATTTTCAAAAGAAGAGATTTGCTTTCCTGGTTCTGAGTCTCTGACAGAGACCTAGTTCTTCTATATAATCCCAAATCAGAGAACTGACAAAGCATGCTGGTTTTCCTACTATTAAATGGTAATCTAAATCGATACAGTGTGGCTTAGTGCAAAGGGCATGAGCTGTGGATCCAGAGAGACCTGGGTTTATTTCTGGCTGTGCCATTTGCAGCTTTGTGATTTAGGCAAATTACTCAACTAATCTGAGTTTCACTTTTCTTATAAGTAAAACGGGTGACAATAACAGCTTTCCTTGTAGGGTTGTCATAAGGACTAGGGATATATGTGCAAAGCACCTAGCACAGTTCCTAGTTCTAGGATGTCAGAGGTATACAATAAGGGTTACAAGAATAGCATATCATTATTCTCATCTTCACAGTGGATTCTTATAAAGTCTGATGAACTTCACTTCTCTACCGATAACTTGAAGAGGTTTGCACAGGAAGATATGGAGAAGACCTGACTCACAGGGATGCAGAGAGAAACAGTGTCATAGCTGGAAATCTTCAGGCCCTGATTCTATAGCCTAGACAAAATGGGGACTCTTTTTCCTTACTCCTTTAACTCTCTTATGTACCACTGGGTATATATGCCTGTGTTACATTTTCTGCTCCTGGAAGTTTACTGGCAGGCATTTGAGGCACTTTAGTATGGGTTGGCGTCATGGCAGATACTGATACCACTGCCAAAAAACAAGGAAGTTGGTCTGCGCCACATTTGAGTGTTGACAGCCATTCGTATGAGCAGTGATTATGTGAAACTTTTGTGTCTTTTGGCTTCTGTACAGCGAGATAAGGCTTGCAAGTATGTTTACTATTTTCTTTGTGTTACTGGGAAGGTATGGTTACCCAGCATTTGGAAATATCCAATGGGATATTTTTGGGGTGAAAAGAGTTTGTGATGCACTTCCTGGGTCATGGGACCGATATGTCCCGTGTGTGGTGTGCTTCATGAAACATGGTACTTACATGTTGTTAGGTGCCCTGGAGTTGGTTCCAACTCATAGCGACCCTATGTACAACAGAAGAAAACACTCACTGCCCAGTCCTCCACCATCCTCACAATCGTTGTTATGCCTGAGCCCACTGTTGCAGCCACTGTGTCAATCCATCTCGTTGAGGGTCTTCCTCTTCTTCACTGGCCCTCTACTTTACCAACCATGATGTCCTTCTCCAGGGACTGATCCCTCCTGATAACACGTCCAAAGTATGTGAGACATAGTCTCGCCATCCTTGCTTCTAAGTAGCCTTCTGACTGTACTCCTTCCAAGACAGATTTGTTCCTTCTTTTGGCAGTCCATGGTATATTCAACATCCTTCGCCAACACCACAATTCAAAGGCATCAATTCTTCTTTGGTCTTCCTTATTCGTTGTCCAGTTTTTGCATGCATATGAGGCAACTGAAAATACCATGACTTGGGACAGGTGCACCTTAGTCCTTAAAGTGACATCTTTGCTATTGAACACTTTAAAAAGTTCTTTTGCAGCAGATTTGCCCAGAGCAATGCATCATTTGATTTCTTGACTGCTGCTTCCATGGGTGTTGATTTTGGATCCAAGTAAAATGAAATCCTTTATAATTTCAAAATTTTCTCTGTTTATCATGATGTGGCTTATTGGTCCAGTTGTAAGGATTTTTGTTTTCCTTATGTTGAGGTGTAATCCATACCAAAGGCTGTGGTCTTTGATGTTCATCAGTAAGTGCTTCAACTCCTTTTCACTCTCCTGATTTGCATATCACAGGTTGTTAATGAGTCTTCCTCCAATTCTGATGCCCCGTTCTCCTTCATATAGTCCAGCTTCTCGGATTATTTGCTCAGCATACAGATTGAATAAGTATGGTGAAAGGATGCAACCCTGACACACACCTTTCTTGACTTTAAACCATGAAGTATCTCCTTGTTCTGATCGAATGACTGTCTCTTGTTCTAATGAGCCTAATTAAGTGTTCTGGATTTCCCATTCTTTGCAATATTATCCATAATTTGTTATGATCCACACAGTCAAATGCCTTTGCATAGTCAATAAAACAGGTAAGCATCTTTCTGGTGTTCCCTGCTTTCAGCCAAGATCCATCTAACATCAGCAATGATATCCCTTTGTCATGGACTGAATTGTGTCCCCCCAGAATATCTGTCAACTTGGCTGGGTCATGATTGCCAGTACTGTATGATTGTGGACCATTCTGTAATCTGATGTGATTTCCTTATGTGTTGTAAACCCAATCACTATGCTCTAATAAGATGGATGAGCAGCAGTTACACTGATGAGGTTTAAAAGATTGGATAGTGCCTTAAGCAAATCTCTTTTGAGATATAAAAGAAGAGAAGCGAGCAGAGACACATGGGAACCTCACACCACCAAGAAAGCAGTGCTGGGAGCAGAGCGCGTCCTTTGGACCTGAGGTTCCTGCGCTGAGATGCTCCCAAACCAAGGGAAGACTGATGCATCACAAGGACCTTCCTCTAGAGCCAACAGAGAGAGAGGGCCTTCTGGAGCTGATGCCCTGAGTTTGGACTTGTGGCCTACTGGACTGTGAGAGAATAAACTTCTCTTTGTTGAAGCCATCCACTTGTGGTATTTGTTATAGCAGCACTAGATGACTAAGACACCCTTGTGAACCTGACTTGAATTTCTGGCAGTTTCCTGTCGATGTACTGCTACAACCACTTTTGAATGATCTTCAGCAAAATTTTGCTTGTGTATGATATTAATGATACCGTTTGATAATCTCTGCATTCTGTTGGATTACCTTTCTCTGGAATGGGTACAAATATGGATCTCTTCCAGTCAGTTGGCCAGGTAGCTGTCTTCCAAACATTGATGAATGAGCACCTCCAGCTCTGCATCTGTTTGTTGAAACATTTCAGTTAGTATTCCATCAATTCCTGGAACCTTGTTTTTTGCCAATGCCTTCAGTGCAGCTTGGATTTCTTCTTTCAATTCCATGGGTTCTTGATCATATGCTACCTCCTGAAATGGCTGAATGTTGACCAATTCTTTTTGGAAGTAGAGCAACTTCCTGCATCATTTAATATTTTCTCCGTAGAATCCTTCAATATTGCAACTCGAGGCTTGAACTGTTTCTTCAGTTCTTTCAGCTTGAGAAATGCCAAGCGTGTTCTTCTCTTTTGGTTTCCTATCTCCAGGTCTTTGCACATTTCATTATAATACTTTACTCTGTCGTCTCCATCTGCCCTTCGAAATCTTCTGTTCGGCTCTTTTACATCATCATTCATCTTTTCGCTTTAGCTACGCTACATTCAAGAGCAACTTTCAGAGTCTTCTGACATCCATTTTGGTCTTTTCTTTCTTTCTTGTCTTTTTAATGACCTCTTGCTTTCTTCATGTATGATGTGCCTGATGTCATTCCACAACTCGTCTGGTCTTCAGTTATTAGTGTTCAATGCGTCAAATTCATTCTTGAGATGGTCTCTAAATTCAGGGGAGATACACTCAAGGTCATGCTTTGGCTCTCGTGGACTTGTTCTAATTTTCTTCAGTTTCAACTTGAACTCGCATATGAGCAATTGATGGTCTGTTTCGCAGTAGGCCTCTGGCCTTGTTCTGACTGATATTGAGCTTTTGCATCATCTCTTTCCACAGATGTAGTCGATTTGATTCCTGTGTATTCCATCTGGTGAGGTCCACATGTACAGTCGCCATTTATGTTGGTGAAAAAAGGTATTTGCAATGAAGAAGTTGTTGGTCTTGCAAAATTCTATCATGCGATCTCCAGCCTCACTTCTATCACCAAGGCCATATTTTCCAACTACTAACCCTTCTTCTTTGTTTGCAACTTTCGCATTCCAATCACCTGTAATTATCAATGCATCTTGACTGCATGTTTGGTCAATTTTGTTAGTACAAATCTTCAATTTCTTCATCTTTGGCCTTAGTGGTTGGTGCGTAAATTTGAAAAATCATCATATTAACTGGTCTTCCTTGTAGGCATATGAATATTATCCTATCACTGACAGCGTTGTACTTCAGGATAGGTCTTGAAATGTTCTTTTTGACGATGAAGGCAACGCCATTCCTCTTCAATTTGTCATTCCCAGCATAGTAGAATGGCTAATATCAGTCCACTTTAGCTCACTAACGTCTAGGATATCAACGTTTATGCATTCCATTTCATTTCTGATGATTTCCAATTTTCCTAGATTCATACTTTGAACATTCCACATTCCAATTATTAATGGATGTTTGCAGCTGTTTCTTCTCTTTTGCGTGCCACATCAGCAAATGAAGGTCCTGAAAGCTTGACTCCATCCACATCATTATGGTCAACTCTACTTTGAGGAGGCAGCTCTTCCCCAGTTGTATTTTGAGTACCTTCCAACCTGAGGGGCTCATCTTCTGGCACTATATCATACAATGTTCCACTGCTATTCATACAGTTTTCACTGGCTAATTGTTTTCAGAAGTAGACTGCCAGGTCCTTCTTCCTCATCTGTCTTAGTCTGGAAGCTCAGCTGAAACCTGTCCACCAAGGGTGACCCTGCTGGTATTGAAATACAAGTGGCATAGCTTCCAGCATCACAGCAACACACAAGGCACTGCAGTACAACAAACTGACAGACACTCAGGGGGTACCAATACAGCCCACTCCAAATCAAACTGATAACCATTCTGTGTAGCAAGTGCAATGTTTACTTAGTATTTCATGTGTATTTTTGCATATTTTTGGAAAGTAAGATATTTTATGGCTCAAGTGTAGCCAGGAAGTGTGATGTGCCATGGGACTAATATATCCCACACGTGTGATGTGCTTCATGGAACATGGGACTGATATGTCCCGTTGGCAACTGGTAGCCCATTTTTTCGAATAATAAAAAACTACCAACAGTGAGTCAGCATCCAATTAGTGAAAAAACATGACATCACCGAAAATTCCAAAAAACTATCCATGAAAAGGTTAAATTCTAAATGGAACAGCAAGTGCTTGTATCTTGGGTCTCATCCTGTGAGTCTGTAGCAGGTAAAATACAAACGTCACCTCCCATTTATACAAAGTAAGCTGAAAAATATGATTTTTCAAACACATTGCTGAATTTATGAAAAACAAACAGCTGGGCCAGGTGACCTGATAACTTCACAGTATGAGATTTAGTCCAGCTCAGAAAAGAACTCCTTGTGTCAAGGATTCAAAAAAAATAGTGTATTGATTAACTGTTTTCCCCACATTGGATGCCAAGAGAGATGTAAGCAAGGAGAATTTTTCTCCCAACTTGGCAAAGGTACTACAGAATGTGCAAGTTGACTGATGGTGACACCAAGCACATCCTACCAATCACTGTCACAAACACTACCACAGAGCCACAAAATAAATACCAGACTATCTCTGTACAAACCCTGGGCCCACTGTAGAAGTGTCCAATTGCTTGGTGTACAGCTGGTCCCCATGATTCCCCAGAGTCCTAAAACTCAGCTCAAAATGGAGGCAGCTGCTGCCTCTACTTCTCTGCTGCCTCTTCCAGGTTGACCATCTGACACACTCATCTCATAGTCAACTAAGGTTTAAGACACTTTGGACTCCGAAGGTCAACTGAAATCAGTTAAAACAGAAGGCTGATTTAAACCTATTTGAAATGTACAATGTAACAGCTTCCCTCAGCACTGAGGCCAGGATCCAAGCCAAATAACCTCCATATCCATCAAGTTTGGGAACTGAAGAGTTGAGGAAGGGGAAAAGCAGTGACCTGTGCTTTTCTTCTGACAGAACTCAAAACCAACGTGATGAAAGCTCACTGGAAATTTCTATTGCCTAGTCTATGTATTTATTTAAACTTCATACCCAGCAATTAAGACTTAAAATGCAACCAAAAGAAAAAAGTATTTGGTTGGATTGGAGAGCAAAAAAAAAAGGGAGGGGGAGAGGGGGCACATTGCTGCCTACACTAATATTCCCAGCAGCAGACATGTTAACCACAATATTTATTTTAGTAAAGGCAGAGAAAGTGAAAAACATGACTTTCGCCTCTAATATTTCAAAGCTTTGGACTTGCTTCTTTTTTAATATATGTTACTAATGTTGTACATGAAAAATCAGATGCATCTGCTGGCACGAGGACCAGAGCTGACAGCCCCACTCACCAACTGAACAAACACTCACAGAAGATTAAACATGGTTCATGTTCTCCCCAAACAAACACGTCGCCAGAGCCAGAGCCCTGGCCTAAAAACCTCTGTTAGAAAAAACCTGGTCCACTCTCTAAACGTGTCAAAATTAGAGCCTCATCAGTTGAGGGCTCGCTTTCCTTCCTACAGCCAAAATATTTCAAAAATAAACTAAACTCTTGGTCATAAAATTAACCGCTACATTCTAGTAGGGTCTACCAAAAATTAAAACTCAATACCCAGCGCCATGTAAAACCCAGATTTGTGCTACCACTTTCAGTTAGGCCAATGGGGGGGGGGGGGCACAGACTGAGAAGGAACAAAGATTTCTCCTTTCTCATAGTTTGTGATGATACTTGCCCAAAAGAGGTGATTTAAATTCACAATAAATAATTCACCTTTAGCCCAAAGTGGTTAAACAAGGTTTACAAAGAGAAGCTTCTTTTGCATTTAGCACCAGAATTTGTGACACTGTCTCTCTGGGCAGGATGGCAGGAAGGGTCTGAGAGGCTCTGTCTGAAAGGCGGTGGCCTCAGTGTGCAGAAGCAAATGCATGTGTGTGAATGTGGCATGATGCAACAGGCCATTCCAGAAACCACAAGGGGCACACCACTTTCCTTCCTAAAACACTATCCATCGTTTACAAATGAAGGGACTAATTAGCAACGTAGTACTAAACAATTCACTTCACTCTGGGGAAAGGCGACCTGCCATATTGATGGATCCAAGTCAACTGTTAGAGGCCCTCTCCAGTTTCCCTCCACACACAGTGTCTTTTTGCTGTCTCTACTTTTTCCTTCCTTTCTGTCACTCTCTTCCTCCCTTCTTAGATGGCACGATGCCTTCCTATTTTCTGCTACTTCTTTCCTTCTCCTTTATTCAGAATTGAACAAACAAAACAAAAACCCAGAAAACTGGCATTTTTATAGTGTAGAGAGGAAAAAAAAAAACTGAGCATAAGAAGAGAGTTAATAAAAAAGCAAAAAAGCAGTTGTACTTCAGAGAATAATATAGGAGCTCATTTAAAGTAGCTTTTTGTTTACTCAAACTGTGGCTCCCTAATTTGAAAAAGAAAGTATATGATTCTCTCAGAGAACAAAAATCCCACAAAGAAATTTTTTTAAATATCTTGGTAAGAACTAAAGAATTTCCCTGAGGCAATTCTGATTTGCTTCACACAGCCAAAAATATGGTCTTCTTCTAGCCTAGACTATTGATCTACTACTGGTAGTTTCCTGGGTTCAGTATGACCAATTAAAAGGGAATAGCCATAAAAAGTGCAGATACTACCGTCGGGCAATAAACTAGACCTTATCAGTGACCGTGGTGCACATTACAAACTTCAAACCCATTCCTTGCTCTAATCCATCAGAAACTTCCTGGCTTTAATAGGCTATAAATGGCAGAGGCTTTGAAGTCCCTGGGATTAGGATCAGTAATAGACAGGCTGAATGAGAAGCTAAATGCAGGTGGAACATACTCTGTGTGCTCCGAATTAAAAACAAATCCAATTAATCAAATAGTCCTCAACCCTAGCTGCCACTCAGCAGATTACAGGGGTGGCCAAGGCAAGGAGCAGTGATTAAGGATGGACCAATGGGAGGGCCTGGTGAGTGCTGACTTTAAGGAACCAACTGGAGGCCTGGAGAGGGCATGCTTTGCTGACTTTCCCAATCAGAGGTGAGGCTATTTCTTTTTTTGAAGGAGAGCACAGTATCAGAGCAGAGATAAGGAAGAAGAAAACTAATGCCTTTTAAACTGAGTTTTCATGTAAACAAATCAGCTGAGATGGCTGAGGGAGGCTGAGATCTGTTTTCCCAAAGCTGGCAGCCTTTGATCCTGTGATTCCTAAGCCCCCAAACACTTGTGGCTACAGAGCATGCCATGGGCTTGGAGTTAAATGGGCCACCCTAGAACACGAACGAAATAATTGAGAAAATTGGGGTCATGCTGCCTCAAATAGCATTGTCCTGAAAAAGCAGGAAAATTCATTTAAAACAAAGGATACAAATAATTTGGCCACCCCAAATCAATCCTGCTGAGAGCTGCATAAAGCCCAAGCCAGGGCTCTCCTGAACGTTCCTCCCTCTTCTTACCTTCTGGAGGGTTTTTATTCTGATTATTCCAGACAACTAGCAGCTTGGAAAGACTGGGCACCTTGGATACTTCAGTGATGACCCGGAAGAGGCTCTCCACTCGGTCGTAGGTGAGGACGATGGCAGTGAAACCTTGAGACTGTGGCGGGATCAGTGGCAGGAAGAGTGGGTTACTTACACTGCTCCATTTCTGCAAGAAAGCAAATTAATTTGGATGACAGAAGGATATAGTAGCAATGGGACAGATCTCTTCCTCATATCATTAATAAACCCAAATGTGAAAGATTAGGTACCTTTTACCATGCCCAATCCAGGAGTTAAGCAACTGTTCAAAGTCTTCCCCTCTTCAAAGTTTATATGGAAACTCTTTAATTAAGTTTGGCTCTGACACCATTGAAAAAGGAGCATGGACTTTTTGTTAATTTTAAAAAATTTTTAATGTTTAAATATGGCAGACTAAACACATGCATTTATCTTCATTGTATCCTAAAACCCACTAAAATGACAGCTCATAAATACAAAAGAATGTTAAATCCATAATGACAAAGAAACAGAAGAAGAAACAACAGCTGATGAGAAATACTAACATATTTCTAAAAGACTGAAAGGACTAGAGAAATGATAACAGATTAGGACAGAGCTGGAAGCTAAGTAGCTACAAAGAGGGAAGCCAATAAAAGCAAATGAGTTCAAACTGTTGAACCCCACAAAAGCTCAGGAATTAAACTCACCAGGTACCCTGGAGGTAAGAGGAGGGGTAGGACTGAAAACAAGAGGCCTGGTTAAAATATGTATGAGGAGCAGTTAGAGATCCAGATCCACAAACCTTCCTTTTACCCACCCCTTCAGCCAGGCAACTACTCTTCTTCCCTCCCTCTGGCAGAGGGAGGTTTACTCTTAGAAGAAATTGAAGCTCCAGACATGGAAACACTGGCACAGTTGAGAGGAAAATGCAGATTAAAATCTATACTCTGAAGGATGAGCCCTGCAGCCTTCTTCCCCTTTCAGTTCTCAAATAGTTGGCAGCCACGTGGCGAGCCTCCTGCCCAGCACCGGAAAGTGAAGCCCTCAGGGCGCAAAGCTCTGCCCTCACACAAAGAACTTCCAATCAGCTTTCTAGGGCCTCCTCCTAACCATGAACAGATCCCAGAGTCATGGACATTTCAAGAGCGTCTTCAGCAAGGACAACAGAAACCAAAATGAACAAATAGAAAAAAAGGAACTCAGAAGAAACAGACACAATAGAAGAAGCAGAAGAAAATGAAAACAACATCAACAACAAATTATATCCTCAGAGAGATAAGATTTTTCATCTATGAAATAAGAACAAATTGTTATTTTTTATTTAAAAGAATCTATCAAAGAGCAGAAAGAATTCTTGGACATTAAAAATATGATAGCTTAACGTTTTTAAAAAAGGGGCAGGACTGGAAGATAAAGACGATAAAATGTTCCAGTCTGATGAACAAAAAGACAGAGATGAAAAACAGGACAGAGAAGATGAGAAAAGCAAGGCAGTCCAACATCCACCTAATTGGAGTTTTCAAAAAAAGAAAGCACAGAATATGGAAGAAAGGAAACTATCAAAGAAATAAAAGAAGTTCTCAGAACAGAAGATATGAGGGACATGAATTTCCAGATTGAAAGGGCTGAATCAGTAGCCAATGCAGTGACTTAAAAAAACTAAAACAATGAAACAAGAAATAACTGCCATACTGAAGCACATCACTTCTGAATATTGAGAATAACAAAAGAGGAAATTCTCACAATGTGTTGATCTAGGAAGGTGAGTTCATTGTACAACTCTTGCAACTTTTCTGTCGTTTGATTTTGTTTTTCAAAATAAAGTTTAGAAAGTAATGAAGTAGTTCCTCAAACAGTTAAACATAGAATTATCATATAGCCCAGCAATTCCATGCCTAGATAAATACCCCAAGGAATTGAAAACAAGGACTCAAAGAGATACTTGTGCACCAATGTTCACAGCAGTACTATTCACAATAGCCAAAAGCTGGAAACAACCCAAGTGCCCATCAACAAATGAATGGATAAAGAAAATGTGGTCTTTCCATACAATGGAATATTATTCAGCCATAAAAATGAACATGCTACGACACGGATGAACTTGGAAAACATTATGCTAAGAGAAATACCAAAAAACCAAAACCTGTTCTGTCAAGTCGATTCCAACTCAAAGCGACCCTATAGGATAGAGTAGAACTGCCCCATAGGATTTCCAAGGAGCAGCTGGTGGATTTGAACTGCTGACCTTTTGGTTAATTAACCACTGTACCACCAGGGCTCCTAAGTGAAATAAGTCAGATACAAAAGGCCACATATTGTATGATGATTCCATTTATATGAAATAGCTAGAATAGGGAAACTCACAGAGACAGAAAATAGATTAGAGGATATCAGATTAAAGGGACTGGAAAATCACTTACTGCGTAATGGGTACAGAGTTTCTATTTGGGGTGATGAAAATTTTGGAAATAGATAGTGCCAACGGTAGCCCAAAATTGTGACTGTAATTAATGCCACTAGATTGTATATTTACAAGTGACTAAAATGACAAATTTTATGTTACATATATTTTAAACACAATAAAAAAGAATAAAATAATGAACAAATTAAATATCTTCACTACCATTAAAATATTAAATAATTTTAATATAGTAATCTAAGCAAAAATACTTTTGTACTGATAATAAATAGAAAAAATTATTAAAATGTTACATACAATTTAAAAAGAGGAAATTTAGAAGGTAATAGATTTGTAAATCTATTATAAATGAAAGCATAGTCTTTGAAATTCTGAGGAAAAAATCTCCAGTTAGGATTATATACTCTGCCAAATTATTAATTAAATGTGAGGGTAAAGGAAAGGCATTTTCAGACAAATGAAGTCCCCAGAAGTTAACTTTTATGGATCTTTTTTCCAGGAACCTACTGAAGGATGTGCACTATCAAAATGAGGGGATCGACCAACAAAGTTGGATTTGGGATCAGGAAAAAAAGGGGTCAACATAGGAGAGAAAAAGAAAATTCCTAGGATGGTGGTGAAGAGAAAGACCCAGGACAACACATGCAGTAGGTCTAGACAATCAATCTAAATTGAAGCAAGAGGATGGAGGGTTCCAGAGAAAAAAAAAAACTGAAAAATTAGCTGTTGAGTTTGACAATGCAGGAAGATATTTTATGGTTTTGTTTGACAGTTTTGGGAACTGTTGTGATAGGAACATAGAAAACAAACCAGCCAAACAAAATGAGATAATAACTTACAGGAAAACAAAAAGTTGTTCAAGAGATATATCTGTACATTATTTGCACTGTGAGCAATGTTTACGTAGAGATAATAATGTATAAAACAAACACTGATCTAACCAACATTGTTATATAATTATAATGGGAGGAAGAGATAGGAGAAGTGGGGCTGGAGGTCAGGGAGTAAAATTTCTAAATCCTTATATTCCACAGTAGAAGGTCAATAGCTCATGTTCCATATAAAAATCAAGACAGAGCAGTATTAGCAAATTATTAAGAAATAGAGGTGTAAATACAAGAAGAAATAGTGAAAAGAGTTCAAAATGGTTTCTCCTGGGGAGCAGAACTCAGAGTGGGTAGACTAGAGAAGGGATTGTAGTATTACATAACTTTTAAAACTAATCACATGTATTATTTTGACAAAAAGGAGAATTAACTTTTTAGAAGGTGACTTAATATGAAATGTCCTGTCTATTATTCCGTCTACCTCACACTTTCCTACAGTCTTTCATGCCCTGGGATTCCCAAGGTCCCACATGAACCTCATCTAGATCACGGATGGATACCCATCACCACTTATATAACAGCTGTTTGCCAGATGTAACAGTGTGGAATAGGAAATGTACACAAACACATGGAATACACATGGGATGGGAACTCAAGGAGACCGAATGGGATTCCTGGAGTCCTAATATAATCAGGATATTAAAGCCAAAATGTCCACAACATGCCATAATTTGATTTCACAACCAAGAGACATAATAGGCAAGGTTATCTTCTCAATGCTGACCTCCTGCTTCCATATCGCCCTTCGACATTAAGCTGTAGTCTCAGGAAGGTGCTGGATTTGAGTATTTGTATCCTAGTATTTGATTATACTTCTAGGAGCCCCTCTTGAGTTTTCTACCCCAAATCTGATTCTTCACATCTTCCTGACGTTTATGGAGACAAGCCAGTAAGTAGCTCTATGTTTAAGTCACAATTAATCCCCAAAGTTCATGTTCTACCTGTCACCACCACCTCCCACCCACTCACCTTCTCCTCTCAATGCAAAACTCTCCAATGTCCGTTTGAAAAACACTTTAAACGGAAAGGAAACAAAAGCCATTTTTAAAAGAAGTGTGTAAAATAATTTAATGTGTGATGTTAAAATAGTCAAGATTTACTGTGCACTTACTAAGTGCAAAGATAAAACACAAAAACAAACAAAAAAACCTCACTGCCATCGAGTTGATTCCGACTCATAGCAACTCTACAGGACAGAGTAGAACTGCCCCACAGGGTTTCCAAGGAGAAGCTGGTAGATTTGAACTGCTGACTTTTTGGTTAGTAGCTGAAGGCTAATCACCGCCAGGGCTCCACCAAGTACAAGGCACTGTGCTAAATGCTTTACACGTGTTACCTCGTTTGAGCCTCACAACAATCCCCAAGATGGATGTGGCTCTTATTCCCATTTTACAGACATGAAACTGTAGAATTAGAAACAGTGAGTGATGTTGAAGGTTATATAACCTATGAGTGATGGAACTAGGATATAGTCCATATTATCCAACTCCTGAGTGCCAGATGGTGGTTCACGGCCCTTCCATGCACCCTCTACAAACATATGCAGACCCTGGACTGGGTAAGCATCACCATTTTACAGACTCTGAAAAGTAGAACTGCAGGGAACTACAGAGTTCACTATTTCTAGCCAGGGACAGATTACCCAGTAAGCAAGGTACGCACGGGCTTAATTAAGCCCGTGCGTACCTTGGTTACTGTAAGACTCTGCGTACCTTGCTCACTGTAAGACTATGCGTACCATGCTTACTGGTTAAACCGCCCCTGCTTCTAGCTCTTCTCTAAGATAAAACTGTTGAAAGTTCTTTATCCTTGATAGTCACATCTGGGCTCAGTAAGCAAAAGCCCACCCCAAACACTATGCTTTCAGAGGGTACATGGAATGAAAACACAGGAAATATATAACACTGACACAAAGTGGGCACATAAATTTAAAAAAGGTAAATACACCACTAGCACAGAAGGAAAAACTATTAAAACTCAAACAAAATGAGGTCTGTTCTTTGGGAGAAGGGGGAAATGCCAACACGCTTAAATGTCTTTACTACATTAAAAGGAGAGGAAAATTCCCTGAGAGATGCAAAGCTTGGTTTCAGGAAAACATACCCCTTGGAATTTAAACTGGGGCACCCCTGAAAGGCATCACAGCTCTCATTTCAAGGCACTGCCAGGGAGATGGAACCAGAGTGTCTGGCAAGACAGCAGATCTGGTCTCATTGCGTATGCCAAGCCCACTTGGGAAATCCCGTATGCCAAGTCCATTTGGGAATTGGATGGTTTGAGAAGGGGGAGTGGAGAGGAAGGAATGGCTGGGCAGGAAATGGACAGCAACTTTCCTCGGTGTTCAATTTTTCCCCACGACCATTTGCATCCCAAATAGGGTCTGAAAACTGGAGTAGCAGAGCAGGCAATCAGGCAGGAATCTGACTCTGCAGTGGTATTTTAAATGGAGTCTGTAAAGAAGCATAACAAGGACTGAAATCTTGCCAAAACTCTCCAAGAAGATACAGACATTCAGATGAACATTAATTCTGGAGACAAAGGAGACCACTCCTAAGCTACTGAGCACATATTTAGTATGATACAGGTGAGGTTCTTTACTGGAGGGGCATCACCAGGGTTGATGCAGATGACTTCAAAAAGTGAGGCAGCATGGTTTGAGTCAGCTTTGGAATCACAAGACCTTAATTTGAATCCAGGTTCTTTCACTGAGCAGCTGTGTGACATGGGCAGAGTGTTTAACCTCTCTTGCACCTCAGGTGTCTTATCTGCAAAGTCATAATACCACTACCTTTCTAGGGTTGATAAGAAAATAAATGAGGTAATATATGCAAAGTACCTGGCATATAAGCATTCAATAAATGGCAGCCAACAGTTGATCTTGAGTGAGTAACAATTTCTCTGGGCTTTACTTTCTGCATTTATCAAAATTGAGGTGGGAGTAGCCCAAGCAACCTTGAGGTCTCTTTCAGCAGCAAGAATTCGAAATTAAATCCTTCTTTCTCTGTTTACCTTATCATGTTTTAAGGGTCCTGGTCTACCTAGATTCTTTTCCTTTACTTTTTCCTCTCCAAACATACTTTTTATTTCACAATTTTCTCTTTTCCTCCTTATTTTTTATGTTTTAACTATCCTGAAAGCTCCATTAAAGCAGGAGCCATAATTATGTTATAACACCCAGTACCTAGCACAGTGCCTAGTCGTACTCAATAAAAGCTTGTTAAAAAATGAGTAAAACCCAAATGATCCAGGACATGTTCTTCTTACCCTCTTTATTTATGGATTTTAATATTTGATTTCCACTGAAAACAGTGATATTGCAAAAATGCCGTGGTGGAGGTGTCTGACCTCCTCTAACTTCACAAGAGGGAAGGAGAATCAAGATCAACAGCCCAAGGCTGATCCCTATGAGGCAGAGGTCAGACAGGCCTCTTCTTCCCACCATCTTTTCCAGCTCCGACACCAACCACCCCTCCCATGGTAATCTCTACCTCTCCGCCAAGTTCAACAATTCATTGCAATGGCTACACAGAACTCACAGACAATATTCACAATTATAGGGTTTATTAGGGAAGTAATAGGTTATAATTTAGGATCAGGAAGGATTCTGGATACAGTTCTTTGATCAGGACAGCCTCTTGTCAGTCACGTCCACAGGCAGGTCTCTCCCTAGCCCTTGGCCTGGCCTCTGCCCCGCTTGGGCAAGTGTTACAAAGCTCTTTTAGCTTTGCCGATAAGAGCCCAGAGGCAACTCACTCTGCTAGGAAGCCTCAGCCAGAAGGCGCTCAGCTCTAGCTCTGTGAGTGGGCGCACTTAGCTCCACCAAGAGCCTGCAGGCACCCTACTCTGCCAACAAGCCTCCTGCCCAAAGTCACTTAACTTCCTCTCTCTGTGGGTATGAAGCTCACTGTGCTATCTCCTGCCTCCATTTCTCTGCCACCACTTCTTGCCATCTTTAGTGTTACAGCTCTCTCTCTCAGTCTCCTAGTTCCAGGAGCTTTTCAGCACGGGGATCCCTGGTCCAAAGGACATGCTCCACTCCTGCCTCTTCTTTCTCGGTGGTGATGAGATCCTCTCTTCTCACCTCTGGGATGGCTCATTTTAAGCCTAGTAGGATGGCAAAACTGACCAATCCCCCTGGTGGGCCACAATTACCTTATTTGCATAGTCCCACCCAATCACTTGGGTGGGAGTTACAACACCATGGAGAGAAAAGGTCATACAAAAGCAATCCATCACACTGCAGATATTATGGGCCCTGAAATGATTTCCAACTTAGTTAATTCATTCTACAAGTATTTACAAAGAATATTATTGTGCTGAGTGTTCTAAAGACGTGTAGGATTTTATGGGAATATTTAACAGAAGGTTTGATTCTGGCCTCTAGTTTACTAGTTTTGTGACATGTAAAGTTACTTCTGTAAGTACGAGTTTCCTCATCTGTGAAACTGGGACCATGATAGTACTTCTCTCCCAGGACGATGATTAGATGAGATTACGCACATAAGTACTTAGCAGAGGGCCTAACACAGAACTCCACACATGGTAGTTTAAAACAAATGCAAAAAACTTCCAGCCCTTCCCAGTTTGTACTCTTCGTGCATGCTAAAACAACACTGGTAGTAGTGACTCAGTAATCATTCCTACTAGTATCATTTCTGGTACACATTCATTCAATCAACGTTTTCTAAGCACATACTACAAGACTCAAATAGTGTTAAAGATGCCAAGATTAACAAATTCCTTCCCCTCAAAATCCTCATAATCTGGTGGGTAAGACAGCAAGGCACAAAGATAAATTGTAATGCAAAATAACAAGTACTAAAACAAGGTCTTCAAGTCTTGTGAAGTGTAGAGGTCTACCTGCATGGGGGAGATGAGGAGGTGACCCCTCGAGGATAAGCAGGAGAGTGTTGGAAAAGAAGCTGAAGGGCAAACTGAGCAACAGGAGCAAAGATAAGCTTAGAAAGAGTGACAGATTCAATGAGGCTCCCAAGTGCTGGCAAGAGAAAGGCATGAGAGGAGATGAGAGGCAGGCAGGCTAAAGCCACACGATGAAAAGCCTTGTCTAAGACCAAAGTTTTTTGTTTTTTTTTTTAAGTGACATGATTAGCTTTTCTGTTTCTTTTGAAACTCTCCTTTTTTTTTTTTAAATTCCTGAATATTGTTGTATTGATAAAGTAAGATGGCTACCTTTATGTCCTATTCCAAAAGGTCAAAAGTAGGAAATGCTGACCTGCAACTAGGCTTCTGTGCCAATTGCTTTTTCCCTCCTCAAACGTAATACGATTTGCCTCTGGAGCACAGTGACAAAGTGGAGAAAGGCAGCTTTAATTGGGTTGTATGCCTTCACACAGACACTCCACTCCACTAGGATAAGGTCAACAAACTAACCCCCAGAGAAAAAAAAACTTACTGGGGAGGGACATTTCAAAAAACGGCATTTAGTCACCTCTGAAATACCTTTAAGAACTGACCTCCTGCTGGCTGACCGAAGAGAGTGTCTACAGTCTGGGACCTCTTGACCCCACTTTCTGCAGGAAATCAAGCCAATTTAAACCTCCATAATTTACTCAAGACTCTGACTTCTGCCAGGGAAAAGGCAAACAATGCTGGCAATTAACCCTGTTGCCTGATTAAATCTCCATTATGGCAAAGTAAGACATAAAACCAGGCACCCAGCAAAAAAGACCTTAAAAAAAGGCAGAGCCCACCTACTGTAGCTACACCTTGGGAATCCTGGCTATCAATGCAATTTTGTAATACACTCAATGAAACTTTTCACCCAAAGATGGGAAAAGATACCAACAGGAGAAGTGTGTATCAGTCTGACAAAGTACTGGCATTTGGCCAAAATGCCTTGTTCATCTCTCACCCAACCTCTCACTCTTCACTTCTCACTCTTACAGCAAATATTCATTATAGAAGCTTCAGTAAGAAATCCTAGACTGTAAAACTGCAATCACATAAAAGTAATCCATAATAGCCCCGTTAACTGTCAGGGCACAATGCCAGTTTTTGAAAAGTGGTGTATGAGCTAGTAGTGTGCAGACAGACTAGTGAGAGGGAGTCATGGGTTCAGGTTTCAGGATGCCCTGAAAGAAAGGCCTTGAGAGACAAAGCTTAAAGTCAACGACCAGTTCAAAGGGGTTTTCTTCTTCAAGAAAGATTCAAACTCAAGCCACAAATTGTGCCTTTGGCAATCTCACACAAAGGAAGTTGTCTGGGCTCCTCCTGCAATCCTGTTTTACTTTCTTTTAGTTGAAAGGTCATGGTAGCCCTATATGAGCCTAACCAAAACCATTCTAACCAAGGTTACTATACAGAAAACACAGAAAGGTGAAGAGCAAATGGCTTTTGTGGGTCAGTCTCAAACGTACTTGCTAGAGGGAGTTGGGAATTGTAAAAATCAAAAGCTCAGAAAACCACGTTTCATTACCAAGTAAAGAATTCTTTCGACCTCAACCAAACCAAATTTCAGCACAGGAGAAATCAAGGTACAATGCAAGATGATTCAAAATTTAATTCCCATTACTCACCATATCAGAGATTTTTTTTTATGTCACTATGTATAACTTCAAGGAGGATGGCGGCGCAGTGGTTAAGCGCTTGGCTGCTAATCGAAAGGTTGGTAGTTTGAACCTACCAGCCACTCCTCGGGAGAAAGATGTATCACTCTGCTTCCATAAAGATTACAGCCTTGGAAACCCCATAAGGAAGTTCTACTCTGTCCTATAAAGTCGCTAAGAGCCGGAATCGACTCGAAGGCAACGGATTTGGTTTAGTTTTGTATAATTTCACATGAAAATGGGAGACTTAAACAGGTATTTGAGTCAATTCATATTTGATTTAAATGAAGGTAGTTAGCCTGAGCAGAAAACTGAGAAGTCAGAGAAGAAAGGAAGAGAGGAGAGGACAGGCCTGTTATACAGAAGCTTTTGAGCCCCTAGTAATTGAGCAGCTTTACCTATTCCCTACCTTGATAGAAAGGGCAGTTTTCTTGGTTGTTTTGAAGTTATCAACCCTTACCTCAATGTGGTTTCAATTATGAATTACCAGACTAAAAGGGGAAAAAAGCTTTGATTTATTCTTTTTTGCTTCAATTATGCATGATGTGTTTCCACTGAAGACTTTGAAAAGTATTTCATCATGCCTCTCATCCTGAAGTGGTCAAAGGGCAAAACCAAAAGGAATTAACCCTTTTGTTTCTCCTCTAGGTTCAAAAAGACTCCCTATCAATGGATATAGGCCAAGGCCTTAGAAGCCAACAAAGCAATGAATGGGTTAAGCATTAGTATCGTATTACTAACGCGCATAAGGGTGGTGTCCCTTGTCCAAAATGGTGAGATGATATTTATGTTAATGGTTACTGGGAGATTTGAAAGGGGCAATCAGTAATATGGCCCATGTTTCCTTAACCATTAAACCTCTACAGCCCCAATTGGCCACAGCACAGCACTCTGCCAGGCATGTGCTGACTTGGGAAACAGGAGAATTATAGAGACCTAAAGATGTTTTCAAACAGGGTCTCTGAAAGCAAGGGAGAAAAGACTTGAGGACAGTCTGAAGTACACCTGCTACACCACATCTTTAATTCCGTTCATTCACAAATAACAACCGATAGTTCTATAAAACAAGAGTAACACCGAAGGTCAAATCTCACTGATGCACATTAAAAAGATACATGAAAGATGAAGAAACTCAAAGGCTAGAAATACCCTTAGTGTTTCAGACTCAACTGAGATAGTAAATTATCAACTTAAAATCCCTGCAACCTCTTTACAGTAGTTTGTTGAAAAATAAGTTTTTCGTATTGGTGGAGATGGAACGCATCTAACCACATTTGAGTGAGCTGACGTGACAGGTACTGTGATTCTCTGACGTCCGAAAAAACTGAACCACAAGAGATCAACTCCAGGTCATAAACAGCAGGTCAAATATTTCCACTATAAGCCTTAGGGTGCTCTGTCTTTTCCTCCTGTTTTTAAGATTTTCTCCTTTTTCTTTGGTATACTGCAGTTTTATTATCTAGCTGTGAATTTATTTTTAATTATCCTGCTTGTGGTTTGTTGGCCTTCCTGGATCTGAGGCCTAGTGTCACTCAACAATTGCGGAAAATTTTCAGCTATTATCCTTTCAAAAGGGCCTCCTTCTATGCTTCTTCTCTTCTCTGGAACTCTTAATTAGACATATGTTAAAACTTGTTCCTCTGTTCTGCATATCACTTAACTATTCCTTCATATTACCCATTTCTTTGTAGCTTTGGACTGTATTCTTAACAATTTCTTTGAATCTAATAATACTAATATCTGAAATCCTTGCAAGTCTGTTTCTGCTGGTTCTCACTCATGTTGTTGCCTTAGTTCTTTATGGTTTTGTGATTTTTGACTGCGAACTACTCATTTTCCTTGTAAGAATTCTTTGAGACCTGGATTGAAGATGAGTTTATTTTGGCTTCTGCGGGTCATTTGGCACCCTATCAACTCAGGGCCCCTTTTCAATTGAACTACCCTCTTAAGATTTATTTGGACCACAAACAATGTGAGGGCTGGCATATAATTATATTCTCAGCAGCAGAGTCAAGACAAATAGGTTTACTTCTTCACCTTTTCACTGAAAATACAGTCTTTTAGGGTCCTGGCTTCATTCAGGAAGTTCTTGTTAGAGTCCCCAACTTAGACAGGCCACAGGCTTTAAATTCTATCCTCTCATCCCCTACTGCACACAGCCATCAGACAGAAGCTCCAGGTCACCAGGTTCTGAAGAATCTCCACAGTAAAAGCTGGCTTTGGCTCTCACTCACCTCCCAGGATAGCTAGTTTCACTTTGTTTGAGGGGTCAGCAAATATCTTACTTTCATGCCAGCTTAGTGATAGGTTAAAATTGCCTTACTACATTTCATTCAGTAGTTTAGTTTTCAGTTGAGAAGGTCAGTTCAGTGTATATAAGCCATCCTAAAGCCAGTAACAGAAGTCTTCTATATTTCCATTGTCAACCTAATTATGTGCCATCGTGTTTCCTACTTAATTTGGGGCCAAGTTTGTTTACAAGATAAAGACAATTATTATGAAAATATGGCAATATATTACAACAGATGGACCGATGGACTGAGACTCTCTGCATTAAGCAAGTCTGCATTCTTCTTCAGACTTCCATTTCCTTATTTACAAAATGGGTTAATAAGAAGGTGAGTTTTGAAACAGACAAGTCTCACTTTCTTCATCTTTAAGAATAGAGCTAACAGAATGTTACTCTTGGAGTTGTAAAGATCAAACAACAGAAAATGCATAATAGAGTCTATTTGATTACAAAGAACTACCTTCAGTAAATTTTAACTTTCCCTTCCAAACCCAAAAAACCAAATCCCCTGCTGCTGAATTGATCCCAACCCATAGCGACTTTATAGGACAAAGCAGAACTGCCCCATAGGGTTTCCAAGGCTGTAATCTTCACGGAAGCAGACTGCCACATCTTTCTCCCTTAGAGGGACTGGTGTGTTTGAGCTGCCAACCTTTTGGTTAGCAGCCGAGCGCTTAACCACTGTGTCACCAGGGCTCCTTTTTCCCTCCAGTTCTAAATTTTATGGTTCCATGTGATAAAGCATTATACTAGCAGCCTTATCATTAACACCACTTTATTTTTTTGTAGCACTACACCATGTACAAAATGCTTTCACCTATATTATTTCATTAAATTCTCTTTAAAAGCCCGTGAAATAAATATTATTCCCATTTTACAGACAAGAGTAATGAATTTCAAAGAGATAAGAAACCTACATAAGGTCAAGCTAACTCGTCTGATTTCAAAATGTCCTTTTCAATGGCCTTGATGATGTTCTTCAGTAATCAGTTACTAATTGTTAAACTATTCTTCTGAACAATATTAGTATTTTTCATAAACCCAATCCTACAGATGAATAAATTGAGGCAAAGAGAGATTTGGTAAGTAATTTCAAGTCACTCAGAGCATCACCAGGAAAGAAAGGATTAAAGTCTGCAGTTCAGGAATTTCTGGGCTGTTAGTTAGCTTACTGAAGGCTCACAGGGCAAACCCATTTGAATGCCTCTCTGAAAATTCCAGTCCTTAACTGAGTTTTAGCTACTTACTTTTTTTTTTTTTTAAATATAGCATTGAAATTCAGATTTGGCTAAATGCCCATCCTTCTTCTATGATGCCATACAATTATCAAGAAGAGCAGGAACGGTTGCACTGATTGCTTTTCAGATAGCAAAGGAAAAAGTTGACATTTCATCCTCTTCTTGCTTGGAAAGGAAGCCAATTGTTTATAAAAACCCTTGCCTGGCTGCCGTCTCCATCAGTGGGATGGACAGAAGCCAGTTAAATGGCTCAAAATATAGGCCATATTAAAAGAACTTGGAATGAGGAAAGAGGAGGTTCCATATGCTGATACTTTTAATAATTCATGAGTTATATCAGCCCACAAGTAATAAATTTTACTAAATATATCTATGGCAAGATGGCTTAAGATACTGCATAATCAATTAAATGGGTGACTACAACAAAGTACAGGCAAAGATGGCACATCATTGATTGTATTGGTTTATAATTTGATATATTAAAAATAATAGTGCAGCTGTTTAATCACGTAAAGGATCTGGACTACTCTTAGAAAATGGTCTTCCAACACACAATCATCATCCCTGGATCTGTTACTTCTTAAGTGTGTTGAAAACATGCTTCAATTAACAAACGAGTAACTTACTTGATTCAAACAAATAAGGCTGATGAATAACCCAAAGTTTTCAAGAATGTTAACAGTGGCTTCAACTACTACTTCTCATGAGAGGTAGAACAAATTTACAATTCCATCTGTCTATGCCATGCTTGAAATGCTCTGGCAGTTTGAAAGAGAGGTTCGTTCTCTGACCTGGGCATAAAAATGTCTGCTGGCAGCCCACTGACTGTATTATAGAGGTCAGCTATGGTATGGAGGAAGACTCCACCAGCTTAGTAAATAGAAACTCTAGGGAATGATTAAATTACAGCTTGCTGCATCCAAGCTCAAAACACCAAGACAGTATGACCAAGAAAACCAAAGTTCTTTATAGATTTTAGCTGATAGGAGTGTAACCCATACCAAAACCAAACCCATCGCCGTCAAGTCGATTCCAATTCATAGTGACCCTATAGGACAGACTAGAACTGCCCCACAGGGTTTCCAAGGAGTGGCTGGTGGATTCGAACTGATGACCTTTTGGTTAGCAACCAAGCTCTTAACCACTGCACCACCAGGGACCCTAGGGATGTACCACCACTGCTTAAAGTTGATACTATGGTTGTCATTTCTTACCTCTTATTTTCTCTGGAATTTCAGTAAGATGTATATTTTGTCTAACATGTTTTCTCTCTGCTTCTGTCTTAAAAAAAAAAAAGCCATGAACCCACAAGAGCAAAAATAACAAGCAGGAGACAACAGACATGAGAATTCAACAAATTTTTGGAAGGTAAAACAGATGTAGCCTTCATTTTCAAAATCCTCTCACTAGAAAACACATAAAAATGTAAGATGAAATATAACAAAAATTATTTTAAATGTACAGCTGAGGTCACAGAAAAAGGGAAGACCTAGGGGCCAAAGATGAAGAGAAAACTGCAAGCCAGAGCTGAAAGCACAGAAGCCGACTGGCACTGTGGTACCTTGGGGAGGGTGGGGGTTGCTGTTGGGTTTAGTAATGTAGGGGTTTTGGTTTTAATGCTCATTGTGGAAGAAGAGATATGGTTTCGGGACCAGGAAGTGAGGGAGCTGGAAGTGAGACCTGCACATAACGCCGGAATCCTTGAAGGCCTGCAACAACCAGTTAGTTAAAGGGTGGACCAGAAAAGTTCACCCACTAGTACATGAAGGCAACGATAAACATTTGTCATTCTCAACCTGAGCTTAGGTTGGAGGTGGGGAGTTGGAAAGAACCTCCCTTGGGAACTTTTAATAGCAGCCAGCTTGCATGCAGGCTGGGGGTTTTAATGATCTCTTCCTGTACAGTATGGAAACCCCCAACTAAGATATTAATGAAAAAGGTGGTTTATATTTACATATCTCTATGATACCCCTGAAACACCTGAAAGAAGCAAAAACAAACAAACAAACTCTCTGAAGGAGTATCAACCCCTTAGGTTGCAAAGATTTCCACACAAAATCTCACTGAAGATGAACTCACATTCCAAAATTATAAAACATATGAGGAAGCAATAAAACAAAAGCAACAGGCAGTAGACAAACAGTAAGATTAGACTTATAAGAATAAATTCAGATAACTGGAAAATCAGAGAATATAAAACAAGTATCTGAAATGATCGATGACATAAAAGAAGGAATTTAAAAACAAGAAAAAAAAGCCACTATGAAAAAAAAGACCAGGCAGATTTGAAAAGTAATCTAATAAAAGTTTTAGAAATAATCATTGAAATTTGAATCTCAATGGATTGGTTAAAAAAAAAAAAAAAGAGTCATGGCAAAAGAAAACAGGCAGAAAGTTGTGAGAAAATTATCCAGCATGAAGCACAGAGAGATAAAAATGTGGCAAACATGAGGAAAGAACCAACTGAGAGACATAAGGTCAGAATTAAACAGGTCTAACATATATGCCTGATAGGGTTCCAGAAGGAGAGATTAGTATGATCAGTAATATTCAAAAAGAAAATGACTGAGAATTTTCTCAAACTGATTAAAGACATAAATCCTTAGGTTAAAGAAAAAAAAATTATTCTCAAAATCAGATAAGAGAAATGTACACTTTAAAATGGCAAATTTCATGCTATATGTAGTTTACCACAATAAAATTACAAAAAAAAAAAGAAAGCCAATGGCAAATGGGGATTAGAACATCACCATTTGGCAATCATCGTAGCAACTGAATCAGGCAAGAATAATCAATGGATGCTAAAGCTAATGGGTGAAAGTTTGAGGAGTAACAGATATTTACATAGTCTCAAAGTATTTCCCACAAGACACATACTGAGAAGAAAAATAGAACTTTATAGCAGAGAAAGCCAGCAGATACCAGTGATCAAAGTTATCATGCAAGTAAGGACATCATGTAATGGGACATCAGTAAGATACACTGAGAAGAACACATCACTTTTGTGATATTCCTACCCAAAAGTGAATTTGTCCAAAATAATTTGAATCTCATCATTTATAATCAGACAAATCCAAATCAAAGGACATCTTATAAAATAATTGACCTGTTCTCTTAAAAAATGTCAATAGCATGCAAGACAAAAAGACAGAGAAATTGTTCTAGACTAAAGTATACTAAAAACATGACAACTGAATGCATGACCTGAGACTTTCTTGTGCTCTAATGGACATTATTAGGATAATTGGCAAAATCTAAAAAAGATCTGTAGTTTATATACTAATACTGTATCAATGTTTATTTCCTGATGATTTTGATAATTATACATGATTCTGCAGGAGAAGTATTTAAAGTGAAAGTACATCATGTTTGCAACTTCTCAAATGGTTCACAAAAACCATATTAGCCCCTCTCTACTATGGTCTAGGATACCCATGGTAAGGACTTGATTGACCCAATCATCTTAACAACATTCCTGAGTTCGTCTTTTTTTAAATTCCTTACATAGTCTCTCCATCCAGATCTGGATTACTATGCCCTAGTCCTTTCCATCTTCTACTTGACCATCAGAATCAGCCAAGTTCTTTGTTTGGGGTCCCACTTCAAGATTTATGGATCTTCACATTCCTGTATCTCTCCATCCATAGATGCAGCTCAGCTTTCTTTATTTCTTGGCTGCTGATGACCCGAGATTGCGTGGAAGTGACTACAGATACTCCATAACCCAAACGGAAAGGCTACTCAAGGAAAGATTTAGAATTTAGGGTAATATACTATAAAAAATCCTTGCAACTGGACCAATAAGCAACATCATGATAAATGGAGAAAAGACTGAAGTTGTCAAGGATTTCATTTTACTTGGATCTGCAATCAACACCCATGGAAGCAGCAGTCAGGAAATCAAAAGATGTGTTGCAATGGGCAAATCTGCTGTAAAAGACCTCTTTAAAGTGCTGAAACGCAAAGATGCCACCTTGAAGACTAAGGTGCGCCTGACCTAAGCCATGGTGTTTTCGATCGCCTCCTATGCATGTGAAAGCTGGATAATGAATAAGGAAGACCAAAGAAGAACTGATGCCTTTGAATTGTGGTGTTGGCGAAAAATACTGAATATACCATGGATTGCCAAAAGAACAAACAAATCTGTCTTGGAAGATGTACAACCAGAATGCTCCTTAGAAGCAAGGATGGCATGACTACATCTCACATACTTTGGACATGTTATCAGGAGGGATCAGTCCCTGGAGAAGGACATCATGCTTGGTAAAGTAGAGGGTCAGCGAAAAAGAAGAACCTCAACAAGACAGATTGACACAGTGGCTGCAACAATGGGTGCAAGCATAACAACAACTGTGAGGATGGTGCAGGACCAGGCAGTGTTTCGTTCTGTTGCACACAGGGTCGCTATGAGTTGGAAGCGACTCGATAGCACCTAACAACAAAATACTGGATCACTTGTGCAGATGTGTCCCTTATCTACAAAAACAATAGACTTCAAAAAGTCTGTTGTTGTTAGTTGCCTCAAGTTGGGCCCCAACGCTTGGCGACCCCACATGTTGTAGAGTAGACTGCCCCACAGAGTTTTCTTGGCTGCAATTTTTACGGACATAGTTTGCCAAGCCTTTCTTTTGTGGAGCTGCTGGCTGGATTCAAACTGTCAACCTTTAGGTTAGTAGTCAATCAAAAACCACTTGTACCACTCAGGCTCCTTCAAAAAGCTTAAATTTACTTAAAATTCAAGCTAAAAATCTTAAATTCCATACATATTTTAGTCATATCTAGGCAGTGAGAGGGAGAAGGGGAGAATAAGCAAAGACGGCCTCCTGGGGGGCAGGGCAGGTTTTCAAATTCCAGAGAAACATTCCACAACCTGGAAGTTAAAGGGGCTGAGTTGAGTTAAACAGACTGTTAACATGGTATCTTTTCAACTAGAGTGCTGCTTCATGCATCTGAGCTGGCGCTTCTTCAGCCTGCAGAGTGATTTACTGCCTGTTAGTGTTTACAGCTGAGTGATCTTTTCAGCTGCTTGCAAACCGCAACCTTTGTGAGCGAGGGCCACCATCTGGACATCTAAGTACAGGCAGCTCTGAGGTCCTCATGTAGCGAGACAGATGTAGTCTGACCCAATCTCTGTACACTGCCTGGAATACAGCAGGCACTCAATAGATACCTGATGAAAATGCCCTAAACAATCTAAAAATTCAATGTGGTCCCAATAGAAATACAAACAGGATTATTTGAGGGAACCTGACAGAGAAATCAATGTTCAGCTGAAAAAATACACCCGTGAATGATCATTTTTCACCTAGTAGAAGAGCAAAGATTAAAATGCTCAGAATTGCTGAGTTATAGGAAGTCCAGATAAGTATGTAATCCTTGACTGAGGCTTTGATGATAGCTAAGCTGTCACTCGGCAAGATTTCATAGGAACAAACTCTTGTTTTTCAACTTCATTCTTATGCTAGGCAGTACAACCCATTGGATTAAGTCACTTCCCCATTTTTTCTCATCAATGTCCATGGGGATCCCTACTCCTTCCCCTCTCTGCTCTAGGTCTGATACGGTCAATGCAGAAAAGAAAAACAAATCTGGAGTATCGTCATTAGTGTTATCTATAACAGCAAATTTAAAAAAGCTAAGTGTTTATTAAAAGGGACTGGGTAAATAAATTTATGACATATTGATATGATGGAATATAATCTTTCAATCACATTGTAGAAAAATAACAGGAAAATATTCCTCTCTACAACATGATTTTAAGGACAATATTACATTTAGTTTTAAAAAATTATCAGTGAAGGAAATGGTCTGGCTGGCACATGCCAGGAATCCAAACATTCCATCCTTGGCCTGGTCCATTCCCGAATCATGTCTAATGCTCACTTGAATAAAGCATCCCCTTTCCACCCATAAGCCTCAGTATCTGTCCTGCATATTCTCACATCTGGCAGAGAACCAAAGGTAAGGCAGGGAAGGGTGTCTGAAGAGATCCCCAGCTACACAGGCTCGGCCCAGGTGTAGGGATGTAGGTCTGCCAAGAGGCAAGGCTAGAAATGACACTAACGTTAGAAGTGATACAGGAGTGGAGGATACCAGGAGATGATAAAGACTTGCTGATATCTGCAAATAGGAGAGAGAAAGAAAAACAATGAGAGACTGGAAAGGCAGTAAAACACAAGCAGCCTTGACATGAGGAGCTAAGAAAATTAATGACAAAAACATAAGTTGACTCCTCATAAGGAGCCTTAACTTGGTGAGAAATTCCTTTCAAAAAGATTTAAAACAAAGGGCCAATCTCTGCAATCCAGATAGATCTGCTACCTTAAATTTATGATCAGGAATGACTATCAAACTTCTTTAAATTCCAAGGGTGTGGCACAATGCAGATAATGTAATCTGCTTCATACTTGGTTACAGATGAAAATGGCAATCTCGGATGACATGAACATTTGATTCGTGCAAGGCCACCCCTCTCTGTCTTCCTAAACCACACTTGTAGGCCTCTTTGACATTACACTGTGGCAGCTGCCTATGGCCAGAATAGGACATTCTACCCTCACCGCTTCCTCTCCAGGCTGTGCAGGCTCAGTGTACGGCTGGAAGCCCTGACAGCGTATCTTTGAACAAAACAGACCATCCCTTGATTTATCCACACTTACTCCCACCTCCGGGTTTCTGATACTGTAAATTTGATAGAATCTAGAAGGGAGACTCCCCTGCAGGTTGGGCTCATAGCAGTCTCATCTAAAGTAGGTTAAATATTTCTCAAAGGGAAGGGAAAAGTTAACTATTAATAAATCATTGCTACTCAGGCCTCCTGTCAGTTGCTTTCACTGAAGCCAGCAGAAATGTACAATCTACTGCATTAAATCAGGGTTCTCAGCACCTGCGCTCTTAAAGATGTGATAAGCACCAAATTATTCCAAAAAGGATTATTTAAGGAAGCATTAAAAAAAAAATACAGGATATATTTTCCAATTGTCTATCTAGCTTTACACTTCTTATGTTCTTTCTTAAGTTAACAGAGTCAGCAACTTGGCCATTCGTCCTAAACTAAAACACATCTATTTCAAAACTGCAAAATTTCCTGCTCTATTTTCTCCTAATCTATATGTACTCTTATGAAAGACAGAGAACCAAATTTCTAAACACTTGTTAAACTTTTCTTAGAGCTTTATAGAAAAGTACAGAGTAAAATCCACTATGTACACAGTTTCTGGCTGGGTCATGGCCGCCCACCTGCATGAATTCTCCTGCAGAGAACAGAGGTGGTACTCTTCGTTTCTAACTTGTACCATTTGCTTGAACAGTGGTAACGTTTTAGCCCAGAGGGGCTTAATGGCTCCCATGTAACTCCATAGGGAATTCAAGATAATCTGAATTTAGAAGATCTGGTTCTTGCTTGTTTATACAACTTACCAATTATATGACCTTAGACAGATCATTAGGCACTGGGGGTCTCATTATATCTGCTTTTACAGATGAGAAAGAATCTATTACTTCTCCCATGTTCC
This sequence comes from Trichechus manatus latirostris, assembly GCF_000243295.1. Classification (NCBI taxonomy): domain Eukaryota; kingdom Metazoa; phylum Chordata; class Mammalia; order Sirenia; family Trichechidae; genus Trichechus; species Trichechus manatus. Next base: position 197,143 of record NW_004444127.1, on the reverse strand, counting down.
CAACAGAGCGAGGGTCAAATAAAACATCAGATATGAAATGATGTGAAAGCTGGACAGCCCTACACAAATGGAAGGAGCTGGTAAGAAGATTCCATCTAGCCCATCTGACACATTGGCATGTGAAGGGGCCTTTGATGGCTCTGGTTCTGGGATCCCAGTCTTCCTGCCTCCCTCCCTCCTTCCTTCCTTTATATATCAAGGGTCTCCTGCCTAAATCAAATTGTCCTAGGTATTATGAGGAATACCAAGACAAAACAGGAATGCCCTTAAGGTGCTCAAAACTTTACAGAAAATCATACTTCTCTACATGTTAAGCAATAAGAAAGAAACACAGATAATATGCTATGAGCACTAGGAGGAGGAAAAAAATCACTTCCTGCTAAGGGGGTCTGGGAAAACCTCACGGAGAAAGGGGTATCTGAGCAGGCCACTGAAGTCTGGCTAAATGTAAGCATTTGGAGATGATGGTGAAGAAAGGCATCCCAGTCAAAGGGCCAACAGTCAAAGGCACAGAGGAGGAAGAGCATGGAGCACACACAGAAAGGAAGAAGCTGTGTTGCAGGAAACCAGGAGCTTTTTGAGAGGGAAAGAAGGAAATAATGCTAGAAAGGTAGACTGGAGCCAGACTGCGGAAGGCCCTGCAGTCAGACTGAGTTTGGACTTCAGTATCATTTTTACCTCTGACCCTTGTGCCCTCCAATTCCCTGCATGAATAAACTATAACATATATCTCAGAGTCTTCTGAAGCTTCTCCCTTGATCCTCAGCTAGAATTGTCGATTTTCTTCCCAAACAGTGCTCAAATTTGGCCTCTATTAATTCTCACCTGGATTCCTGAAATAGTCTCCTGCCTTCAGTCTTCTCCCACTGACTCATTCTCCACATTGATGTCAGACGGATCCAAAATGCAAACCCCACCACATTAATTGCTTGCTTAAAAACGCTTCAGTGATTTCCTATTGTTGGTATTGTTACGTGCTGTCTAACGGATTCCGACTCCTGACGACCCTGGAAGATAGAGTAGAACCACCCCGTAGGGTTTCCTAGGCTATAATCTTTCCGGGAGCAGGTCGCCAGGTCTGTCTCCTGTGGAGTGGCTGGTAGATTCCAACAGCTGACCTTTTGGTTTGCAGCCAAGCACTTAACCATTGCGCCACCAGGGCTCCTTTTGATTTCCTATTACCTGCAGATAAAACTCTGACACCTTATGTAAGATACAGGGCGCTTTGTGATCCAGGCCCTGGCCAGGGTTCATTTTCTGCCTCTCCCTCATGAGCCTCCTTCACTCCTGCCACACTGAACTCCTTAAAGTTCCTCAAATCACCACACTTCTTGTCCCTTTGTACCTTTGAATTTGGAGTTCCTTCTGGATGGAAACTAACTGCCCCTTTTCTCTGACTAGTTAGTACCTACCCTTCTCTTTTAAGATTCAGATCATCATTTAACAGATCAGGAAGTACTAGGCAATATAATTAGACAAAAGAAAAAAAAAATAAAAAGTACAAATATTGGAAAAAGGAAGCAAAATTAGTACCTGTAGAAATGATTGTATATCTGGAAAACACATGAGAATCAACTTAAAAAAACATATGAAACAACTAAAGAATTCAGTAAGAGTGGTTACAAAATCAACATATTAAAACCAATAATGTGTCTATATGAATGGCTATTGTTGTTGTTGGTTGCTGTCAAGTTGATATTGACTCATGTGTAGCCAGTTAGAAACTCTAATTCAAGAAAGTACTGCTTTATCAGAGCACAAGAAGGCAAAATATCTTAAGATTAAATTTATCAGGACATGTGAAGGACCTACGTAGAGAAAACTTTAAAAATTCTACAGTTACTTCCAGATAGCAAGACCCAACACAATGGAACTCCTTAAGGGCATGGATCTTTCTCTGCCTTGTTCACTGATGCATTCTGGGTACACTGCCTGGAACACAGTAGGCACTCAATAAATATCTGATGAACAAACAAATGCCTAAAACAATCTAAAAATTCAATGTGATCCCAATCAAAATACAAACAGGATTACTTGGGGGAACCTGACAAAGACAACAACATTGAATTAAAAAAATACACACATGAAAGATCATTTCTTACCTAACAGGTGAGCAAAGATTAAAATACTCAGGGTTACTGAGAGCATGGAGAACCAGAATATCGACAATTTTATTTGTAAGACTATAAGTTAGTATAATATTTTGAAAAGGCAATTTGTTAACATCTATCAATATGTGAAATGTATATTTCCTTTAATTAAGCAATTCTACAATTATGACTTAATTCTCATACATTTATGTGTAAGCATAAATGAAAGAGATCCCTTGTAGTACTACTTCAGAACAGAAAATAAATAAAAGCAATCTAAATGTCTCTCAGTAATAATTTGTTACACACACGAGGCACGTGCTTCTTAGTTCAATCAAGTATATGAGACCACGTGGGCAACACCTGCCCAAAAGCAGAGCCAGAAGGCAGGAACGGACAGGAAACTTGGATGAATGAACACAGGGAACTCAGAGTAGAAAGGGGAAGAGTGCTGACACATTGCAGGGATTGCAACCAATGCGACAAAACAATTTGTGTATAAATTTTTAGATGAAAAACTAATTTTCTCTGTAAACTTTCACCTCAAGCACAATAAAATAATACTAATCTGTTATATAAGGTACATTCATGCAATGGAATACTATACAGCTATCCTAAAAACTAAAGAAGAACAATAACGAAATGGAACTATGTCCAAGATGTAATGTCAAATGTAAAAAGGCAAGTGCAGAGCAATAAGTATAAATGATATGATCCCATTAGTGTTTTAAAACTATATTTATGCTTATATGTGAATAGAAACACTTTGCAAGGTTATCTCTGGGTAATGGATTCAAGGAAAGAGATGAAGAAAAAAAAACTTAACCTTGAGCAGAAAAGAAAGGTGTTTGTTGCTATTTTGTTTGTTTTTACCATAAGCATATGTTTATTTCCTCTCAGGCATTCCTTTTTTCAGGAAGTATTCTGACCCCTCCCAGAGAGGAGAGATGCCCCTCCTCTCTACTCCCATGGCACTCTGTATACCACACTATTATAGAACCTCTCATGCAACTGTTGCCTGACTTGGCGGCTTTCCAAATTAGAAGTGAGCTCCCTGGAGGGCAGGGACTGTCTTCTTTTTCTGTATTCCCAGCACCCAGCAGGGCACTTGGCCATAGCAAGGAAAGAAGAAACAGAGGAAGGAGGGTGGGAGGTTCACTGCATGACTTCAAGCAGAGGCCTGGAAGATCAGTCCTACATGAAGATTAACCAGTGGCAGAATGGTGCACCCATCAGAGACGGGAGAGTCGGCTGAAAAGGAGGACTGGCCAGAATACAGAGACGATTAGAATGAAGAATGGAGAAAACTCTTACGTTAAAAAGTAGAGGGTTGTGAGCTGGGGCATGCAGGTATGTTCAAGAGCAGCTAGGAAGCAATAACTGCCAGCCCAGAGCTTCAGGCATTTCCAGGGAGAAAGAAGGCACAGCTGGAAGTCACTGTCACAGTCCCTACAGTGCCTTGTGATTCCTTCAAGCGAAGAAGTAGCTTCTGCTTACCTCGTCTCTCCGCTGGAAATACCCACAGGCCTCAGCCACAGTCTTGAGCAGATGACTACAGCAATCCATAGTGGCTCTACATCACTTTTGCTTCTTATTTGCCTCACAGGGTGTTAGAAATGTTAATAGAAATAATGTTCGCAAACGACACAGCACAGCCCCTGGCAGAGAGTAAGCACTCAAAATATAAGCTATTATGATTAAGTTGCTTATAGAACTTTTCCAAGAGTTCTAAGTACTACCAAGGCAAAAGTCATCAGGAAGTCTTTGATTTCCAACAAGACCCACGCTTTCCCATTTATCGCTGCAATAAATAAACACACTGTCATCCTAAGCACATTTAAAACAAACTAAAAGCTAGTGCTTCCGTCTTTCTTACTTTTATCATCACTTGAAAACTAAGCTGGCCTCATCAGGCCCCAAGTATAAAAAGTACACTCTCAGCTTAGAAAGCAACAACTTAAAAACCTCTACAACTGTAGTGCATGTTCCTCTGTTCCATGCTGACAGCTGGACCATGCCTCACATGGCTAGCACTGGAATTCACTTACCACAGCAGGAGGGTCATTCCACTCTTCGTAGGAGATGGCAGCATATGGATAGATCCGGTCATTGATAATCTGCAGGGTGGCCAGGGCAATGGCTTTAACTGACTGGAAGTATGCTTCCCAGAACCACTGTGCCTATAAAGAAAGCAAGATTAAATGAGCAACTGCAAGAGAGTGGAAGAACTTGATGTTCTATCACAATCAACCTTTCCAAAGAGGGGAATGCCTTGGGCAAATGCTCCCCTGCTGTTCACACCAGCTCCAGCATACATGTGCATCTATCAGATGCAGTCAAAGTGGAATGTGAGCGGGTGAAATGCATAGTGGATTCAATTTAGATACAAGAGAAACTATGTGATAATGAAAATATGACTGGATTACATAAATTCATAGTCCTTTTGTTTTTCAGAGACACAGTAAAATGCACACAGCTCAATGAACTTTTACATATGTAATACTTTTATAGGCACTACCCAGACAAAGATATAGAACATTCCAGCATCCCAAGGACTCCCTCATGCCATGTCCCAGTCAGTACCTCACCCCTCTAAGAGTATCTATCATTATTCTGACTTCTAACATGCTTACTCTTGAATTTTACATAAATGGAATCAAACAGTATTTACTCTTTTGTGTCTGATTTTTTTTGCTCAGCACTATGCATGTAAGATTTATCCACACTGTTGTATGCAGCAGCAATTTGTTCTCTTATATGGCTGTGTATATCCCATTACCGTATTTTTATGCAAATAACACGTCTTCTACGTTTGTTTGCTAACTGTCCCCTCCCTCTGTGAGGTATTTTTGTAAGTAAGCTGTGCTAATTTTTTTGAAAGCAACGTGTAAAAAAAAAAGGCATAGCAGCGCTTATGAAAATACCTCACGGGGGGAGGGCACAGTAGGCAAACAATGTAGTAGGTATGCATTATTTGTGTAAAAATACAGTATAAGAATATACCACAGTATCCATACATTCTATCTGGATAGACATTTGGGATATTACCAGTGTTTAATAATTAGGACTACAACTGCTATGAACATTAGTGTATATGTCTCCTGGTGGATATATGCACTCATTTCTCTTGGCTATTGTAAAGTCAGGGTCAATTCTAGCGACTTCTGTTGACTATGCAAATTGTGCAAACAAGTCCAGGGAGACTAAGATCACCCATTTATGATGTCAAATTGTGTGGTGGATAACAAATCCCATGCCACATGCCAGCTATGTCCTATGGAAATCTCAGCTTCCCTTCCCTGTTCAGTTCATACCCCAGCTGCTCACAGAGCCCTTCTCTCTCGTCCCCAGCCACCCAAGACCAAAAAAAAAAATAGGATATAAATGAAGAGACACATAGGGTAAGGTCTGGGAGGTACTTCCATGTTCCAAGGGGATGCACTACCTTCCTGAGAGCAGATGTTCACTCTTACCAACCAGGAAGCTCTCTGAGCCTCCATCTTATAAAACTTTTATTGGCCTCACCACATGGCCATGACAGATTACATCATGCATTGTGAGGCTTAGTCGGCCTTAGGTCCCCAGGTGGTCCCTCTTGCGCTGGTCAGCCCCCAACTCATTAGCCTCAGGTATTGGTATGGCTCTCAGGAACCAAGACCAAAGGCCAAATGGCTTTCTGCAAGGAGATTCCACACCTCATACAGAGTCACAACTCTAACCTATGATTCCTAAATCTAAATTCAGACCTTTTTCCAGCATATTCTAGAATGTCAACAGTACAAGCACTATAAGTTTTAGGACATGGGCATCTTTCAAGAAACTGAAATGTAAAAATTGACAAAGAAGTACATACAAACCTATACATACTGAATATCTACTTCCTTTTCTTTGTATGTTCTTTTATTGTAAGACAGACTCAAATTAAACCATCCTCAAACTCAATTATTCCAAAGCTTTATGCTCACATTTAATCACAGTGGAGACAGCAGCTTTGGGGTTTATAATAAACAATAATTGGTAACAAATCCACCTATAATACCAGCCAGAGGCACAACTGTTGAACACAGCTTCTAATTTAAGATGTCTCAAATCATCTAACTTTGTCCACCAAATTGCAATTTACTCGGAAAGGAAGCAAGCTTTGCCAATAATCATAGCTCAAGTGTCTCAGCCTGGGGTTAAGTGAACTTCCCAGGCTTAACTGTTTCTGCAGGACCACTCTAACACCTTGAAGTGTTCAGAAGGCATTATGATTTACAGCCCTTCTAGGACACAGTGTCAGCCACTTGTTGGCTGAGAGGAATGGGATTTCAGCTATGCTGGCAATATACGAAAGCACCACTGTTATCATCAAGAGAGCAAATGCAAATGGCTTATTATGGTTTCTTCTTTTCTAAAACATGGGCCACGTTTATCTTTATCTGAAAAGTCTGACTGAGGGATTCTTCAGCAACAATGCAAATTCCCTAGTCACTCTAAATTGTGGAAGCTACACAGTTGAACAGTTGAGTCACAAATGAATTGGTCCTACTAATATAACCTTGAACAAAGCATTTAACCTTTCTTGGTTAAACAGATACTACCACAATTTTATAAAGCATGCATATTTCAAAGCATAAGCACTACAAACTTCATATGCAGCTTTCAAATATTATAAAGCTCCTGGAGGGCAGGGGCTAGGCCAGCTTAATAAATTGTGTACTTGGCAAACTATCATAAGTACGCACTTCAAACTGAAATTGCTACTCAGTTTATGCATCAATTAAATGTGATTAATTTCTTTGATTTTCCATAATGTGAAGCCAACAGGACTAGCACTAACAAGTGTTTAAGGGCAGGCAGTGTACTATAGTGGAAAGATCACTGGCTATAAAGCTAAGTAGTCTTGTGCACTTTTAAATTACTTAACCTCTGTGTTTTCTGAATCTATAACATAGAGATCATACTATCTATCTCACGGGGCTGAGGAGATTCATTGAGATGAGGTTTATAAAGCTTCTCTGTGCTAGTGCAGAACAGGCAATCAGCAAATGTTAGCTCCCTCCTCAACACTGACATCCAACACTTAGGGTCTTTGTCACTTATATTAGAATACATTCAACTCTTGGTAGCTCTGTTTAGGGGTGGGAATGGGGGAAGGGAAGAGGAGGGAGGATGAAATGGGATCCCAATGTTACATTCTCCATTCCTCTCAATTCCTGGAGACAGGGAAGACAACCAGCTGGTCAAAGAATACAGTTGGAAATAATACAAATACGTCAAAGTGGAAATGTGAGAGAACCTTACACTGAGAAGTACAGCAATCAATAACATGTCCCTTCTAGCTTAATCTCTTAGCTTCTGAGGAAGAGGACAGGACCACTCTGGGAACTCCATGAGAGTAAAAAATGTCTGGTTTTGTTCGCCACTCAACTCCCAGCATCTAGCACAGAGCCTGGCAAAGAGAAGGCTGTCAAATGTGTGTTGAAAGAACGAATCCATCTAACAGAACTCCCTCACAGGCTCCAGGTGGCATAGGCACCAGCAGCATCCCACGGAACTTTTACAAATCTTCTAACAGTGCAACAAAGATTATATGATAGTCCAAATTACCCTAAAGTGGTCCAAGAGCATTTACATCCAAAAGTACAACACTGGCTCTCCAATGCCCTTTAATGAATGAGTCAACTGTAGATTTCCCTTTAATTAGAACCTCCTGAATGTGACCCAGGTCAAAGGGCTTCAGTATGGTATATTAAGGGATTTTTCTAAGGAAAATCACAAAACAAAACAATAAACCAGCCAGCTATGCTTTTGTCCCGATTTCCAATTGGTAATGCTGTCCAAACACCTGACAATGACATATAACTGTGGATCATCACTTCCTCAAACACTACTCTATTTCCCCTCCCCAATCCACTGGTTGGTCAAACATTAAAAAGTTCACTTCTGTGTCCTTCTTTTCATGCAAGATTTAAGTGTGTCAATGATAGTAGTATGTGGTTACATGAAAGTGATCTTTGGCACTTAATACTTCTGGAGCAGTTCCATCATTTACTTGTTTCTTTCTAATGCTCCTATGACAATGAACTGCTTCATAATCAGTATTTGGCAGTATTTGTTTTGTTGTGTTTTCAAAATTTTCTCTTAAATTATGTAAATACCCTGTTAATGACTGGTAGAGATCTGTGCATGTCTTTAAATTTATTTCTGAATCTTGGAAAGCTTGACTCATCTGACGAAAATGCTGCAATGTATTATTCCACATAACCAACATAATTACATATTCTAGTGTTTGCAAAAAAAAAAAAAAAATTCACTTCTGTTTAAGAAGCAGAAAGCCACAAGAGAACATGGAACCCACTACAACAACGAGAAAAAGCTACCAGCTAATCTGCAGACATCAGAAGTTTTCTTGGGCTCAGCAGAGAGCTAAGGTTGTTCGGCAATCAGGTGAACCAAATTTCAAAGGGTGACAAGCCCCTCCAAGAAAGGATGGGATATACAAATTATTTCACCTGTGGGAGAGCACAGGAAGAAGAGGTGGCTGCCATAAAAGCAGATATGACAAAAACAGATACATTTTAACTAATTCTTAAAACTGAGTGGGGGTTGGAAGTACAGTTTGGAAGCCTCAGGCACAAGGGGAGTCCTCATTCATTTGCAAGCTCTTTTTTCCTGGATGCTCCCAAGAAAGACTGGGGCAGGGGAGGAGACCGGAGAGAGTCCCTCTCAGAGGCATAGTCCCTGCACACTTCTTGGACTCTTCTCTCATTCAAAGCAAAAGCCGTAAACTGCTCATCCCAATTACTGACTAGATTCAGCCAATCTCCCACACTAACATCCTGACAGAGAAGAGGTATGCCCATTTCTGGGTATGAATGAGATTTACCTCAATCTCTTCTGTTTTTAAACACACAGTGTTCATCATTCAATCAAAATTTACAAGAGACAAACAAACAAAACAGAGAAAAACATTCCAATGTCAAGAGATAAGGCTATCAATACAACCAGAGACAAAGATGACCCACATACACAGGTCAAAGAGCTTCAGTATGGTATATTAAGGTTACATAATCAGTATGTTGTAATTAGGGCCCTGGTGTTGCAGTGGTTAAAAGCTCAGGCTGCTAACCAAAAGGCTGGGAGTTCAAATCCACCAGTCGCTCCTTGGAAATCCTGTGGGGTGGTTCTACTACATCCTATAGGGTCGCTATGAATCAGAATCGACTCGACAGCAATGGGTTTGGTTTTTTTTTTTTTTTTTTTGGTTAATCAGTATGTCAAAGAATTTAGTGAAAAAGGTAGAAACCTTTATGAACATATGGGGATTTTCAGCAGAGATGAAAACTATAAAAAAGAGCCAAGTGAAAATGCTAGAAATAAAAAGCATGATATCATAAGTGAAGAATTCCTTTGACAGGCTTATCAGCACATTAGACACAGCAGAGGAAAGAATTAGTGGACTTAAAGCTAAAACAATAGAAATTATCCAAATTGAAACGCAAAAAGAAAAAAAGAGTGGCGGGGGAGAGGGACAGAACAGAGCATTCAAGAACTATAGGACAATATCAAATGTTCTAACATACCTGTAACTGGAATCCCAGAAGAGAGAGAAACATAAACAAGCATACAGTAGGAGATAAAATGACTAAGAACTTTCCAAAATTAAAGACAACAAAACACAGACCCAAGAAACTCAAAGAATCAAAGCAGGATAAAGAAAGCATTCACCTCAAGAAGTTTAAGAAATAGTTGTACTGTTAAAAATACGAAAGTACTTTCTCCCTCTGAGCAAACTAGGGGGTTGAAGAGATCTGAGCTATAGGAAATTTTCACTTAGCACACTAATATTGACAGAACCATTTATTTCAGGTGAAAGGCTAGAAAATACTTCCACACCTCATGTATTTATTTTTCAAAGCTGTTTGAAGATGAATCTGAAACCTTTCAGAGGGATTCCAAGCCATTCCAAATGCATGTACCAAAGACTCATTACCTCCTTTTCACGTGTTTGCTTTTACAAAATAGAACCAAAAAGCATTCCTAACTTTCCAAAGCCTGCTGTCTAACAGGCTCCTCAGTGTTACACTGGCTCTTCTTGTGACTACTCGCTGTAAAGGTGACAGCACAAGAGCAAAGAGCCCAATGTCCTTCATGGATAACCTCACAAAAGTCCAGAGGTAATAGACTCTAATAATCTCTATCTCATAGTTGGAAAAATTCAATGGTTTGAGGTCAAATTATAATCCAAGCATCCTTATTTCTAGTTGAAAATTACTGCAAGCAAGACTTTTTTGATTACTGTTTCACTTACTCCATTTTTATAAACATAAAAATTACATGTCCACTTACTTAAAGTTAGAGAGGGAAAGCAACAACAACAAAAACCCTCAGAGGCACTTCCCATGGGCTGAAGATTTCATAAACATGAACCACGCCCATGTTACCAGTTTTCCCACAGGAGTAGAAGTTCATAAACATTTGATACATTTTTATATAAGGATTTAAAAAGCAATAAATATAATTTATGTTCCTTTAACAGAAAAAAGGAATTTCTGAAGCAAAAAAAAGTTAATATACTAGGGATTTGTCAGCACATCATTTTCTTTTACTGAAAATATTTATTTTGTTAATTTAGTTACATTAAAAAATCCCTTATTACATAAAATATAAGAGCACCTTTAATCATTCCCTTATTCATGAAGCAATTTTATTGACCTTCTCCAAATAAATCCTCCACCTAAAAGTCTCTTACACCTCTGAAGGCATTTTCCCATCATCTAGCAGAGTTTTCCCAGCCCTATCACCTTCATCTCTCAATTAGGTGAACACGCCACGCTAGGAACCTACACGTCCCTACAAATGTCCCATAAATACTTGGCTGCTAACGAAAGGTCAATAGTTCGAATGCATCAGCCACTCCTTGAAAATTTTATGGGGCAGTTCTACTCTGTCCTATAGGTCACTATGAGTCGGAATCAACTCGACGGCAACGGGTTTGGTTTTTTTTTTCTGGTAGGGCAGTGGGTTTCTGTGGGTTCCCACAGCTTCTTTACACTGGGATCCTGCTGTTCCTCTACAGTGAGGCCATGTGCCTTGGAAAATTGGAACAGATTAAGACGATACATATAGGGTCACTGCGAGTCTGAATTGACTCGATGGCAACTGGTTTTGGGGCCCTGGTGGCACACTGGTTAAGTGCTACGGCTGCTAACCAAAAGGTCAGCAGTTCAAATCCACCAGCCAGTCCTTGGAAACACTATGGGGTAGTTCTACTCTGTCCTATAAGGTCGCTATGATTCAGAATCCACTCGACAGCAACATTTTTTTTTAAGAAGATACAACTCCATTCTCAATGCCACAACTAATTTTTCCCAGTAATAGCAACAGAGCAGGACAAGTAAGGACTCTATTTTAAGCCGTGTTGCTTCAGGGGAACAGCTGAGAGAGTCTTTTTAGATGCAGTTACCACCCAGGGCAGGATCCAATGTATCACACGTTAATGAACAAATTTTTGTTCTTCTCCTAGGATCTCATATACAGCCCAGTAATTCTTGCTAGGAATTAATCTCTCCTAGGATATAATCTCAATTTTAACTTGTCCCACTTTTCTATCCTTCTAAAAATACATCAGAATTTAGAATCCACAGTGGGCTTTATGCTGTCGTCGTTGTTACTGCTTTGCCTTTTTAAAAATAGCCTCATCCCAGTAGGCACAGAGGTAGTGAAAAAAAAATTCATCTTAATATTAGTAAACACAACTACTTTGTGCCATAATAAATGGACCCTTTTTTCCTCTTTCTTACCTTTCTCAGGACTGAGAACTTGCTCACAAACTTGGCTGGCTTCAGAGCACTTGTTCTTCTAAATCTAACTTTTTCCTCCTAGCATTTTTGTTGATCATCTCTTAACTTTCCCCATCTAAGACTACTTTCCTGGCCCTGAGATGAAGAAGGTTTTACATATTCTTCCGGGCTGTGTCTCCCTAGCATGCTCCAAAGATTTCTAAAGGACTCTCAACATCATCAGCAGCAGCTCCATCCCTGTAACAGAAGTTAAATATACAACAGTTTCCCCTTTGTGTAGATTAATCTCTAAGAGTTCTAGATCTTATTCTTACACCCAACACTATGAGTCACTCAAAGGTTAGAAAAACAAGCAAGTACATGGACCAGTACTCAAATTCTATTCTCAAACAGAGCTGGCTGGAGAACTCCCAAGGGCATACGTATATATATATGCACGTGTCATCCATTTTGAAGCAAAGCTTTCCTTCTGTTTATCTCCAGTCTGTGTTTACATTTATGGGGGTGAGTAAAGAATTAACATGCAATTAGTTGTACTTGTTGTTACCAGAAAAAATGGCTACAGAGAATATTCCTTAATAATCACAAAAACGTAAGGAAGAGGTCTGAATGGTGAAGTCCAAGGCAGTACTTTCTGATAGCAAAACAATGTACTCATTTTATAAGTTTATAAGAGCTTTTAATTAGACAAGGTGTTTTGTTTCAAGGGCCAGTGCATATTTACAAGTTCTTTACAGCTCACATAGCATCAGATTATACGGCTGATTTCTATACAGAGTTGAAAACCTGAGCTATCATCACAGAAAGGATACAGAGAACAGAGGAAGAACTAGAACATGTGACAAAGAGAGGCGAATGATGAACGGGGATTCCAAATTGCTTGCTTTGTCTAAGCCATGCAGTAGGGTTTAGACTGATAGAGGTAAATTAGTAAATGGGGAGAAAAGAGACAATGAAGGCAAGGAGAAGCAAGCTATAAACCATCTTCAACAAAGGAATATTCCAAAAGACTTGTTTCGGTGTAAAAGACAAACATCCCTGGAGAAAGGGTGACAGAAGTCAATTTAATTCTGACAGTTAATTTTGCTTCCAATACTTCTGGCCTCACATGATGAAGTCTCTGTGTCACCTTAGTTTTTTAAATAACTTGTGCCCTGGCTATTAACCAAGAAGAATCCATTGCTCTGAAAAACACACAATGAGGCGGGTAAGGCCATGATCTTATCTTGGCCAAGAAGACCAGATTTCTGTCGCTTAAAAAAATTTTTTTCTTAATCGTTCAACAGATTTTGTCTTTATTATAATTCACTACTAAATGAAGACATAATCAACCTGATTCTGAGGGCTAGGTCACATATATATGTGTGTATGTGTTGGGGCAGAGAAGGGAGGGTAGAAAGGCCTGGTGATCTACTTCCAAAGAATCAGCCATTAAAAACCCTGTGTAGGACAGTTCTACGCTGACACACACGGGGTGGCCATGAGTCGTAATGCACTTAACAGCAACTGGTTATAGGTGATAAGGAGCTGAGAATGTGGTTAGAAAAAAAACATTCCATTTACCTCAGAAGTGACCTCCACAATAGAAAGCAAAACCCTTTCTATTTCAATGAAGTCACTAAATAATAACTATTGTCTTCAGCTCTTGTAGCTTAGAGAGACATTCGCTGCTGCTGCTGTTGTGTATCACAGCAACCCTACAGGACTGAGTATGACTGTCCCATAGGGTTTTCTAGACTGTAATCCTTATGGGGGCAGAGCGCCAGGTCTTTTCTCCCATGGAGCAGCGGACGGGTTCGAACTGCCAACCTTTCAGTTAGCAGCCAGAAGCTTAACCATTGTGCCGCCAGGGCTTCTTGTAGAGACATTAAACCAAAAACGAAACCCAATGCCACTGAGTAGATTCCGACTCATAGTGATCCTATAGGACAGAGTAGAACTGCCCCATAGGATTTCCAAGGTTATAAATCTTTATGGAAGCAGACTGCCGCATCTTTCTTCTGTGGAGTGGCTGGTGGGTTCAAACCACCGATCTTTTGGTTAGCAGACAAGTGCTTTAACCACTGTGCCACCAGGGCTCCAGTATAAAGACATTAGTAGACATTCTATTTACCTCACCCCTTCACAACTGTCAGGTACTTGAGGACAAAGATCATAGCTTGTACAGCTTTGAAACATGTATAGCACCTTAGTCAAAGTAGGCATTTAACAAATATTTTAGATGATAGTAATTCAAAAGGTGCTTTACAAAAAAAAGAAACAGAGCTGTCAGGGATTGAATTGTGTCCCCCAAAAATATCTGTCAACTTGACTGGGTCATGATTCCCAGTATTGTATGATGTGTACCATTCTGTAATCTGATGTGATTTCCTTATGTGTTGTAAACTCTATCACTATGATGTAATAAGATGGATTAGCAGCAGTTATACTGATGAGGTATACAAGACTGGATAGTGTCTTAAGCCAATCTCTTTTGAGATATAAAAGAGAGAAGCCAGCAGAGACACATGGGAACCTCACACCACCAAGAAAGCAGTGCCAGGAGCAGAGTGCATCCTTTGGACCTGAGGTTCCTGCGCTGAGATACTCCCAGACCAAGGGAAGACTGATGACAAGGACCTTCCTCCAGAGCTGACAGAGAAGACAAAGCCTTCCCCTGGAGCTGACACCCTGAGTTTGGACTTGTAGCCTACTGGACTGTGAGAGAATAAATGTCTCTTTATTAAAGCCATCCACTTGTGGTATTTCTGTTATAGCAGCACTAGATGACTAAGACAAGAGCTTTATAAACAGACTTCACACTTTTTAATCACATGTCACAAATTCTTCCCAATCCCAAGTATGCCACTTGAACTTTGTAAACTCAGGCCATCTACTTAGCCTCTGCGGTGCAATGGATAGCTTTCACACGGTCTTTCTCACCACGGTCTTGCAATTCTCACAAAATGACTGGGTGGGACTATGCAAATAAGGTGCATGGCACTCTTGTGGGGATGGGACCATGCAGATAGGTGTATGGAACCCTAAAAGGGGATTGGTCGGTTTTGCCATGTGCTAGGCTTAAAAGAGAGCCAATCTCACAGCAGAGGGAAGATCTCACCACCACCAAGAAAAAAGAGCCAGCGGTGGAGCACGTCCTTTGGACCCAGGATTCCTGCACTGAGAACCTCCTAGATACAGGAGACAGAGAGAAAGAGCTGTAACACCAGAGACAGTGAGAGATGGCAAGAAGCAGGGGCAGAGAAATGGTGGCAGCAGAGGCAGCAGAACCACAAGACTGGCAGGAGATGGCGCAGTGGGCTTCCTGGCCCACAGAGTGAGAGAGCTGAGCCCCTTCGGGCAGGAGGATGCTGGAAGAATGGTGTGCCTCCATGCACTTATCGGCAGAGCTAAAAGAGCTTTGGGACACTTGCCCGAGCAGGGAAGAGGACAAGGGGCCAGAGAGAGTGGGAAGTGAAATTGCGGGCATAACTGAGAAGAGGCTGTCCTAATCAAAGAACTGTATCCTGAGTTCCTGATTCTGAATTGTAACCTATTACTTCCCTAATAAACTCCCTAATCATGAGTACTGTCTGTGAGTTCTGTGTGGCCATTGCAACAAATTATCAAACCCAGCAGAGAAGTAGAGAGTGCCATGGGAGGAAGTTTGTGTTAGAATTGGTAAAAAGACTGGAAGGTGGAGGCATGTCTAACCTCCACCTAGTAGGAATCAGCCTTAGGCTGTTGATCCTGATTCTTCTTCCCTCTTGTGAAGTTAGAGGAGGTCACACACCTCCTGCCATGCCATTCTTACAGCCTCTGAGGTTCACTTTCCTCCTTTATAAAAATGAGAATAATAACAGCTACTTCATCATGTTTTCAGGAGGAAGCTTCTAATACAGTACCAGACCGTAGTTAACAATGTTACTTCTTCCCTTCCCTTTGCAAAACTGGGAAATGTGAGTTCATGACCATACTCATGAAAGGACTCATGACCACAGAACAAGACAATAGTAAAATCAAACCCGGCTCTTCTGATTCTTGGGTACTGGCTAAAATTTCAACCTTTGCTCTGAGGCAGGAAAAGATCTTGCCAGATTAGTACTTTCTGCTAAAGATAATTTTATCATTAGTAATATTCTATTTGGATTCTAGAAAACCACAGGATCTGAGTGGAGGTCACATGCTCCTTTTCTAAGCTAAAGGCATCATGAAAGAAGAGGCATTTTCTATTCAATATTCTTAGGATGGGGAAGTGGGATTTCTTGCTAAAGAATTTATACTGAAGTCATCTAATATCCATAGGTCCCTGGATGTGCCTGTAAGTTTGCCAAGGCTTTCAATCCTGTTCCTCAGGCAGGAACCCAAGCAGAGCAGGAGGGTAATCCATGCTATTTTCTCCATCTTCCTACAAGACCTAGTTTTTCCAGAAGTGAAAAGTGGAGCCGGGCTGTTTTACAACTAGAGTTTGTTTGATCTGGAAGCATTAGGATTGAACACATAAGCCCCATGCTACCTTTCCTATGCCACTTTCACCATTATGTTCCCAGACACCAAAGATGGTTTGTGATTTTCATGCTTTTGCCCTATTTAAAAAAAAAAAAATGCTTTCAAAATAAATGCTACTTGGAGAAAGAAGAAAAAGGGGTAAAAGAGCTGTAAGAAAGGGCTTGGTGAATACTCTGAGGGAATGCTCAGATGTTATGACCTCCTCTCCTATGGGAAACAAGAAGGGATAGAGGAGGAAAAGGGGGAAGCCCGAGTCATGTTTCTTGACATATGACAGACAGCTCCTGAAATAGAAAGCCATAGGTTTCAAGTCTCAGGGGTATCACCTTCAAATATGTCAATGTTCTAAGGGTGGATCAGTTTTCCCAACTGCCAAAACCCTGCTGTGAGGTGAGGTCCCAAGCAAAACACAAGGCTCTGACTGGGAGCCTTTGAGGTGGCAGGAGCCATGAGGAGTTCAAAGGCAAGGCCGGCCAGTGGCTTACACCTCCAAGAGCCACCGGGGTGAAAGGTTACTAAAGCAGGAGCCACTGACCAATAAAACTGTGTTTGGTCAAGCCTTCTCAGCAAAGAGACTAGAGATTCATTTCTGCCATGCCCAGTTTTCTGAGTTATCTACCTCTCTGAATTCCACTGTCCCCTAGGCTAGATCAGGGAGCTTCTTTAGTGATTAGCTGCTGATTGGCTCTCTTTCCTGGCTGGTTCCATGGAACAGTTGAAAGGTGGATTGGAAACCATTAATCACAATCTATCATCAAAAATAAATAAATAAGAGCACAACACAGGTCAACAAGTCGTAAAGGAATCTGCCCGGGCTTTGCTATGCCTAAACCAGAAAGAAAGAAAGCATAAGTTTGTTTGATTAGAGAAGGCATATATAAAATAAGCCTCACAGCAACCAGGCATACTTGAAAGGTCTGCTCCTTTTAATTAAAACACACATACAAACATGACCATGTGAAGGGGCTGAGAGGACACATGCTTAAGAGGCTTACTTCATCCCTAAAACTCTCGTTATGTCGTGCCATGTTGGGGCGATGTTCTCTCCTCTATTCTATATCCCATGTCATAATAATTCCAAAGAATGCTAAGGAGATATTATTTGGCAGGTTCTTCTCTTGCTATAACTACTAACGCAGCAGCCAGGTCCCACAGTGGCCATTTCCACTGTTACTACCCATTCCCAGAAGAAAAGAAATTGAGAATAGCGTTGATCCAATGCCATTTATCACTGCTCCCCCTGGCCAGAGATACAAGAATCCTCTATAAGCTGCTTGCTGTTGAAAAGCCCTATCTTCTGATTAAGGGTTATTAAGATAAGCTCTCCTGGTGATCCTGAGTGGAAACCCCAATGTACGCTCCCCAAATTGGGGGTGTGAAAAGAGGGAGACATTTGCAGTAGCTACACTTGCTGCATCAGTGGTTTTCCATTTTTTTCCCTGCCTCTGCTCCCATGAAGAATGACATACACCTATGAGTAAGAGTAACTGTGGTTCATTATGGTGGCAGCTTTCAAGAGAGATCCATGCCACCACTCCCACCCCAGACAGCATATAACAATTTGAGTGGGAATGCTTTCACCACTGCTATTCAACATTGTACTAAAAGTTCTAGCCAGAGCAATCAGGCGGGGGGGGGGGGGAAGGTAACCAAATTGGAAAGGAAGAAGTAAAACCATCTCTTTTTGCAGATGACACAAAAATACCAAACAATCCACAAAAAAGCTACTAAAGCTAATAAATGAATTCAGCAAAGTCACAGGGTACAGAATTAACATGTGAAAATCAGTTATGCTTCTATACACCAGCAATGAAAAACCTGAAAAAGAAATTAAGAAAAAAGTCCATTTACAACAGCATCTAAAAGAATAAAATACCTAGGAATAAATTTAACCAGGGTGGTGGGGGGAGGAGTGAAAGACTTGTACACTGAAAACTATAAAATATTGCTGAAAGAAATTAAAGAAGACCTAAATAAATGAAAAGATATCTTGTGTTCATGGATTGGAAGACAGTATTGTTCAGATGTCAACACTACCAAAAATGATAATACAGACTCAATGCAATTCCTATCAAAATCCCAATAGCCTTTCTTACAGAAATGGAAAAGTCAACCCTCAAAGTCATTTGGAATAGCAAGGGGCCCCAAAGAGCCAAAGCAATCTTGAAGAAGAACAAAGTAGAAGGACTCACACTTTCTGATTTCAAAATGTACTATAAAGCTACAGTAAACAGTCTGACACTGGTATAAGAAAACATATAAACCAATGAAGCAGATGGAAAGCCCAGAAATAAACAGAGCGTTGAAAAGCAAAGCTGTCACTTTGAGGACAAAGGTACACATCTGACCCAAGCCATGATATTTTCAACAGTCTCACATGCACGCAAAAGCTAGATAATGAATAAGGAATACCAAGAAGAATTGATGCCTTTGAATTATGGTGTTGGTGAAGAATATTAAATATACCATGGACTGCTAGAAGAAAGAACAAGTCTGTCTTGGAAGAAGTACATCCAGAGTGCTCCCTGAAAGCAATGGCGAGACTTCATCTCGTGTACTTTGGACAAGTCATCAGGAGGGACCAGTCCCTGGAGAAGGGCATCACACTTGGTAAGGAAGAGGGTCGTTGAAAAAGAGGAAGATCCTCAATGAGATGGACTGACACAGTGGCTGTAACAATGGGCTTAAACACAGCAATGATTGTGAGGATGGCGCAGGACTAGGCAGTGTTTCGTTCTGTTGTACACAGAGTTGCTATGAGTCAGAAACGACTTGACGGCACCTAACATCTAAGGCCAACTGATTTTTGACAAGGGTGTTAAATCCATTCAATGGGGAAAGAATAGTCTCTTCAACAACTGATGCTGAGACAACTGGATCTTCATATGCAAAAGAATGAATTGGACCAGCACCTACACCATATACGAAAATTGACTCAAAATGGTTCAATTACCTAAATATAAGAACTAAAACCATAAACTTAGAACAAAACATAGGGGTAAAGCCTCTTGACCTAGTTTTCGACACCGGATTCTCAGGTTTGACAACAAAAGCATGAGCAACAAGAGAAAAAATAGATAACCGGACATCATCAAAATTAAAAATTTTTTTGCAAAGGATTTTATAAAGAAGAAACGACCTACAGAATAGGACAAAATATTTGGTAGTTATTTATCTGATAAGGGTTTAATATCCTAAATATAAAAGAACTCCTATAGCTCAACAATAAAAGACAAACAACTCAATTAAAAAATGGGTAAGGACCTGAATAGACATTTCTCCGAAGCAGATATTAAAATGGTCAATAAGCACATGAAAAGATGCTTAACATTAGGGAAATACAAATCAAAATGACAATGAGATACCATTTGGCACCTCCTCAGGAGAAAAGACCTGGCAAACTGCTCCCGTAAAGAAATGCGAGTTATTGCTCAGGGGGTACTGAGTTTCTGTTTAGGGTGATGAAAAACATTTGAAAATGGATAGTGGTGACGGCTGCACAACATGAGGAATAAAATTAATGTTACTGAATTTTACAATTAAAATGCCAAATGTCTGATTATATAAGATCATCAAGACCTGGTTGAATTAACCTTAAACTTAACATTTGAATACATACATGGACTTCAAACACTTGAGAAGAAACCATTTGCTTCTTATAATACAAAGTACTAGAATCTGAAAGATAACCAGTAAATGGCTCTCCACTATTAAACTCCTTATTCAAATGGGGAGTAAGTATACATTCAAATATAACAAAATTAACCTTTACGTTACCTACCAGGAGAGACATAATTGCCAGAAATGGTTTACATGGAGCTACTTCTGTACCAATTCTGGTCTGATTCAGTATTAAAGGCCTTTAAGTGAGGACAGATAAAATAAATACATCTGAATATCATCTTGTGTTCCCACGAACAGTAGCATGGAGTGATAAGATTAACTACATGCCAAGCCAAAATAACTTTGCAACCTCAAACTCTCTCAATCTCTGTAATGCTGAGGGAGACAAAATATATCTATATAAATAAGGACAGAGTCCTCTACTTCTACTTTTGCCAATGTTTTACATTATGGCACTGACATTCAACAAGTATAAATAAACAATACAGCTTAATTTATGATCCAGTTTAACTCCTACTGAAGACTTGAGAACAGTGAATTCTTTACTAACCATCCTGACACTTGATAATTTACAAGTTATCATTTTGTAAACCAATCTAGAAAGTTTTCTAAGTAGGTATATAATGAATTTGCAAAACCTGCACTGCATTTCCTGTAATGAGCAATTATTTCTCAGAAGTGCTTGGCAAATAGTCCCAACTCTGTGGGAAATCAGCCCCAGAGAGTTAGACAATTCTTACACAGGCTGCAAATTAATATTTAACACCTTTATTAGAGAGGTCATTTCCTGAAGCAATGCTCCATATCGGGGACTCTTTACAAGGGATTATCCCATGGTTAGCTTTAGAGACAGTTCTCTCATCAGTTGCCACAAAGGGAGCTGGGATCATTCCACCCACCCTGACACCTGGAAAAGGCTTTGTAATGAAGAATGTTCATAATTATGTATTTACTGAGAACTTCCAATATATTTAAATTTAATTTTTAAAAATTATACTATAAGCAACAATACCCAGTTCACTGCCCTAAATTAGGCTTCTTCACTAATTCCAGGATAACAATTTAATCCCCAGAAAAGTATAAAAAAAAAATTTTACCACTGTGGAGTTTGGGGCATTTTGTTTTGTTTTACTGATCATTTGGTTTTTATACCTAATTACTCTACCCACAGGAGCTACACAAGTAATAAAAAGAACCCATATTTTTTATTGTTTGCTCAATTAAAATCATTAGTCCTAGACCAACAGCTATATACATTTGATTAACTTACTCCAAAAAGTCCTTGCTATTGCGTCAACCTCAAGCTAAATGGCTATTTTAAATCAAGACCTTTCCAAATTAAACACACTTGCAAAATTGCTCATGTCCAAAACTACTTGAAAAAGGAAAAATAATGTGTTTGTGCCAAAAAAGGGCTCAGAGTGGTTAAAAAATATATTCATTGCATTTGTGTTTATCACTAGCAATCTCTTCCTAAAAGCTTTAGTTAGAAGGAGAGCAGGCAGGTATAAAGTACATTCTGAGGGCATACTTTGCCCACCCTACTCCCTTTGGAAGTCAAAGCTGGAAGTTGAAAGGAGAAGAGGGTAAGCATGCTCTTCTTTAGAATGCCTGGAAAAGCATTCTGGTTGGGAGATGCCAAAGATTTTGAAGCTCCCATCATGTCGCTGGCCTTGATCCAGGTAATGGTTTTTCCTTTCCCTCAGCTATCTGCTGCAAGAGTTCTCCAGCAAAGAAAGAAAGGAAGAGTGGTAGGGGAGAGGGAGGAGCAGCTTCCAATCCATTTCTCTGTAGCTGAGAGGGTAAAAAGGGCCAACCGCCCCAGGCTGACATTTATAGAGGGCCTGGTGTTTCCAAGAAGCACTCTGGGAGGATTACTGAAGGGTTAGCAATCTGCTCTAAAAGGGGCAGCAGGGCAGACTGATGAAAGTCCTCTAAATTTGATCATCGTGATGCTGTGGATGTAGAGACAGCGGGCTGGAGTTGGCAAAGACATGCAAGCAGAGGTCTAGCCAGTCAGACTGCCTTTGGGAACAAAATACATTGTAAACTCAGCCACCCCAATCCTCCAGGGTTGCCCAACTCACTTGCCTGAAGCTTGAAAGACAACCGCCAGTGGAATGGCATTTCCAATCATAGGACAAAAACAAAAGCCCTTGGAAAACCCTCTCCTGCCCTCACTGACCTGCCCCACCAACAGGAGGAAAATTTATCCTGTCCATGGCAAGGTTCCAGACCTGCAAAGGTTAATTATCTTGCCAGTTTTTTACCCCTGAATCACTTCTGTGCCACCCAATCCCCTTTGCCTGGCTTTTCTCTTCAATTTTTATATCAGAAGTTTCACACGCCTGCCTCAGCTCCTGGACTCGGCAGAAAGGCCCATATAGCTGTCAGCAAACTGATAAGAACTTTAAAATGACTCCACAGGGCCTCTTTATAAAGAAGAGCCAAAGAAGCCCATAAAGGAGAAGGGCAGGGGCCACGGAAACCAGCCGCTCACACTGTTTTAACGTGGCACTAAAATGAGCTGCAGATTTATGGGAGTGTTTTAGCCCCTGGCCCAAATCATCTGGGGGCTGAGGCTCATCTCTGCTCTCCAGCGGGATTTCAAGTATGGGCTGGAGCTAGCTAGAAAGGAGTGGGGGAAGGGAGGCAGAGGTAGCAAAAGAAGAAGAAAAGGGAGGAAGTAGAGAATACTAGGAAAACTGTATTCTACTATATTAGAACTCATTCTCCTCTCAGGTGGATGTGAATAATGGCTATTTCAAAGATTTCTGACCAGTCCTCTTAAATTCACATTAAAAATTTCTTTATTTTCAGTTCATATCCAGTAGACTCTCGTTCTTCAACCATCCACCACCCAAATGTCAATTCTGATTTTAACTTTTGCTGTAAGTTTATTTTCTTCAACTTTTTAGTTTAAAAAAAATGAATAAAATCATGATTTGGCAGAGAACAGTTTAGAAGAGGAAAAAAAGCCTCAGGCATAAAATTTTTTTCCCACTGGAAAAGGGAAAAGGAGTAATAATACTTAATCCAAATATGCCACTGAGTTTAAAAAAAAAAAAGGCCAGCAAGAGAATCACTGATTTTTATCTTCCTACCAGCCATTCTAAGGAGCCCTCATGGCACAGTGGTTAAAGTGTTCGGCCGCTAATCAAAAGGTCAGCAGTTTGAACCCACCAGCTGCACTGCAGGAGAAAGAAAGTCTGCTTCTGTAAAGATTTACAGCCTTGGAAACCCTATGGGGCAGTTCTACCTTGTCCTATGGGGTCGCTACGAGTCGGAATCGACTCAGTGGCAGTGGGTTTGGTTTTTTGGTTCACCAGCCATTCTGATTCTAACAAAAAGGCAAAGAGGTGAACCTTATTCCCTGCCAAGATGAGAAGTATACCCTATCCACAGGAATAAATTTTGTTTCAAGTTTGCAAGCCCAGAAACAAATGCATAATACATCCGTGTTGGTAACTCACTGTGGTTCCTTAAGAACATGCTTAATACCAGGAAGCTTCTTCCAATAATCAAATGCAGACCCTGGAGAAGCTCTCCCAAAAGATTGTTATTTAAGCAATACAACTACTCTACGGTATTGTATTACTAACCCCAGTTTTTATATGCAAAAATTGAAGCTTGGAAAGTTAAGTAAAACTTGGCTACATAGTCACAAAACTGGTACATAGATGGCAGAGCTGGGATTCGAATTCAGGTCTCTCCAACTCAAAGGCCCCTGTTCTTTCCATTACCAACATTTTTCAGACTTTTTGGACTGGGACCTACAGTAAGAAATACATAGATGCATTTTATACTATAATTCACTACACATATGCACATATAACTGAAATAAGGTTTCACGAAATACCCTTACTACGCGTGATGCTCTCTAATATTTTCCTTTCCATTATATTTCATTTAAAAACCAAAATGCCAGCCATGACCCACTGAATTGACTTCATGATCCACTAATGAATCATAATCCTCAGTTTGGAAAATACTGTACTACATGATGCCAACTCCTCTCCCCACCCCCCACAAAAAAAAAAAAGTCACCAGACTGGGAGTTCTAGCTAGTCTTAACTCTGGTCCCAGCAATTCTTTCTCCAGATGACTTGAACTCTAGGGTATACACTTGCTATATCAAATATGAGGAACGGGTTGAATAATTTCTAAGGTTCCTTCTAGCTTTTCAATTTTTTTTCTAAATCTCAATTGATACCGCTTCCCCCTTTAACCACACATCTTTTCATTACTCTCCAATTGTTATCTTCCTTCCTTGCTCATAATGCTTTTCAAAGTTCTCTGCTACTGGTATTCAAAGTCCCTCTCAGTCTGCTCCATCTTACCTATTGAGTCTTTCTCACAGAAGCAAACCTCCCCAAGGAGGTCAGGACCCTCCAAGCTCATCTTCTCTTCCCACCCAAGACTCCCCAGTCATGAGGATTCCTTCCAGCTCCTGATCCACACTGGCCTGGTTCATTCCTGACTCCCCATGGCACAACAGTACACAGCATAGCTGGCTTTTTAATGAGTATATTACTGAAAGTACTCCCCCCAACAACCTGAGGGCCTTTCTTAAAGACAGGATCTGGCTACCTTATTTTTTTTACTTCCCTCACTAAGTTCTATTCTGTCCTACAGGGCCACCAGGAGTCAGAATTGACCTGACGGTGATGGGTTTGGTTTGGGTTTTTTGGTTTTGATGCCTCTACAATAGCTAGGAACAAAGCTCAATACATATTTATTTGATTGGTTTGCATTATAAAATTAAGGACCCTAGTTCTCTCCTAAGAAGCCCTGGTGGCACAATGGTTAAGTGCTCAACTGCTAACTGAAAGGTTGGTGGTTTGAACCCACCTAGTGGTTCTGTGGGAGAAAGACCTGCTCCCATAAAGATTAAAGCCTAGAAAACCCTATGGGGCAGTTCTACTCTGACACATGAGGTTGCTATGAGTCTAAATCAATTCGACAGCGCCTATCAACAACAACGTTTCTCTCTTAAATTTAGAGAATGCTCAGGTGGGCTGTTCTAGGAAAAGTTAAAAAAAAAAAAAAAATTAAAACTACTATCACAATAAGATAAGTAACCATATACAGACTAAACCAAAAAACCAAACCCAATGCTGTTGATTCCAACTCATAGCGACCCTATAGGACAGAGTAGAACTGTCCCACAGAGTTCCCAAGGCTGTAAATCTTTAGAGAAGCAGACTGCCACATCTTTCTCCCACGGAGTGGATGGTGGGTTCAAACCGACGATCTTTTGTTAGCAGCTGAGTGCTTAACCACTGCACCACCAGCACTCCTCTATACAGACTAAGTCCCATATATTGCTCAGTTATGTTTGCCCAAGACCAAGTATGCCAGCAGCTCCGTGGAAGATAGGCCTGGCGAACTCATGGGGTCACCATGAGCTGGAATCAACTCAACGGCAATAGCAACGGGTTATGTTTGCCCAGGACAAGGTGTGCCAAGGCTGCCAGGTAAAGTCACTTTATGGCCTCTCCATCTGGATGGTGAGGGCTTAAATCTCAGAAGCTACACAAAATAGCTGCAAATCAGCCCAAATCTTAAAGACAGGGAAATTTATTTACAGGCTCTAGTGTACTATAAATTTGAGACAGTTCTATTAAAATGCTTTTCTTGGCTTCCCATCAAATACTTGGCAAAAGTCTCTTTCCAACAAGGTTCCTAATGCTAAAGTTGAAAAAAAAAAAAGTTAAACACATAAAAATGCTCTTCCTTAAGAGTTCCAATTAAAAGAATGCTTCTTATTTTATCCTGCTTCCAATAGCAGGCATTGACCAAGCTCCTTTACAATATGGATTTATACACACAGGACAACCCAAACATACAGTGTACAGTGCTACTAAAAAAAAAAAAAAAAGAAAAAGAAATTTACAATATCCACAGAGTGATTACACCCATCACCAAGGCTTTCTCATTGCCAAAGAGCTTGTGTTGTTTCGGAACCATGGCTGTCCATTTCACAGGAAGAACTCCAAGGATCAGGTCAATCTGTTTTGTTTAAGGGTAAGTGATCCAGTAGCCTTTCTGGGGTAAGTACAAAAGCAGAGACTGGGAAACACAGCTTGGAGTGGCATGCTGGGACTGAAGAACGGGGTGGGAGGAAAAGCGGGAAGGGATATTTGACATTTTTTAAAAAGATTATGTATATAAAATTTTTTTCAATTACACAGTGTGGGGCGGGGATAAGAATGACAGACTTTGCAATACGGATTCTGGAAATTAGAAGTGAAACCTTTTCCACATTCCTAATATATTTCCAGAGATGTGGCCAGTCCTAAATGTCTCAAGGAACCACTTTTTTGAGAAGACTATCCAATAAGCAGTTAAGCTCGAACTGGTGGGATGTTCATCTGATTTTTAGTCTCAGTCCAGGCCACACAGCTCTGTGGTTTGAACAAAGTTGTGGGCGGCACAATAGAGTGTGCTCCTCATCTGTCCCTCACATATTGTGTGGTCTTGGGAGGATTACTTTACTTCTCCTTATCCTCAGTTTCCGCACATAAAAAAAATTCAGATTATTCTTCTAACTGCCTATCTTCACTGTTGAAAAGTCTGCTTTGTAAACTGATGGGATGTGCGTTGGGTGTGGGGGGCGTGAGGGAGAAATGGACACAGACTGCGATATAACTGTCATTGAATATAACCAGTAAGCCACCAGCACAGGGAACTCAGATAATACATCTTTCTGGTTTGCTGAGGTTTCTAGATATCTGAGGGTTTAGACATTTAAGCGAATCCCAAAACACTTACCAAAATTACAAACTTAAACATTTTAGACAGAAAACTTTATAAAATGTATCACCTAAGATTCTAATAGGTTAAAAATATATAGGCTAAACATGATTGAGCCTTAGCTTAAAGATTCAGGGGTATCACCATGCATAGTAATTACCATATTTCCTCAATTTTAAGATGCCCCATCAATAAAAGCTTCGGAGGGCGAAACGGAAATGAAACTCAATGTTCAAATTGATGATAAGACTTGATATGCCAAAATATGAAAAAACAAACAAGCATGTAGCTCTCTGAATCGAGGAAATATGGCACTGTATTCTGCAATCAAACAGTGGTGCACCCAGGATATAGTGGAGCCTGCAAAATTGTCCGCCCTTACATTCAATGTGCCGAGATTGCTGTTATTTTAGAGTCCCTTTTTAAAAATAGCTTTTCCATCTTCTCTACTCATGTCAGGCTGGCAGATGACCCATCTCAGAGACCCCCACTTGTAGTAACCTTTTCCCCCTTCAAATCTGTGGCTTCTAAAGTAGTACGGCTATGGAAGCAAGATAAATCAATGTGTTTAAATTATGTGTAAATAAGATGTAACGAGAGCCCCTTGTGGAAGCTCTCCTGTGAAAAAAGTTTATGAACTTCTGCGTAAGCACACACATTTTGCTGTTCTGTGGGCTTCTCTGCCCTCTTCTTCACCACAGCTACGCCTGACTGTGGTCCTCGTAGGTAAGGGCACCAAATCCTGGGGTTTTATTTTCTTACACAGAAGTGTTTTGTATTTTCCCTAACTAGCCCATTATATTTTCAGGTATTTCTCTGCAGCACAAATCTTTGATATGCTTAGCAGGAAAATATGAAGGCAAATTGAGATGGAGCAGTGTAATAGACTGAAAAGAAACTGATATTTTAACTTACCCCAAGCATTAAAGGCTAGAAAGAAAAGAAGATGCTGAATGTTTCTGCCACCTCAAAGGCTCCTAGTGGATTGAGTACAAAGAAGAGTTCAAAGGCAAGGCAGGCTCCTGACTTCCACCTCCTAGTGTGGCTGAGGTTAGAGGTCACTGCTGGTGGAGCCACTGACCAATAAAAGAATGTTTGGGAACTCCACTCTACAGATAAACTGGGGATCCATTTACACCTTCCTCCTTATCCACACAAACATTTCTAACTGGATAGTCTAGTGTCTATCCAGCTTTCCTAGGTCCTAGCTTGCTTTCTTTTTCTTTGTGATTCAAGGGAGATTGGGGATATGAGTGTTCTATTTGACTACAGAAAAATATGTAGTTGCACACTTCTTCCTGCCTTTCAATGGAAGAAAGATAGCTGACGGAACTCCCCATCTTTAAGGCCTACCCAAAGTGCTACCTCTCCAATAAACCCATCCCTGACAACCTAACCCCATACTTTGTCCCTTCCTTTTCAGACCCCAATGTACTGTGGAAAATTGGCACCATCTTCTCAACTTTCTTTGTGCTCATACCCATATAGCCTCAGGAAGACCGTTAGCCCTTTGGGGGTGGGGGTCACAGTTTTCTTATTATCACCCATGACCTCCCCCGGAAAAAAACACTTAATTAGGGCTTCAATAAATTAATTAACTAATTAATTTAGCTCATAGGACAATAAAAGGCAGACTGATAAGATGGCTTTACCACTGTAATAACTATTATCCTCTACTAATTTAAGGTACTTTTTTTAACTTACCGACAAAAAACCCTATGACCCATCCCTAGCTTGTCCAATGAATGTCACGTGTGCCAACACTGCTCATTAGTGGCCTTCAGGGGCAGATACCAGAGACACAGACGGTACTTTTTGTCAAAAGTTCTAGCTTAACTTCCTTACGCTAGGCTCTAGCCCTGTATTAAACTTTATGGCTGCTTTACTATCACATCTAAGGTAAAGCGGGGAATTTAATTTCTTTTCCGTGTCACACAGAATGTCTTTCTCCCACAGTGCATCCTAGTTTCCAAGTTTTGATAAGGTCTTTTAAACATGGAGTTCTGTTTTCACCACTGTATACATCAATTTGAGAGTTCCTAGGTGGCACAAATGGTTAAAAGCTCCACCACTAGCCGAGACGTTGGTGGTTTGAACCCACCCAGAGGCGCTGAAAGGTCACAGCCTTGAGAACTCCATGGAGCGGTTCTACTCTGCACACAGGGGTCGCCATGAGTCGGAATTGACTCGATGGCAACTAACAACAACAATACATCAATCAGACTGTAGCCTTTCTGATCCTGAACTCTCCGCTGCAAAATGTTACTCCAGTACCTTCCTCACCCACATTTCTGGGTCAGTTCGGAAACCTTACCTCCATCCCGTCTAGAGAGAACAAAATCCTTGCTAAGCACTATTTCTTCCTCATCTGAAGGCCTGGTCTCTAGAGAGCAGCTATGAGAGCGATGTCAGTGTGAAGCACTAGATTTACTCACGGCATTTAGGATTTCTTGGAAAGATTTAGATACTTAGGAGGAAAATGAGTCACCTAAAAGTGGATGGAGACCTCTGCTGGCTATGGCTGTCCATGCAGCTCCTTTCAGTCCTCAGTCTCAGTTCATTTTCTGACGTTCAATCAACTAGGAGCATTAAGGTGTCAACTTCTAATGCAGCCCAAGAGTTACTCAGCAGCAGGCTTTTCCCTAAAAATTTATGCCTGTATTACAAAAAGATCCCAGTTGACCTCCCTGAAGAGAATTCACTAAGGTGTAAAGCTTTTCCGAATCAGGTGTATGCTATTTTTTCAGTTACTCCTGCCAAGATCAGGCTATATCAGTGAGGTAAACAGAGGGTACATTCTGGAAAGGATCCTATAGAACAAAAGAATTCTCTCTAATCTTACAGAGATGAGACCTTAACTATCATTGGAGCAGTGGCACTCAATAGGGGTGAATCTGACCCCCTTGAGACATTTGACAATGTGTAGAGACTTTTTTAGTTGTCACAATTTGAAGGGGGGAAGGTGCTACTGGCATCTAGTATTTGAACCTAGTCAACCTTTATACCTAACTGGGAATTGCTTCAGCCAGATAATCTCACATCTACTTGACATCAGTCTAGTCTAGAGATTTGGGTTTGGAGGAAGAAAAGAGATCAGTTTTTGGAACTGAGACTACTTGGAGAAAGGGAAGCAGGACTAAGTGGGGCAACAGGGTGGGGTGCTTTAGACAGTCAGAAAGGACTGGGAAAGGGGGCATCAGAAAGCAGAAGAGACGTTTAGAAAGGAAGGCAGAAAGTGCCAAGACTGCCTTTATTTTAAAGGTAGCATAACGTAGGGAGGGTATCCACCACCAGGAGATGTAATTAGCCTTTGTGACCACAGGTATTCAAGGGGAGAAAAGATGACCACTTAATTTTGAATGTCACCAAAAAGAACAACATTCTTGCTGGGACAAGGGCTTCACAGAGTTTTTTAACAGCTGAATGGAATATGAGAGATGATTTAGCCAACCCCTTCATTTCATAAATGAGAAAATGAGAGCCCAGGGAGCTTTGGTGACTTGTTACAGTCATACAACTAACAGGGACAGAGCCAGGGCTCAACCCTAAGCCTTTCGACTCCAAGTCTGTATCCCTTTGAAGCCAAATCACCTTTATTTAAATGACCTTTATCCACCTCAACTGTTCTTATTCTGAGTCTACTGCTGAAAATCACCAACCAAGCCTGTCTCAGACGTGGGATTCCCAAACCATGCCCCTGTGGAACAACGGGATTCTGTGAGCTGGCCTCAGCTGCTCTGCTCCTAAACCAAATGATTCTCTTTTCCCAACTTGAGGGTAGTAGGGTGGAGAAGTAACTGGGCAGAATTTGCTCATTTTTACCTTCCCTGTTGTTTTTTCTTGTCCTTTCTAGAGTCTAGTATAAGACGGTTATCTGGCTTAACATACATTTCTATATTTAGTTATGTGAATATATCAAGATGTCATAAAATGTCACACAAAGAGCACAAACACCATGACTCTTCAAGAAGCATTTTCTTCTACGTTGAGTTTTAAGAATCAACAGTTTAGAGCAAAAATTTAGAGATCTCTAGATGATTTTCTGAACTCAGATGAGGTCAGCAGTTAACTAACAATGGTGAAGCCCAGAAACTTAAAACGAACGTGTCCATACTATGAAAAAACTACCTAGAGGTTAAAATCAACCTATAGTTTCAAATTGTAATACCAAAATGTTTTTACAGGTGAGGTTACTAGAGAAAGTAGATACTTGCCCAAGGCACAGAGTTAGTAATCAGCAGAGCTGGAATTCAATCCAGGCAGTCCGAGCTCAGAACCTACAGACTTAATCATTGTGTGATATGGCCACCTCTCTGGCTGAAGAAACTCAGTACCATAATAAAGAGGGTGGACTGAGCATATCCATTAACTTTCGCTCCCTCCTGAAATCCCAAAATGATAATTAAGAGGGATTTATTTTTTATTTTGTTGTTGTTGTTGAGAATATACACAGCAAAACATACACCAATTAGACTGTTTCTTCATGTATAATTCAGTGACACTGATTACATTCTTCAAGTTGTGCAACCATTCTCACCCTCCTTTTCTAAGTTGTTCCTCCCCTATTAACATAAACTCACTCCTAAAGTTCCTATCTAATCTTTCGAGTTGCTATTGTCAGTTTGATCCCATATAGACAGTTCTTAAAAGACAATTAATGTTCAAGGCAGACATTTTTTTGCTAATTAAGAAAAACCTCCAGTTGGTTTTAAGAAAACTTCAAGGGATACTTTTGGTTTAAGGTTTAAAGATTACCTTAAGGCAATAGTTTCAGGGGTTTATCCAGGCTCCATGGCTCCAGAAAGTCTGGAGTCCATGAAAATTTGAAATTCTGTTCTGCATTTAAGGGGGATTGTTTTTTGATGAAAGCATAAACACCCTAAGATAAACAGAATGGGAGAAGAGGTAACACCAACAAAACGTGGAGGCTGGAAAGTAGCCAGTGAAGTGGTCACTGACTACGGGCCCAAGAGAGCTGTGTCCTAACTCAGCAGAGAAAGGCCTGAGTTACACTACAGAACCCTAAAAACTCAGCACCATGGAGTAGGGGTAAAGGTGGAGCTAAAAGCAAGACGACTCATTGAAAATGTATTTAAGAGCGGTTAGAACCCTAGCTCTACTCCCCATTCCACAGAGACAGGTGACTGCCTCAGAAGCCTTAAGTCAATCTTCTGGGCACAATTCCATACAGGCTCCCTGCCTGCAGGTGGGGGTGCTAAATTGAAAATGAGGGTGGGGGAAATTACTAGGACATTTGGAGTCCCCGGGTGGTACAAACAGCTAATGCCTTGGCTGCTAATCAAACAGCTGGAGGTCTGAGTGAGGGGTGCCATTCAAAACCCTACAGAGCACAGTTCTACTCTGATACAGGGGTCGCCATGAGTGGAAGTCCACTCGATGGCAACTGGTTACTGGTTAATGGGACATTTACATACTTAATGTTGAGACTCTTCCCCACCTCTTTCTCCTGCTTATCTCCTGCATAGATAATTTTTTTTCTAAATTTTATTTATTTTGTTGTTGTTGAGAATACACACAGCAAAACACATATCAATTCAACAGTATCTAAATATACAATTCAGTGACATTGATTACATTCTTCAAGTTGTGTAACCATTCTCATCCTCCTTTTCTGAGTTGTTCCTTCCTCATTAACATAAATTCACTGCCCCCTAAGGCTCCTATCTAATTTTTCGAGTTGCTGTTATCAATTTGATATCATATAGATAGTTCTTCAAGGAGCATAATGCTTAAGGCAGATCTTTTTCACTAGCTAAGCTAAACTATTGTTCAGTTTTAAGATGACTTCAGGGGATACTTTTGGTTTAAAGATTATCTCAGGGCAATAGTTTCAGGAGTTCATCTACCCTCCATGGCTCCAGAAAAGTCTAGAGTCCATGAGAATTTGAAATTCTGTTCTGCGTTTTCCCCCTTTTAATCAGGATTCTTCTATGGAATCTTTGATCAAAATGTTCAATAATGGTAGCAAAGCACCATCCAGTTCTTCTGGTCTCATGGCAAAGGAGGCAGTTGTTCATGGAGGCAATTAGTCACACATTCTATATCCTCCTATTCCTGACTCTTCTTCTTCTGTTGCTCCAGGTGAATAGAGACCAATTGTTGAGCCTTGGATGGCCACTTGCAAGCTTTTAAGACCCCAGGCACTTTGCAATGAACTAGGAAGTAGAAAAGAAGCACTAAACACATTATTAGGCCAATTAACTGGTAAGTCTCATGAAACCATGACCCTAAACCTCCAAACCAAGGAACCAAATCCCATCATGTGTTTGGTTGTACATAAGCAGCCCCAACAGCTACTTTTTTTTTTTTTTTGGTGTTGTAAATATATCTATCACACAACTTTTGCCAATTCAACTTTTTACAGATGTATCCTGCATAGATAATTCTGATAAAAAAACTATAGAAAAATTCCTTAAAAAAAAGAAAAGAAACAAACCCAACTAAATTTCTTTCAGGACAAAAATAGGGAAGCAGGACTAAATGGGCACTCAGTGGGTGCTTCAGACAGTCAGAGAGCAGCCCAGAGAAAGGGGCATCAGAAAGCAGAAGGGAGACGTGGAAAGGAAGGCAGGAAATTGGCAAATGTTTAAGGGGAGAGAAGAGGCGCACTACAATGAAGACCATCTACACTGGGCAGCTAGGCAGCTTGTCCAGCAGCATTCTAATGGTCAATATTACACAGAAGCATCATCCTGAAATCTCTAACTTCCATGGTTGTCTTAGCCCCTAAAACTGTCACTTGCTGTGACTACAAACCTTCCAAAGACACTATTAGGGTATGACCCTAAAATCGTATTAGGCCTATCTCAGGAGAGTTATCTCTGATAGGTATTATTTGAAACCTTATTTATACTGTCATAAATGGACATGGAGATAAGAGAATCTAAGACTCCTTTCCTAGCTTTCAGGTCTAGTTAGTTGATACAGTGGAGGAGATAAAGTCCACTCAGTCAGCTGCCATTCCTCTCTATCTGAGCAGTCCAGACCACCATCTCAGTACCACTTCCACGCCACCTCCCCATCAGGGCTGCTTAGACTTGGCCTCTTACCTGTCTCTGCATTTCTTCAATCTGTCTTTGGGGGATGCTCTGCAAAATACTGTACATGTCTGACACCTTTTCTTCTGGTACAACCACAGATGCTCTGGAGACAACAGCAAAACAATTCATAAATGTATAGCCCTTTACACAAAGCACATCTGCATACATTGCCTTGTTTAATTCTCACAAGCAGAAATAATACCCAAACCTCCTTTAGCCCCACATCTCTTTCCTCTCGCTTTCTCATGGCTAAACTTTTCAAAGAAGTTTCTATACTCACCTGTTCCATCTCACTTCTGACTCTCTACTCCTGTCATCTTTCACCCTCCCTCCACTCCACCTGAGTGCTCTAGCCACAATGGTATCCTTTCCATCACTTGAACACACCATGCTCTGCCCCACCACTTGGCCTTTCCACATAAAATTCCATTGGTCTGGTACACTCTTCCTCACTCTTCACTGCCCTCTTTGAATTAACAATTACTCTTCTCCTTTAGCTATCCACTCAAATCCATTCGTTATTCAGTATATATTTATGTATATACACTATGTGCTGGCTCCTGGTAATACAACAGTGAACAAATTGGATAGGATGGGGATGGAGTGAGAAAGCCCTGAGAATATCTGGGGGAAGAGCATTCCAAGCAGAAGGACTAAGAAGTGAAAAGCCCAAGGAAACAGCATGCCGGCGTGTTCCAGGCACAGCAAAGAGGCCAGTGTGGGTGGCGCAGAGTAAACAAGATGGAGAATAACAGAGGATAAGAGGGAATGAGGAAAGGAGGGTCACAGCAGAGCATGTAGGGCCTTGTAGGCCGCTGTAAGGACTTGGGCTTTTACTCTGGGATAGGAAGCCTTTAGAGGGCTTTGGGCAAATGCATGGCAATTAGCTGATTATGTTCCAACAGGATCACCATGCCTGAATGAAGTGTTGAACAAGCTACAGAAAAGCAAGAGAGCAGGGAGAATAGCTGGAGACCATTGCAAAATCCAGGCAAGAGATGCTGACTAGGGAGGAACTGATGAAAGTGATGAAAGAAGTGATTGTTGTAGCGCAACATTCTAATGGTCAACGGCTACACAGACTGCAGGATTTCCTAACAGATTAGATATGGTGGGTAAAAGGAAGAGAGGACCTAACGACTTTTCCTTCATGGCATTTAGCAGAGTTTATAATTATATTTCTATAAATTAATTTATTAAAATCTGAACCTCCTCCCTACTAGGCTAGTCCATTAGGATGGAAACCACACCTGCTTCCACTCACCAGCTTATCCTGAGCACCTGGTATACTGCCTAGCACAGTTAAAAACCAAAACAAAACCCACTGCCACTGAGTCAATTATGACTCATACCCACCCTACAGGACAGAGTAGAACTGCCCTATAGGGTTTCCAAGGCTGTAATCTTTACAACAGCAGACTGCCACATCTTTCTCTTCTGAGCAGCCGGTGGGTTTGAACCACCGACCTTTCGGTTAGCAGCCAAGAACTTAACCAGTGTGCCACCAGGGCTCCTTAGCACACAGTTAGCACTCAGTAAATACTTGGTGAATAAATACACAATTTCGAGCTCTTTTCCACCACTCACCCATAGTTACAGCTACCCCAGCAGATCTAGATTGTTGCAGGACTATCCTTTCCGAATCAGCTTGGGGTCACTGCCTCTGTAACGCCCTCACACAATATTATAATAGTTGGTTTATCTTCCTCACTAGATGCCAACCTCCTGAAGATCAGAGACTGTAAACTTTCTAACATATGTGAGACAAATGTGTGCATGAATGAATGCTACTTAAATTGTTAAACTACCCTGTGGTAATCAGACTTGGAGAGAAATATCTAAAAAGTTGGGAGAGGAGAAAGCAATTAAGTATTTGAAGCAAGGACAAAGCCTGAGAGGTATATACAAAAGGAACTAATTTTCAATAACTTTTAACCTCCAAAGTCTTGGAAAAACAAAACAACATGAGAAAAGAGGAGAGTATTCTGTTAACTACAGTACTGATAGCCATAACCAAGCAGAACCTACCCCTGGGCAAGTTTTTAAGCTTTCATCCATGTGCAGGCACTTTATCTCTAGCTGATACCTTATGCAGATTCAATGGAGACTCTAGAGCAGGGCTTGCAACTGTGGCTACAAATGCTACAAATCAGAACTAGGGAAGCTTTAGAAATACAGAATCCTTGGGGATCAGGTCCAGAAATTTTTTTTAAAGCTCTCCAAGTGAATCTAATCTGCAGTCATAGTTGAGAACCACTGTTCTAGGCCAGAGGTCAACAGATTTTTTTCTGTAAGGGGCAAGATAATAAATATTTTAGGCTTTGTGCACCGTACAATCTGTCACAATTACTCAACTCTGCCCTTGTAGCACAAAACCAGCCTAGACAATACAGAAATGAATGGGTATGGCTGTGTTTCAATAAAACTTTATTTACAAAAACAGGCAGCCTGCCAAATTTGAGCCTTAGTTAGTCAACCCCTGCTCTAGGCCAATATACTAACCTTTCTAATGCAAGATACAGCAAAACAAGCAAAAAGTCTGAAGTCGAAGTTCTCAAACTTAGATATGCATTACAATTACCTGAGGGGCTTTTTTAATTCTAACGCACAGAACTACTGGTCTAAAGTTTGCTAGAAGGTAATACCCACCTCTTCCAGTCAAGAACTTCAGAAAAAGGGAGAACATAGGAATCTGCAATGACAACCGGGACACAGCCAGCCTGTAATACATCACTCAATACTGCCTGGCCCAGCCGAGCTCCACGAAGGACTACACAGAAAGTAGCCTCCTGCAGGAATACAAGCAAAGGTAGGAAATTACAAACTAGTTTTGTGATCCACTTTCTTTGATCCCTGCCAGCCATGAAGTTCCCCAAGCGTTGAAGCCAATAGTGGTACATGGTCCGCGCTCAGGTACAAGGTAAACCAAAAACCAAACCAGTTGCCATTGAGTCATTTCTGACTCATGGCAACCTCATGTGTGTCAGGGTAGAACTGTGCTCCATAGGGTTTTCAGTGGCTGATTTTTCAGTGGTAGATCGCCAGGCCTTTCTTCCAAGGCACCTCTGGCTGGACTTGAACTCCCAACCTTTTGGTAAGCAGCTGAGCACTACCCAGGGACTCCCAAGTACATGGTAGCTACTTTGAATTCACCTCTTACAGCTCTGACCACATGTGGGCTCTTTCTTTCTCTCACACACACAACAAGTAACATATCCAGTAAAAATACTGAGGCATTTTATCTTGACACAAAAATGCTAGAAGATAACAGCCCACACTAGTAAAATCTGAAAAGTTTAACTAGTTGCAAGGTTTTATAGTTCTACTCCTCACTGTTACTTCAGTGTTACCACTGTTGACGTTCTGAAACTGTTGAGAACCAATGTCAAAAGTCTTCCTCTGAACAGTCAACAATCCGACTTCCCACAGACTGATCTCTTTTAGACGTATGTGCCATGTAAACACACCATGGCACAGTGTCGAAGCATCCCTTGCAGTATTTACCTCAGCCTCCCTAGAAATAGAAATGTTTTTCCTGAGCATATCACAGGTTCTTGAGGACTCCCTAAGGGGAAAGTATCATATATTTCTATTCCCCCATAGCATCTAGCAGTGTGCTTTGCACATAGAAGATATTCATTACACAAATACAATGCCTTTGAAAAGACATTAAGACAGATATGTTCTATTTAGAAACATATAAAGTGAACAAAAAACAAAATCTCAAAAAATTTCTCCCTCATCCACTCCTTCAAACCCACTCAATCTGAGGATATTGGGGGAGAGAGATGTACAGGAGAAAAAAACAATTACAATTAAAAAAAAAACCCAAACCTGTTGCTGTCAAGTCAATTCCGACTCATAGTGACCCTACACGACAGAGTAGAACTGCCCCATAGGGTTTCCAAGGAACAGCTGGTGGATTCGAACTGCTGACCTTTTGATTAGAAGCTGAGTTCTTAACCACTGTGCCACCGAAAAAAACCCAAACCAAACCCGTTGCCATCAAGTCAATTCCAACTCATAGTGACCCTATAGGACAGAGTAGAACTGCCCCATAAGAGTTTCTAAGGAGCACCTGGTAGATTCAAACTGCCGACCTTTTGGTTAGCAGGCATAGCTCTTAACCACCACACCACCAGGGTTTACAACTGTGCCACCAGGGGTCCCCAGATAAGAAACGACCATAGTTCTCTATCATTTACTTTCTCCCAGTTTTACCTCTTCAGGAGAAAAAAAAAAAGATGTGTGTCAGGGGAGAGGGTTAAAAACAAGACTGTTTAATCTTTAAAGGCAGAAAAAAGGAAAAGTTCAGAAAAATATGAGGAAACTCAATACTCCAAACTCCTCTGGGATAAATGAGGAAGCAGCGAGCGTCGAACAAGTGCCTCAGCTGGTGCGCCTCGCGGTGCACGTGGAGGCATCCCTGACCCACAGTCAGTGTCCAGACGCACACACACGTGCTGATAACCATTTTTCCTGTCTAGACAAAGGTTACTATAAACCCCCTGCTCACACCACCACTGTTATCAGTCAGACATTCCAGAGGGAGATGCAGCACTTTTTGAGAGAAAATATTTTAACCATCTCAGCATGGGCCAGCTTTCCTCAGAGATATCCCCCCAAAAAAATGTTTACACCAACCAGCTCTTTGCTATTACTCCTTGAACCACCTGTCTGCGTTTTTAAATATCTAAATGAACAAAAACTCAGTACTTCCTTTCCCAGCCCTTGGAATGCCAAATACCCTATTCATAAAATATCCCCAAAGGAAGACATGATGCTGCTTTGCCTGTGGTTATGAGGTACTGCCATTCCTAGGATGTAAGTAGAGGACATGCTACTGGTAGCTAGCTAAGGATGGCAAAAAACAAAAGACAAGCCTTCACTCCAGGGAAAGCTGTCTGTGGCCTTGTGCACTAGCAGGTTCAGGGGCTTCATGGTGCCACCTTAAAGGAGGAACTTCTCTGGACTGGCTTGTAAATACAGGGGTAAAGCAAAAGACATTTGCCTGCTCTGTCTATATGGCTTCTTTGTAAATCTATCTGGTTTGCATTTTTGAAAGTATAATGAATATTTGAAAGCAGTTTGAACCCTCAAAGACCAAGCAGATTTGTAAGAACGTAATACTCCTGACACCCGAGCACCCTAAATTCTACATATCTAGTAAACAGCACTACAGATAGTCTGCAATTTATGACATAGTCATGATAAACCTCACTTACAACCATCTTTTTTTTTTGTACATCTTATCGTTAGTAATATGCACTACATACAATGTTAAAATATATCTGTAAGTTTATATGTAATGTTTCCAACCCCTAAAGACAAATAAAGATCAGCTTTGTAAAGATACTGATAAAAAAGGCAATAATAATGAAAAATTAAAACAAAAACTCAGGTATTCGGCTTACAACGAAGTTGTCGGACCGTAACCCCATTGTTAAGTCGGGGACTACCTGTAATACATTTTCTTCCCCGCTTGGGTAATTCTCCTAGTTGCATGTGGAAAACAATTCCTGCATGTTGGGGTCAGTTAGCCCTTTGGAGTGCACTCCACTTTACTCTGGGAGAGCTAATGACCGACACTCACCTGTAGCACCTGGGGGTAATCAAAGACTTGGTGCTTGTGGCAGCGCTTGCGGACTGAAAGGACACCCTCTGAGAGGTTGGTGCATTTATCTAGAACTAACACAGAGTCTCCATATTTGGCCTGGAGGGCATCCAGGTCCTCTCTGTACTCGGGATGGAGCACCATCTGAGATGACAGGAGGAAGTATCGCCGTGGACTGAAAAGAGATAAAGAGTGACTGGAAAATTGCAGCTAGCATGTTAGTCAAGTTAAGACAAACTGATATTAAAGTTAGGGCAATAAGCATTTTCTCGGCAGTCTTCACATCCCTTCATTTTGTGGGAAGTTATACTCTGTAGTATTACTAAATATTTAAAACTTTACATATTGTAAGAAAGTAACGAATGATTCATTCACATACTAAAATATTACGCAATCATTAAAGATTTTCTTTGAGAAACGTTTTTAACGCTGTGAGGAAGCAATTAGAATACGCCAAGTTTAGAGAGCATGCTATAAATACACACACACGTATATTCGATTAGTTGAAAGGAACATCAAAATGTTGTCATTAGTTACATCTGGGTTTTTTTTATGTTTTTCCTATTTTCCAAAATTTCTACAAAGGTATATTATTTTTACACTCTGAAAAAATGTTATTAGTTTTAATATAAATAGAGGGTCTTTGGAGAAGTTCCACTCCTCTGAAAACATCTGGAAATTGAGTAGAGACAGTACCAGCATTGCTAACTTCAGTATAGAAAGGTATAACCACTCAGTGAGCCCAGGTGTATCAAGATTATCTGATCTGAAAAGGACCTAAGAGCCAGCTTCGGTCTTCAATAAGAAATGGGGAAACGTAATGGGAAGCCTCAGCTGTAAAAAGAGGTGAAAGATTGCTTCTAGTTCTGACTATCAAACGGCATCCCTATGCTATCAAGAAGCTCCAGAGAAAAAGAGCCGCCAGCTTCAAGACCACATAGGCATTAAACCCACTGCCGTCAAGTCGATTCTGACACATAGCGACCCTACAGGACAGAGTAGAACTGCCCCACAGGGTTTCCAAGGAGCGCCTGGTGGATATGAACTGCCGACCTTTTGGATAGCAGCCATAGCTCTTAACTACTATGCCACCAGGGTTTCCACATGGACAGCAGGAAGAATGAAATGATAGTTGAGAACAAGTGCAAAAAACTATCTTCACCAAAAGATGGACTCAGTCTGAACACATGGATAGCAAAGATGCTTCAAAGAAAATGGAATGAAAGTGTCCAGTGCCATTTAGAGCTCCATAAGATACAAAAATGTGAACACAAAGTTAGTAAAGACCGCATGAATCAAGGGGAAGATTGGGGGAGACCAGATGGTAAATAATCTCCTCCTGGAAGGCAAGATCCCCAGAAGGTTACAGAGCATGAAGGTTACGTAGGCTGAAGCACCACTAGGGATCATTGTCAAAGAGGAGAATATATAAAGCCAGTTCCAGGAGTAACGAAACACCCATCATCTCTAGAAGCAGTACTCACTTAAGTCTACCTCAAACTGGACTGGTGTTATGAATTAGACAAGCTAAACAAGGCTGTACTTAAGAAACGACCAGAAATGTATCATCTGTGAACCTACCTTTTTTTTTTCTTTGCTTTGGGGGTGGGAGGGGTGAGGGAAGGGAAACTGTTTTATTTTTCCTTAGTTTCTTAGACTTGTTTGGAGGTTCTAGCCCAAGGAGCCCCTAACTCACACAGATACCCAAAGAATAACCATTCTCTAACTGAGAAGGTCAGCTTCTTTTAGCAAGCATCAGGTCCAAAGTACGTAAAGTAATGAGTGAAGAAGGTAAGCACTCCCTAGCCTGCCAGGATCAGCTAAATCCACTACAAAGAACAGGTGACACATACCACAGCCAGACTGCTGTTAAATCCTGAGAACCATCTCTTTTGACAATTCCTTTATACAGCTGAACTAAGAGTAAAAGGGTATTTCCCACACCACAATTAGGAAAGAAAGGGACCAGCACATCCCCTAGAACTTTACAGTATAATAGGGTAGCCATTAGCCACATGTGGCTATTTGCATTTTAATTAATTACAATTAAATAAAAGTAGAAATTCTGTTTCTCAGCCACACTAACTACATTTAAGTGCTCAATCGGCATGCGTGGCTGGTGGCTAACTGACAGCACAAATACAGGTTATCTCCTAACTAGAGAAAGAGCTACTTGAACACATCCAGAGACCAGGGTAAAAGAGGAGATAAGAAAGACATGGAATAGCAACCCATCAGGGAGATGCTTTGGACTAGCTGATACCTTTATCCTGGGGTGATTTCCTCCCAAATTCCACTTTATCAAACTATATGTTAAACATCTATGGCCAAAAAGTGTTTCTTCTAGCCACTGAAATAGATTCTTGCATTCTACTTCCAGTTCTCAGACTCAATAAATTTTCTTTTGTAAAAGTATTTGTTCCCTAATTCCCAGAGGGTGACTCAGCAATGAATACAACACATAGGGAGTGCCCTCAGCTCATCTCAAAGTGAATACCATCTCCATTTGGGGTATTTCTGTAATCAAAACTTGTCTGTTTTAAACATGAGAAAGATGTACAGTCAAGCACACAAGACAAGCAAGAAAACCACTTTAACAATTACAGTTATTCAGAATGAAACGAACTGTCCTTGAGGTGTTGAGTTTGCCACCACAAGTCGAAAAATTTTTCATGAAGATGTTATCGTGAAAAGCTATGCGCCAAGTTAGGGCTAAATGGCCTCCAAATGTCTTTCCAATTCTTAAGACCCTGGTTCTATGAACCAAGTCTGGATTGATCTCACGGAGCACTGGAACTTGCTACACGTATGTGGAGCATTTCTGGTTGAGTAGAGCTGCTACCACAAGGCTGTTGCTCTATATTGTCCAGAATAAGAACAGACACTTTGGGGTCCAAGAGGGTGAAGAGGGTGTCCATGCAGGAGGGCATGGAGTACTGGAGCCCTAGAGGGGAGAGGAGAGCTTCCACGTGGCAAGAGTGGGGGAGGAGGTAGCCCAGCATAGAGAGTCAAAGCCCCAGTGGGATGAGAAGGGTTTCTGCCTGATGTCGGGGGGAGGAGTGTAGAGGTTGACCACGTTCAAGGTATCAGAGCCCTAGAT
This sequence comes from Trichechus manatus latirostris, assembly GCF_000243295.1. Lineage (NCBI taxonomy): Eukaryota > Metazoa > Chordata > Mammalia > Sirenia > Trichechidae > Trichechus > Trichechus manatus. The sequence continues at coordinate 154,622 of NW_004444127.1, read as the reverse complement.
GGGTGAGCAGAGCTTCTGTGCTGAGGGGTGGGAGCTAGCTGTGGCCACTCAGCAAGGGATGTTAGAGGCCAAGAGGTTAGCAACATATTTGGGCAGCCCAGAACAGAGTGTCAGAGACTGGTAGGCTGAAAGGGTGTCCAGTTATTGTGGGGAGGGTGATGCCATCAGTGTACGGTGCTGGAACCCAAGAAGAATGAGGACGTTATCTACACTGGGGACCCTGGGGGAGGGAGATGAGACAGTAGCCACAGCAAGACATGGGGATGAGAATCTGAGTGGGGTGAGGAGGGCATACGGGTAGAGATGCGGGCAGTGTGACAACAGAAGTTTGGTTACATATAAGAAAACCCCACTGCTGTCAAGTCGATTCCAACTCATAGCAACCCCATAGGACAGAGCAGAACTGCCCCATAGGGTTTCCAGGGCCGTAAATCTTTATGGAAGCAGATTGCCGCATCTTTCTGCTGTGAAGCAGCTGGTGGGTTCGAACTGCCAACCTTTCCGTTAGCAGTAGAGCATTTAACCACTGTGCCACCAGGGCTCCTTTTACATACAAGAGGACTGAAGTCAAATACATAAAGATACTGAGGATAATAGGAACCAGATTTCTCACTGTCAGAGAAGGGAGCTACAAATATGGGAAGAGAGAAAACCAGAAAGCTCCTGTAGGGTAGGACAGAATTGGCGATATCGATACGAATCCATAGTTTTCAGTATATTTTTTTTCCCATTGCCACGGAGTCCATTATGACTTATAATGACCGTACAGGACAGAGTAGAAACCCATAGGTTTTCCAAGGCTGTAATCTTTATGGAAGCAGACTGCCACATCTTCCCCCCCACCATAGAAAAACTAGAACAACTGGTGGGTTTGAACCACGAACCTTTTGGTTAGCAGCCAAGCACTTAACCACTGCACCACCAGGGCTCCCTCAACATACATAGATACGTATAAAGAGAGATATCCATGTAGATACAGAAATAAATGCAGATATTAATGTGTGTGTGCCTGAAGAAACTCAAGTACAGAAGACTCTGGGTTAGATTTCACTGATAAGATACAAAGCTCTATTTCAGACAGTCAGTCATCATGAGCACTGGATCCCCACTCCACCACTTGTCCATTTTCAACATAAATGTGCAGATGTGAACAAGTTTGAAAATATGCCACCTGCTTACATCCTGGCTCTCCCTGACCTGGCAGACAGCAGAAGAAGTATGCTTGTTTGCATTGTAAGTAATAAAAATTTCAGGTAGATCTGTCTTTCTTTTAACGGCTAAAATTACTAGCTATGACTTTGCGTTCCCTCCTAGTGGTACCAATATCTAAGTTTAAGTAAAATCACGCCGAGAACTTGAAGTCTCCCTCAATAGTTAACAGGTGTAAACTCCCAATTTAGTTCCTTTTATAGGGAAAATGGTGAGAATTCCAGCTGAGGCCAGCACAGCTGTGAAGAGAGCTACCCATAGCAACAATCCTCAGCTGCCCACTGAAACAAAATTCAAAGACATTTAAAATAAAAATAAAAACAATTCTCTTGCAACTCCGTGTAGCCATCAGGAGATGTGGGAATTCCCCTAAAAAGACTAGACTTACTGGCCCGACAGAAACTGGAGAAAACCTGAGAGTATGGCCCCCGGACACTCTTTTAGCTCAGTAATGAAGTCACTCCCGAGGTTCACCCTTCAGCCAAATATCAGAAAGCCCCATAAAACAAAACGAGACTAAAGGGGAGCACCAGCCCAGGGACTAGGACTAGAAGGCAGGAGGGGACAGGAAATCTGGTAACAGGGAACGCAAGATCAAAAAGGGAAAGTGTTGACATGTCATGGAGTTGTTAACCAACGTCATAAAACAATATGTGTACTAACTGTTTAATGAGAAACTAGTGTGTTCTGTAAACCTTCTAAAGTACAATTAAAAAAAAGAGATGTAGGAATTCCCTTAAAAAGTGACTCTCACAAAGAGCAACAAAATTAAAATGTTGCCGTGAGGCTGCCTACCCTGCCTTCTCCCAGTCCCTGGAAGGGTTGATGAGTCTGTTTTTTTTGTTTTTTGTTTTTTTTGCCTTCACTTTTTTTGAGGGGAAGGGGCTACTGTTTTTCAAAGAAACACCACAACTGCAGGGCCAAACTGCAAACTGGTGGGGAAGTGGAGAGCGCAGCCCAGCTGAGATGTAGAAATCTGTCAACTGCCCAGCAGAGGGAGGATCACGCCCACTGCAGCCTTTAACTTTCTTCTGCAGCCCTGAAGATATACTGGATACTCTTATCTAGCTACTGAATCATGGAATTTTAGAAACTGTGACCTTAAATGATCTAGTTAAGATCTTAATTTCGGTCTATTTATATATAAAAATTGTTGTTAGGTGCCATCGAGTTGGTTCCAACTCATAGCAACCCTATGTACGATAGAACGAAACACTGCCTGGTCCTGTGCCATTCTCACAATTGCTGTTATGCCTGAACCCTTTGTTGCAGCCACCGTGTCAATGCATCTTGTGAGGGTCTTCCTCTTTTTCACAGACCCTCTACTTTACCAAGTATGATGTCCTTCTCCAGGGACTGGTCCCTCCTGATAACATGCCCAAAATACGTGAGATGAAGTCTCGCCATCGCTTCCAAGCAGCACTCTGGCTGTATTTCTTCCAAGATAGACTTGTTTGTTCTTCTCTCAGTCCATGGAATACTTGATATTGTTCACCCATACCATAAATCAAAGGCATCAACTCTCCTTCGGTCTTGTTTTATTCATTGTCCAGCTTTTGCATGCATATGAGGTGACTGAAAATATCATGGCTTGTATCAGGTGCACCTGAGTCCTCAGAGTGACATCTTTGCTTTTTAACACTTTAAAGAGGTCTTTTGCAGCAGATTTGCCTAACGCAATATGTTGGTTCATTTCCTGACTGCTGCTTCCATGGGCATTGATTGTGGATCCAAGTAAAATGAAATCCTTGACAACATCGATCTTCTCTCCATTTATTATGATGTTGCTTACTGGTCCAGTTGTGAGGATTTTATTTTCTTTATGTTGAGGTGTAATCCATACTGAAGGCTGTGGTCCTTGATCTTCATCAGTAAGTGCTTCAAGTCCTCTTCACTTTCAGCAAGCAAGGTTGTGTCATCTGCGTATCACAGGTTTTTTATGAGTCCCCCTCCAATCCTGATGCCCAGTTCTTCTTCATATATAGTCCAGCTTCTCAGATTATTTGCTCAGCATACAGACTGAATAAGTGTGGTGAAAGGATACAACTCTGATGCATGCCTTTCCTGATTTTAAACCACTCAGTATCCCCTTGTTCTGTTCAAATGACTGCCTCTTGGTCTATGTACAGGTGCTCATGAAAACAATTAAGTGTTCTGGAATTCTCATTCTTCGCAATGTTATCCATCATTTATTATGATCCACACAGTCGAATGCCTTTGTATAGTCAATAAAACACAGGTAAACATCTTTCTGGTATTCTCTGCATTCAGCCAAGATCCATCTGACATCAACAATGATATCCCTCATTCTATGTCCTCTTCTGAATCTGGTTTGAACTTCTGGAAGTTACTAAGAAAATAGTACTAATACAACAGTGTTAGTCTCTGAAACTAATTATCTGAAAATAATTTTTTACTGTTTAGAGCAGTTTGTTCTCTTTGGTTTTATTTTTATGAAGTCTTTTCTTTTCAGTATGTTTTCTTCCTTGGACTAAATTTAAAGAGGAATTAAGAGTCCTAAACCAATACAAGGATTCCCTGGGTGGTGCAAATGGTTAAGCACTGGACTAGTAACCAAAAGGTTCGTAGTTCAAACCCAGCCAGAGACACCTCAGAAGGCCTGGTGATTGGCTTCTGAAGGGTCATAGCCATGAAAACCATATGGAGCGCAGTTCTACTCTGCACACTTAGGGTCACCATGAGTTGGATTTGACTTGACAGCAACTAACAGTAACAAAACCAGTATAAGAGACCTAGGTTATAGATAATAAAGAGAAACTTTAGTTCAAGTGATCTTAAGAAAGGTGCACTCAGATAGAGGCCGAGAAGCAGCTGAGCTGATCTGACAGAGCCGATCTTCACGTGCTCACTTAACAAGACATGGGCCTCACCCAGGGTTCCTCAACCATAGCACTACTGACATTTTGGACCCAGTGATTCTTTGTTGTAGGGCTGTCTTGTATGTTGTAGAAGGTTAGGAGCATCCCTAGCCTCTACCCACAAGATGCCAGTGGCACCCTGTGCAGAAAAGATTAACACAGAAGGCCTGACTGCTATCCTTAGAAAGGCCTGCTTACAAGGCTGGCACTTACTTGGCTGTTATCTGGGAACTTGGATTTGGGGAGGGTTCCCACCATTCTGGTAGAGTGGCTCACTGCACCCAAACTGTTTGTAAAAACAATACGGTTTAGGCTGAACACCTGCTTTCCTTCTGGGAGTCTGGAATTTGGGTACCTGCCAGGCAGAGGCTGCTTATATGACTAAACCAGGAAAAAAAAAAAACCAAACCCACTGCCATCAAGTTGATTCCAACTCACAGCAACCATAGGACAGAGCAGAACTGCTCCAGAGAGTTTCCAAGGCTGTAATCTTTACAGAAGCAGACTGCCTTATCTTTCTCCAGTGGAGTGGCTGGTGGGTTTGAACCACTAACCTTTCAGTTTGTAGCTAAGCACTTAACCACTGCACCACCACGGCTCCTCTCCCTAACTATTACAGTTATTCGTATCTAGTGCTATGTAAATATGCCAAATTAAGATCCTGGGCACATGACAGAAACTCGCACCATCCCAAAGGGTACCAGTTGGGCTCATACAGACCACCCTTCCTCAATTTATGAAAATCCAGTCTCAAAACAGTGCACTGAACTATATCAGTTTTTCTACCATGTACAAGTTCTCTGTAAGAATTTGTTATTTTTGTATTTTAATTTTGATGATAATCCAAAAAAATTAGTATAGGCATATTTTTTTATCGTATTTAATGGTGACTACTGCTAAAAGAATTCACATGGTTTGCACATGTAATCAGGAGGGATCAGTCCCTGGCGAAAGACATCATGCTTGGTAAAGCAGAGGGTCAGCGAAAAAGAGGAAGACCCTCAACCAGATGGAGTGACACAGTGGCTACAACAATGGGCTCAAACACAGCAACAATTGTGAGGACGGTGCAGGACCGGGCAGGGTTTCCTTCTGTTGTACACAGGATCGCTATGAGTTGGAACCGACTCAACAGCACGTAACAACAACAAAAACTGCTAAAAAAATTCAATGTCGAAGTTTGTGTTTAGTGGGATAATGAGAAGAGAGGAAGGTTTAAAATGTAAATCATGTAAAGCAAGTAAACTGTGAATGGTAGAATCTAGGTGATGGGTATACACAGGTGTCACTGTAAAATTCTTTCAACTTTGCTGTCTGAAAATTTTCGTAATAAAATGCTGGAGACAAAATATGAATCGTACATCAGCTCCAGATGAAGATAAATGATGTCACAGTATGCTTTATATAAAGGGAAGCTTCCTAGTGGCTCCAATAGACAAGGTGGCTAGAGAAGGGTGAGGGGAAGAGGAAATGAAGAGTAGACAGATCTAAGAAATAGCTAGGATGTAGAAACAATAGGACTTATTATTTTGATGTAGGAAGTAAAGAAAAGAAAAAGAATTTAGAGTACCACCTCAACTTCTGACTTGAAACACTTGGTAAGATAGCATTGTAAATTTACCGAGATAGGGAAAATTGTAGGATAAACAGGATTGGGGATGGGGTGAAAAAAATGTTAGGCTCAAGCACCCTGGCCTGTAATCAATGCTTTGATTGCTGTGATCTCCACCACACTGAACCTCAGCAGCAGCTCATGAGTTCTGCCAAGGGGGCACCTGGCTGTATTAAATGCACCTTACCCTGGTCCCTTCTCTGGAAGATCCACCTCAGCTGACAGTGGACTATAGACAGGAATGCTGACATCATAACCTTGCCGGTAAGTCCATGTAGAAAAGCCACCACCAGCCAACAGAGCCCTGAAAGCAAAAGATTTTGTCAAATGTGAGACAGAAAGGTCTTCATTCTTTGATAAGAAAATCCCATTTCATATATCTGATATGGAAAGGGGTAAGAGTAATTGAGTCTTAATAATAATATTAACAATAACAGCTAATGTTATCTGAGTCACTTACTTTATAGAAGACGCTGTGGTAAATGATTTACATTCGCATCTCCCGGGCATCAGCTTCATTCTATCCCTGAGTCACCCACCTCCCCCTGGGTTTACAAATTGTCCTTCATTTTTTTAAATACATCAGAGCCCAGGAGACATCCCAGGAACAGCCGCTCTGCTACTCTCTCCAGATCGCATTCACCTCTCCCAAAAGATATACTTTATTCTTAAACACATTTATAATAACAGGAATCACAAGAGACAATGGGCCTAGAAAGCCAAGGTATACACAAAGCATCTCGTATACCTCACCTTCTCTCCACTGCCTGCCCCAAGCAGTTCTATCCACTGTGGTCCCAGAGCTACAAGGGCATCATGTTGCCTCTACCAGCTCTCACTGCCCATTCCAGCTACTCAGTCTTATTAACCCAATTCCCAATACTGGAAGCAGAATCCAGAATTGGACCTTTAGTGCTTCTCTTGCAGTTTGCATGCACTAGCTTTTACTCTTCTTAATTAGAAAACAGAGACCACATTGCTTTAATTGGATCCAGGGAGTAGGACGATGACACTTCATCAGTGAAAGGAAGCAGGTGTATATCACACCAGCTTTTACTGTTATTCTCTCCCAGGACCGTGAGACTACTGCGATCACTTACTGGGGCCGAGTTTTGCCAGTTCCATGCACTGCACAATCTATGCCAAAATGTCTGAACCAAGAAACCACATTTTCTGCAATATTGATTGTTACCAATCTCCTCCCTGCCCTGATGACAACCTACATTCCCTTCTAACATTGCCAGTTTAAGTTCAAAGATTTTCAAACCACCCCTGGAGATCCCAGTCTGTTTGGTTAAGCTTTATAAAACCAAGAGCTGGTGAGTGAGGTAATGTGCAGGCTAACAGTCTCTCCAGCTGCCAGTCGACTCTGAAAAACCTAATGACTAGCCTTAGTACCAACATACGGTCTTATTTTTCCTGATTAGCATTCAGCACTGAATCCATCCAACATGAATTTGGGCGGGTTCCATGACCATGATGGCAAGCAGACTCTGCAGGGGCCCCATGACCGATGTGCAGAGCAGCAGACATGGAGCCAATATACAGGCACAAAGTGGTCCAGGTAAGGCAGGGCAGTCATAGATTAGGCTCTTACGCCCCAGCCCCAGAGGAGAGGGCTGTGTGTATGCGGGGAGAAAGGAAGCAGGTATATATCATACAGCTTTTACTGTTATTCTGTTCGGGGGCCCCAAACTATTATTCTGTCCTGGGGGGTTGGGGGGAAGGGCAGGAAGGATTATGCACTGGTAGTAGGAATGCATGCAATGTGAAGCATGCCTTATGTCTCAAATCATACAGGTATGATCTCCCTTTGTGATCTAGAAAGGAGCCATGGCTGGAATTAGTCAAAATGGTCTCACTCCCAGCCCTGCTACTGACAAGACTTCAACTTGGAGAAAGTCACTGTGTCTTCTTCTGCCAAGGTTTCCATAACATGATAATGGAGAAAATACCCTAAGTATCCCTTGCTTTACAGAACACATGTTTTACATTGACTGAAAAGTGAATTTCTGAGAAGCACATTCTGTTTTCCCATTACGATCAGTTGCAAAAGACTGAATAGAAAACTTGTGGCTAAAAAAGTATTAGTAACGGTCAGACTCATGTCAGGCCAACTCTTATGTCACGCAAAGTGTTCTCCAGCATTTTAGCACTTTCAAGGACTTCCCGACCCTGGGACATTTCGTCTGCCTTTGAGCCTGGCTCCCCACAGCCTCATGGACTCCACCTTCCCTCTGCCCAGGTCTTCTTTCCCACAGAATTTCTCACAGGTCTCCTCCTGAGCTGAGTGTTCACAGTGCCTCACCACAGTTACTGCAATTTTATCCTTTGCTTTCTTCTAAACCATGCCTGTAATCAGCCCTGCAAATTCCTCAAATACAAGGCTTCAGGCTTCGAAAGGAAAGAAAAAAAAAGCTGACCAATTCTATTGATTAAAAACTGTGCACAAATTGGAGCAATACATAAACATACTCCTCACATGTGGATATTATTTGTCTACTGAGTCAAACTGTTGAAAAGTATTTCTGAGATGGGGAAATTTGAACAATGGTTGGATACTCGGTGATATTAAAGAATCACTGTTAATTTTTTTTAAGTACGATGATAGTATTTTTTAAAGCCCTTATCATTCAGGGATTCATATTGAAATATTTACAGATGTAATGATATACCACCTGGAATCTGCTTCAAAATAATCTAGGGGGGAGGGGTAGAGATGAAACAAGACTGGCCTCGACTTGATAACTGAAGCTGGGCAATGGGCACACAGGGTTCATTGTACTATTGTATCTTCTGTTGGATAGGTTTGAAATTTTCTACAAGTTTATATAAATAAATATACGTCTACACAGAAGTAGAAACTCGTGAAAGAGATACGAGCAAAGAAAAGACAAAAATCCAAGGTAGTGACCATGTTCCTGAACATACTAAGCACTGAGGCATTAAAAAAAAAAAAAAAAAAAAAAACCATTGCCACTGAGTCGATTCCAACTCATAGCAACCCTATAGGACTGAGCAGAACTGCTCCATAGTTTCCAAGGAGTGCCTGGTGGATTCGAACTGCTGACCTTTTGGTTAGCAGCCATAGCCCTTAACCACTAAGCCACCAGGGTTTTCAAAGCAAGGCATAGGAGAGGCATAATATGCTTCCACTTAGTTAAAATAATATGGGTATGTATTTGTGTGTCTATGTACAAATCCACAGAAAAAAGAACAGAAAAACCCACAGTATTTTAACAGTGATTACCTCTAAATAAGGGAGCAAAAACAGAAGGGGGGTGAAGGCAGATTTTTACATTTTACTCTTTATGCACTTGCATATTGTTCAAATCTGTACAAAGAAAGTATATGTGTGTTATGTATATGATTTTTAGAAACTGAATGAAATATAAAAGCAGACTTAAGTAACACAGAAGATTTATTCACTGAGCGACATTTCTTTCACTCCAGGCCCTTGCATTTCTGACGTGACCACACCTACAACTTTAGACTTAAGAAGACCTTAGTAGTCTAATCTAACCCACCTGTCTTCTAACTGCCAAACAATCAGATATGCAGCTCCTGCTAAAACCATTCTGCACCCAGGGTCCTTGCTGCCTCTCAATCCAGGAGCAAGACAAAGGATAAGAAAAATTAACAAACAAATCTTCTATTCCTTATTGGAATCAGAAGGCCGCTTAGGTTTCAAAATGAAACTTTCCACGTGGAAAGATAAAGGAGGATATATGGTGAGTCATTACTTGCTATAGGATTGTCTATAATCACTTACAAAAATACATGCAGAGGAAAAGTGATTGAACCCTCCTGATCCCTAACACCTAAGCACTAGCAAGAACTGAAACGTTCCCGTCTACCTGACACTTTCCTGCAGAGAAATGAAATCCCATTTCACATGTGCACTTAATAAAAATAAAATCCATCTCCCATGCAGATACATATACCAAAATGTCAGCAAAAACTGAAATGTCCCAAACAGAAATAAGCCCTTCTGAAAATAAACTCACAACAGGAGGTGAAGCCATTGCCTTCCTAATAGCTCTTTCTCCTTCCCTTCTCTGTTCTCTAAAGTATTTCACATTCCCAGAACAACCAAAGCCATAAAACGGTAGCCCATGCAGGAACAACCACACCTTCACTGGGGCTGAGAGCCGAACAAGGGCTCACCTTGTGTTTAGCTGGTTTCTATAGAACTTGTGTGGCCTGACTGCCCTCTATCGTCCAAACTGGTTTCTACACCAAAGTTGAGGGGTGAGGACCCTAGGGCGTTTGTCTCTACTGGTAATTGTATTTCCAGATGGAAATTCAAAACTGATTCTAGATAATTACTCCAGGCAAAGAAGGTTTAGATTTAATCTTTGGGGGAAAAATTGTACCAAGTTTATATTTTCACAATGACAGTGTTAGCCCCTAACAACTTGAGAATACAGCTGGTCTCAGACTGTACCTTTTACAGTAAAAATAATTTCAAGAGTTAAACATTAAAAAAACCAGTAAGACTGGTAATAAATGAATTCATACATAAACTCTTATAACAATCTTATACTCTGAGTAAGGAGCCCTGGTGGTACAGTAGCTAAGCACTTGGCTGCTAACCACAAGGTTAGCAGTTCAAACCCACCAGCTGTTCCGCAGGAGAAAGATGTAGCAGTCTGCTTCCATAAAGATTACAGCCTCAGAAACCCTATGGGGCAGTTCTACTCTTGTCCTATAGGGTCGTTATAAGTCGGAATTGACTTGATGCAAATGGGTTTGGGGTTTTTTATACTCTGAGTATTGCCCAGGACCCTTACCTTGGGCCTGAACTTTCTGCATTCTTCTAGACCTTGAGCCAAGCCCTGGGAGAGGTACTGAAGCAGCACCTCATCACTGAGCTTTCCAAGAAACCAAAATGGTACAGTCAATGGACAAAAGGGCAACTAAATATGGCAAGTGAACTCAAAGTTACAATCATGCAACCATAGCCTCTCCACATCACATCTGCCTGTTAGGTGGTAAAAGAAGGGAAGGAAAAAGACAGGGAAAGACTCTCCTGACTGAAACAACAGAATAAATGATCACTGGAGTGCCCTCATTTCCTACACAATAGACTTTAGGTTTCACTTTTACACATCTATCCCCTCAGTAAGCCTTGGCTTCACTTTCTGGAGATGTCCCAAATCCAGAGAGAGCTGACACAAGCCAATCATGAAGCAGGCCTTACAGGATGAGGGTCTGTACTCAGGAGAACATAACTCAGACTACGAAAAAGGTAGTTTTCTCACAGGCGCCTTAGGGAGCCATGAGTCTGTATTAACAGGGGAGGAACAGCTCAGGAAAGGAGGGTGAGAATGGTTGCACAACTCAAAGAACATAATCAGTGTCACTGAATTGTATACGTAGAAACTGCTGAATGGTGTACATTTTGCTGTGTACATTCTCAACAACAACAATAAATTATGTATATATATATGTGTGTGTGTGTGATCATTTTCTTAAAGGCTATAATAGAACATAAGTTCTAACCGGTGTTCCACAACAGATTTTAGGAGGCCTCAATACTTCTATGTCTTAATGATGGAAATGCCTAGGACAATTTTCTATTTTATGAAACAATTCTGATTATAAAGTAAGTCCCTGTAGGCTTAGGAATATGATTTCACATGAACAAACGGGTCTTGCATTTACTTACCCTCATAAACCTATCAAAGGGACAACCCCAAACATGCCTACCTGTCTCTGGGGACATCCAGGGCCGTGTTATAATCTGGGGGACTCCCAGGCAACATGTTGAACAGGAGATGATTTGTACCTCGATCCCACCTATTAAGAAATTAAACATGTAGAAGTCACATCTCAACTCTGAAGAAACAAAAACAAGAGGCAGTTAATAAGTAGCAAGTATCCCCAAGCCAAAACAGGGCCACTTCTTAGGTGTGCAAAGTGAATGTCTGGAAATCCCAAAAGCACATCAGGCACTAGTCTGGATCCCCAAAAAGGAAAAACGTGTACTTCAAGCTGGTGTACTACAGAACTTTTTATAGTAAGAAAAACCTGAAAATTATCTAAACGTTCAACATTTGGTTGACGGCATAAAATTTAAATAAAAGATAAAAGTAAAACTGGTTAAATACATCAGGGGACATCCCTGAAATGAAATACTACACAACCTAAAATTATATAGTAAAATATATAAACTATTTGGAAATATATTCAGGACGTATTAGGGAAAAAAAACAGCTAAAGAATATGTTCCATGTGATCTCATTCTTAAAAAAAAAAGTATAGATATACATGTATGTATATACATTTATACAAAAATGACTGAAAGGTAACATCAAAATATAATGGTTATCTCTTTGAGGTAGGATTATGGAATGAATTTTATATGCTTTTTGCTTACTTGCATTTTCCAGACTTTCTAAAGTGAACATGTATTATGTAAGTAATAAAGGGGAGGGAGGACTATTTAAATTAAAAAGGAAAAGCATGGTAAAAAGATCCATCCTTAGTTTCTAAATCCTGCAGAGCTGGGAACCCACAGCAGTGGTACCAGAGATGGTGGACTGCTTTTCACTGGTACAGAGACCAGATGCTTACGGCATACCTCTCATGCTACAAGTCAATCACTCATCCGCAACCCCTCCTGTGAGAAAACAGATAGCAGCTGGAAGCCAGCTCAAACGGAGAAACATGCCCTACCCGTCATCTTCCCCTTAGCTCCCTGAAGGACTATTCAAACATCCACTGGACTCTGGTCTGTAAAAGCACTGGATACCTAGAGAGCTGGGCCAAGGCTTGTGCGGTCTCCTTAATGCGCAGTGTGTTCTGGTTAAGCACATCGATGGATGGTACAAACAGGCAGGCCCGGTTGATGTCGTCAGTATAGTAGTCACTGTCTGAGATAGCCGTGAGTAGTTCATTATACTCCCGGGAGATGGTGTTGCTGACTGGCACACCAAAGTCGTCCACGTACTTTTTCAGAGAGTAGATATACACCTTGATTTTGTTCTTGGGGTTGAAGCCACAGCGGTAGACGTCAAAACACGTGTGCATTCTGCAACTGAGGTCCCCCCGCTCTGGGATGGGACTGTCGGCCGGCAGCCTGACCACTGGCACATCATGGACACTGCGCTTCTCTACACCCCAGTCATCTGAAGACTCGATGGAATGGGGCCAGAACTGAAACATGCCAGTGGCGATGAGGCCGAGGAGGACGATGGAGAAGAGGGTGATGTAATAGATTCGGTGCTTGGTCTTCATTCTTGGGATGAGGGCAGGACCCCGGATATTGTACTTGACCGACGCACACATAATGACACAGACAGCCTCTTCCTCACACTCCTGGTTGCCAGGTAGAGAAATGAGAAAAATCAAGGACTTAGGGTGGCAAATGACACTTGAAAGGAATGCTCAACTTTTCATATACCTGTATCTTTGCCTTAAGTGGTTTGATAAAATAATAAAAATGGATGCTTTCTCTAAAAATCTGATTTCTGTCCCTTCTTATAAACACAAATATGACTATATGTGTATATTATATAACATATTTAATATAACCCACCAAACCAAACCCACTGCCATCTAGTTGACTCTGATATTACTAAATATATTTAATATAAACATATAACAAAAACCAAAACCAAACCCATTGCTGTCAAGTTGATTCAGACTCACAGCAACCCAGCAGGACAGAGTGGAACTGCTCCATAGGGTTTCCAAGGCTATAATCTTTATGGAAGCAGCCTGCCACATCCTTCTCCCACAGAATGGCTAGTGGGTTTGAATCACTGACCTTTTGGTTTGCAGCCAAGTGCTTAATCACTGTTCAATCAGAGCTCCTCAATATACAGCAATATACTATAAATATACATTCACTCAAAGTATAAGATGGTAAATACAGAGAGCCTGGGAAGGAGGGTAGGCACTGACCAAGGAAGAAAAATTTAAAGTGGACTAGCTAAAAACAGTTGTTTGGTTTTTTCAAACACTTGCCTGACATAAACTGGTGCTTCATCTGAACAAACTGATGTTTGCTTATTCTAAAATTTGTTTTCATTCATTTCACTCATTCAGTCATTCAAACTTTTATTACCTACCATGAGCCGCTCAGGAAACAAAGATGAAAGCAAAGACCTCACCTTAGAGGAACATATGGTATAATGAGGGAGAGAAGCCAAATAAAACTGAACACAACATGTAAAAATGCCACCAGGAAACATCTAATAAAATGCAAAGGGTTATTAGAGATGACTAATCTTTAAATGGGGAGCCCTGGTGGCTAAGTGATTAAGAGCTAGGCTGCTAAAGGAAAGGTCGGCAGCTGGAATCCACCAGCCGCTCCTTGGGAACCCTATGGGGCAGTTCTACTCAGTCCCTTAGGGTCGCTATGAGTCGAAATCAGCACACAACAATAACAATCTTTAAATTTATTCTTTAAAGTGCATATTGATAGTTTACAGTGAGGGTGATAGTTGGTATATTTAGATGGAAGGAAGGAATGTAGAAGGGAGAGGAAAGAAGGGCCAGCATGGTAAATCCATTTTCAAAGATGGATACCAGCAATTCTTCCCATCCATGAATGTGCATGCTACTTCTCCCATCCAAAGGTGGATTCCTTCCCATGGAATCTGGGCTAGCCTTGTGACTTGCTTTGACCAAGAGAATGTGGCAGAAGTGACATTCTGGGACTTATAAGGCCAGGTCTTAAGAAATCCCATAGCTTCTGCTTTTGCCCTCTTGGAACCCAGCTGCCATGCTGTAAAGGAAGCTGAGCTCCTATTAGAATGCAACCTCATGAGACCCCAGTTGAAACCAGGTGAAGCAGAGATGAGCCATCCCCACCAAGCTCTGTACAAACTGCAGAATCATTAGCGAATAAATGGTGATGGTAGTCATGGTTCATTGTTGTTTTAAGCCACTTACTTTGGGAGTGGTGTATTACGTAGCAACAGATAAATGAAACATCCAATAAACATCACTTACTGGGACATAAAGAACTTTAGTCCTCAGCTGAAAATGTAGAGTTCCCCTGTAGATCACAATGGAAGATCTTTATCAAACAACCCTAGCCCACTAGATGCCTAGATACTGGGGAGAGGGTAGAGTCTTGAGTGTGATTCCATCATCTGCCACAAACTCACCATGTTACCGCAACAAGCTACTTTGGCATAATACGTGTCAAAGTTCTGATCTACAAGATGGTCTTACTTTACTCACTTATTTTTCAGAAAGGCTATTAAAGAGAAGTCACTGAAAAGCTCATGGACTGTCTTACTGTCTGATCATCATTTTCACTTGGAGAGCTAAATGAAGCTCTCCCCAATCACTGCTGCCTGCCTGCTGGGCATTGCCAAGCCTGGAATATTGCGATCATTGTCAGGTTTTTGGGTAAAATGTGCTAACAGTCATGAATGGTTTGAACTTGTATCTCTCTAAGTTTGGAACATATCGAGGAATTTGCTTGTTACACACTAATGAATGAAGTTCATACATCTTAAGCTTAAAGACAGATGATCATATTTGGAGGTATATACATCAGCCATTCAATATATGCTGATTCCATGACAGAAATTTTGGCATGAAAGCTATTTCACTTTTTTCTGTCATTCTAACAATCAACAGGTCCCCAGACCGCCTCCACCCCCAACCACCTCCAGGCCCACCTTACAGCTTTTTTGCCACTCTGTGTCTGTCCATCCTGGAGCTCACAGATAGGAGGTCTAGGGGCAAATGTACACAAGTAGCTGCCCTCTCCACTGCCCCATGTTAGAACTTCCCAACAAGCTCGCAGGTCTGTTCATATTATGAATCAGCGGTTCCCAAACACCCAAAAGATTAGAATCACATAGGGAGCTTGTTAAATCACATATTCCTTGGTCCCACCACTGGTGGTTTTTATTCAGTAGGTCTAAAAAACAGTGTCACCGAATCTGTCATTTAATTTTAGGAAATTCGTCAGGTGTTTATTTTCTGTACTCAGGCTTGAAACCTTTACTAATCATTACATAAACTACCATTTAACACGGTGGCTTTCAAGCTTTTTTAAAATAAAACCCATAATTATACATATTGTGGCCCAATACAGATATACATATAAGTATTTTTATGTACAGATATATGTATATATGCATATATATGAAGTAAAAGTTTCAATGCTTAATTTTAGTACAAACTATTAGCCATACAGCATGTGATGAACACTATATTTTCCTATTCTATTAGTCTATTGATTTTTATTAAATGCACTAGATTCATTAGACACACAATTTGAGAAATACTGTTTTCATATCTAATAAAATCAGGTTAAGGGAGAAAAAAACATGTCCACACCATGAGCTTCATAAATTTTAATGAGTTGCAGATTAACCATTAAAAAAAAAAAAGTCAGCAAAGTAATCCCAAAGATAAAGGCAATAAATAATAAATAAAAGCAGACGCTAATTAATTAAAAATAGAAAGGATCAACAAAGCTAAAAGCTTTTTTTTTTTTTTTTTAAGAAAAAAGGAACAAATATAGAAAGAAATTTAAAAAAAAACAAAAAACCACTGCCATCAAGTCAATTCTGACTCATGGCGACTCCATGTGTTACAGAGTAGAACTGCTCCATAGGGTTGTTTGTTTTTAAACAGTTTATGTTCTAAGTGAAAGTTTACATAGCAAATGAGTTTCCCATTCAACAATTCATACCCAAATTGTTCCATGACACTGGTTTGCTATCTCACTGTGTCAGCACTCTCCCCATTTCCACCTTCCCCGTTTCCATCCCTCCAGTTTCCCTGTCCCTCCCTGCCTTCTCATCTTTGCTTTTGGGCAAATGTTGCCCATTTGGTCTCCTGTAGTTGATTGTTCTAAGAAGCACATTCTTCACGGGTGTTACTGTTTATTTTTATAGGTCAATCTATTATTTGCTGAAAGGTGACCTCCAGGAGTGTCTTCAGTTCCAGGTTAAAAGGGTGTCTTAGTGTGCTAATCTTAGGGGTTCCTCCAGTTTCTATCAGTCTAGTAAGTCTGGCCTTTTTTATGAATTTGAGTTTTGTTCTACATTTTTCTCCCATTCTCACTGGGACCTTCTATAGCATCCCTAGTCAGAGCAGTTGGTAGTGGTAGTCGGGCACCATCTAGTTCTTCTGGTCTCTGGCTAGAGGCTGTGGTTCATGTGGGCCATTAGTCCCATGGGCTAATTGCTTCCTTGAGTCTTTGGTTTCCTTCACTCTCCTTTGCTCCCACTGGTAAGAGACCAACAGTTACATTTTAGATGGCTGCTTGCAAGCTTTTAAGACCCCAGATGCTACCCAAGAAAGAATGTTATCTTTATGAACTATGTTATGCCAATTGATCTAGATGTCCCCTGAGACTATGGTCCTTAGACTTTAAGCTCAGTAACTCAGTCCCAAGAGGTGTTTGGATATGTCTAATAAGTTTCCATAACTGTGTCCCCTATGTGCTGTATTATATATATGAATATGTATGAAGCACAAATATATATAAATGTTCACAACTATACCTATATATGCATGCGCATGTACTCCCATTCGCCCTGCCACACCTTTATGGCATACATATCTACTTATGTAACCACTCACAAATTTTTGGTTGTTATTACTGTTGTTGCAGAATTGTATATGTTATAGCATTTACCGTAGTTGTCCTTTATTCTTGCATACCTCTCAGTGTCTTCATTTACCTTGGTCACATTATGCTGACTTCCCCCATACTGTGTACTGCCTTTCCCTTCACCAGAATTAACACGTCTACTATCTAGTAAGTGACTTTCCCCTCCCCCTCCCATCTCTGGTATCCATCTAAGAATGGTGCTTTCACTATGTAAACCTATTCTTGACTTTTTATAAAAGTGGTCTCATACAATATTTGTCCTTTTGTGATTGACTTATTTCACTCAGCATAACGTCCTCCAGATTCATCCCTGTTATGTTTCACAGACACATTATTCTTCTTTATTGTTGCATAGCATTCCATTCTATGTATGTACCACATTTTGTTTATCCATTCACCTGCTGATAAACACTCAGGCTGTTTCCATCTTTTTGCTATTGTGAACAATGCTGCTATGAACATGGGTGTGCATGTGTCTATTCATATCACTGCTCTTATTTCTCTAGGCTATATACCTAGGAATGGGATTGCTGGGTCATATGGTATTTCTATTTCTAGCTTTTATAGGAAGCGCCACACCGTTTTCCATAGTGGTTGTACCATTTTACAATCCCACCAGCAGTACATAAGAATTCGAATCTCCCCACACCTCGCCAGCATTTGTTTTTTCTTTTTCTTTTTTTTAATCAGTGCCATTTTTGCAGGAGTGAGATGGTATGTCATTGTAGTTTTGATTTGCATCTCTCTAATGGCTAATGATCACGAACATTTCTTCACATGTTTCTTAGCAGCCTGAATATCTTCTTTGGTGAAGTGTCTGTTCATGTCCTTTGCCCATTTTTTGACTGGCTTGTTTTGTCTTTTTGTAGTTGAGGTGTTGAAGTTTTCTATATATTTTAGAGATTAGATGCTTGTCAGATATGCTATTGCCAAAAACTTTTTCCCAGTGTGTAGGTTCTCTTTTTACTCTTGGTAAAGTCTTTTGATGAGCGTAAGTATTTAATTTTTAGGAGATCCCAGTTATCTGGCTTATCTTCTATTGCTTGTGCATTTTTAGTTATGTTTGATAGTGTATTTATGCCATAAATTAAGATTCCTAGCTTTGACACTGTTATCTTCCAGGAACTTTACAGTTTTAACATTTAGGTCTTTGATCTATTTTGAGTTCATTTTTACATATGGTGTGAGGTATGGATCCCGTTTCATTTTTCTGCAAATGGATATCCAGCTTTGCCAGCACGATCTGTTAAACAGACTACTTCTTCCCCATTTGTCTTAGTCATCTAGTGCTGCTACAGAAATACCACAAGTGGGTGGCTTCAACAAACAAAAGTTTATTTTCTCACAGTCTAGTAGGCTAAAAGTCCAAATTCAGGGCGTCAGCTCCAGGCGAAGGCTTTCTTTCTTTGTTGGCTCTGGAGGAAGGTCCTTGTCATCAATCTTCCCTTGGTCTAGAAGCTTCTCCACACAGGAATCCCAGGTCCAAAGGACACACTCTGCTCCTGGCACTGCTTTCTTGGTGGTATGAGGTCCCCATGTCTCTCTGCTTGTCTCTCTCTTTTATATCTCAAAAGAGATTGGCTCAAGATACAACCTACTCTTATAGATTGAGTCTTGCCTCATTAACATAACTGCCATTAATCCCATCTCATTAACATCATAGAGACAGGATTTACAACACATAGGAAAATCACATCAGATGACAAAATGGTTGATAATTACACAATACTGGGAATCATGGCCTAGGCAAGTTGACAGATATTTTTGGGGGACACAATTCAATCCATGACACCACTGAACAGACATCAGCTGTCAAAGATCAGCTGTCCATAGCTGAATAGATTTATTTCTGGGTTCTCAATTCTGTTCCATTGGTCTATGTGTCTGTCATTGTACCAGTACCAGCCTGTTTTGACCACACTGGCTGTATACTAAGTTCTGAGATTTGTGTGTGAGGCCTCTGACTTTGTTTTTTTAAATAATGCTTTAGCTATTCAGGGCCTCTTTCCTTTCCATATAACGTTGGAGATTAGTTTTTCCATTTCATTAAAGAATGTTGGGATTTGGATTGGGATCACATTACTGTATTTTTGTGCAAATAACGCACACCTTCTATGTTGGTTTGCCAATCGCTCCCTCCCTCCCCCGCCCCCAGAGATATATTCTTAAGCAGCGCTATGCCTGTTTTTTATTTTTTTACATGTTTCTGTTAAAAAAAAAAAATTAGCATAGCACATTTATGAAAATACCTCCTGGGGGGAGGGAGCAGTTGGCAAAAAAATGTAGAATCCCTTCTATATTTGCGTAAAAATACGGTATATCTACAGATCGCTTTGTGTAGTAGTACCATTTTCACATTGTTAAATCTTCCAATCCACGAGCAGGTTATGTTTTTCCATTTATGTAGGTCTCTTTTGGTTTCTTGCAGTACTGTTTTGTAGTTTTCCTTGTATAAGTCTTTTATGTCCCTGGTTAGATTTATTCCTAGGTATTTTATCCTTTGAGGAGCTATTGTAAATGGTACTGTTTCCATGATTTCCTTTAGAGTTCTCCTTGTTAGTGCAGAAGAATCCAGCTGATTTTTGTATGTTGATCTTGTACCTTGCCACTTTGCTGAACCCTTCTACTAGTTCCAGTAATTTTCTTGTGGAATCTCTGTGATTTTCTACGTATAGGATCATGTCATCTGTGAATAGGAATAGTTTTACTTGTTCCTTATCAATTTGGATACTTTTTATTTCTCTTTCTTGTCTTATTACTCTGGTTAGGAATTCCAGTACAATATTAAACAAAAGTGGTGACAACGAGCATCCTTGTCTCATTCCCGATCTCAAGGGGAATGCTTTCAATCTCTCTCCATTGAGAATAGTGTTGGCTGTTGGTTTCGTATAATGTGTCCTTAATTATGTTGAGGAATTTTCCTTCTATTCTTATTTTGCTGAGAGTTGTCATTAAGAAAGGGTGTTGGATTTTATCAAATATTTTTTCTGCGCCAATTGAGATGACCATGTTGATTCTTTTCCTTTGTTATTTATGTGATGAACTACATTGATTGATTTTTCTAATGTTGAACCACCTCCCTTGTATCCCTGGTATGAATCCCACCTGATCATGATGTATTATTTTTTTGATACGCTGTTATATTTTGTTGGCTAGAATTTTGTTGAGAATTTCTGCAACTATATTTATGAGGGATACTGGTCAGTAATTTTCTTTTTTGTTGTATCTTTGCCTGGCTTTGGTATCAGGGTTATGCTAGCTTCATAGAATGAATTAGGGAGTATTCCTTCTTTTTCTACATTCTGGAATAGTTTGAGTAGAACTGGTGTCAACTCTTTGAATGTTTGATAGAACTCTTCAGTGAAGCCATCTGGGCTAGGCTTTTTTTTGTTGGGAGTTTTTTTGTTATAACATCTTCAATTCCTTCTTTTGTTATGGGTCTATTTAGGTTTTCCCTATGTTTGTGTTAGTTTAGGTAGATAATGTGTTTCCAGAAATTTGTTCATTTCTTCTAGGTTTTCAAATTTGTTACAGTACAATTTTTCATAATATTCTGCAATAATCCTCTTTGTTGTAGTTAGTTCTACTGTAATGTTGCCCACTTCCTTTCTTAGTTTGGTTATCTGCATCTTCTCATTTTTTTACTCTGTCAATTTAGCCAGTGGTTTGTCAATTTTATTGAAACTCTTAAAGAACCAACTTCTAGTTTTGTTGATTGCTTCTATTTTTTTCTATTTCATTTATTTCTGATCTTTGTTATTTCCTTTCTTCTGGTAACTGTGGATTTCTTTTGCTGTTCCTTTTCCATTTGTTCAAGTTGTCGGTTCAAGTTATTGATTTTGGATCTTTCTTCTTTTTGCTGTGTGCATTTATTGCTATAAATTTTCCTCTGAGCACTGTTTTTGCTGTGTCCCAGAGGTTTTGGTATGCTGTGTCTTCATTCTCATTTGATTCTAAGAATTTTGTAATTTCATTTTAAATTTCTTCTATGAAACCCTGATGTATAGTGGTTAAGAGCTATGGCTGCTAATCAAAAGGCTGGCAGTTCGAATCCACCAGGCACCCCTTGGAAACCATATGGGGTAGTTCTACTCTGTCCTATATGGACGCTATGAGTCGGAATCAACTTGATGGCAACAGGTTTGGTTTTACAACCCAGTAGTTGTTAAGTACAGTGTTATTCAGTTTCCATGTATTTAAATTTTTTTCCTTGCTCTGTTACTGATTTCCGGTTTCATAGTATTATGGTCAGAGAAGATAATTTGTATTATCTTGAAATTTTTTTAATTTATTGAGGCTTGATTTGTGGCCTAGAATATGCCCTATTTTGGAGAATGATCCATGTGCATTGGAGAAGAATGTGTACTGGCTGCTGTTGGGTGGTGAGTTCTGTATAAGTCTATGAGGTCAAGTTGGTTGAATGTGTTGTTTAGATCTTCTTTATCTCTGAGTTTCTTTCTAGTTGTTTCGTCCATAATCAAAAGGCGCATATTAAAGGTGCCTACTATTATTGTACAGCTGCCTATTTCTCTTTTCAACTCTGTTAAGAGTTTATTTTGGAGGTCTGTCATTGGGTGCATAAATATTAATTACTGTTATATCTTCTTGGTAGATTGACCCTTTAATCATTATAAAATGCCCTTCTTTGTCTATTATAATGGAGCCCTGGTGGCACAGTGGTTAAAAACTCAGGCTTCTAACCAAAAGGTTGGCAGTTCGAATCCACCAGCTGCTCCTTGGAAACACTATGGGGCAGTTCTACTCTGTCCTATAGGGTTGCTATCAGTCGGAATCGACTTGATGGCAACGGGTTTTTGGTTTGGTGTCTCTTATAATGGATTGTGATTTAAAGTTTATTTTATCCGAAATTATCATTGCTACTCCTGTTCTCTTTTGGATACTGTTTGCTTAATTTATTTTTTTCCATCCTTTGATTTTTAACTTCTTTATGGCTTTGTATCTAAGGTGTGTCTCTTATAGGCAACATATTGACGGGTCATTTTTTTTATCCATTCTACCTCATGACTGTACATTTAGTTCATTTACATTCAGTGTGATTCATGATAGGTATGGATTCACTGCTGTCATTTTGTTATACTTTTTTTTGTGGTGTTAACGGTTTCTTTGTTCCTCTTAATTTTCTATGCTGAGTTCTTTCTGCATACAGATTTTCTTTTCATATCAATCAGTTTTTGTGTTTACTGAGTCTTTTGTGTTTTCTTCTTTATTTTGGTGAGTACATTTATTACATTTCATTGTGGTTACCCTGAAGTCCACCCTTGTTGTTGTTAGGTGCCATCAAGTTGGTTCTGACTCATACCTACCCTATGTACAACAGAATGAAACACTGCCTGGTCCTGTGTCATCCTCACAATCGTTGCTATGTTTGAGGCCATTGTTGCAGCCACTGTGTCAATCTATCTTTTCAAGGGTCTTCTGCTTTTTCACTGACCCTCTACCAAGTATGATGTCCTTCTCCAGGGACTGGTTCCTCCGATAACGTGTCCAAAGTAAGCAAGACAAAGTCTCACTATCCTCTCTTCTAAGGAGCATTCTAACTGTACTTCTTCCAAGATGGATTTGTTCATTCTTCTGGCAGTCTATGGTATATTCAATATTCTTCACAACCTCATAATTCAAAGGCATCAATTCTTCTTCGGTTCTCCTTATTTGTTGTCCAGCTTTCCCATGCATATGAGGCAAGTGAAAATATCATGGCTTGGGTCCTCAAAATGACATCTTTGACGGAAAGCTCCCCTAGCATTCTTTTATGTTTGTATGTTGTTTCGCTGCTGCTCCTCTCTCCTCTCTCCCATATCCAGCTTAGCTTCACACATAACCATATCCCCGCTGCATACTGCCTACCTGCACCGTG
>NW_004444127.1:105585-127902 GCF_000243295.1 Trichechus manatus latirostris | reverse complement strand
ATTAAAAAAAAAAAAAAATGACATCTTTGTTTTTTAACACTTGAAAGAAGTCTTTTGGAGCATATCTGCCCAATGCAATATGTCGTTTGATTTCCTGACTGCTGCTTCCATGGGCATTGACTGTGGATCCAAGTAATATGAAATCCTTTACAACTTCAATCTTTTCTCCATTTATTGTAATGTTGCTTACTGGTCCATTTGTGAGGATTTTTTTTTTTCTTTATGTTGAGGTGTAATCTATACTGAAGGCTGTAATGTTTGATCTTTATCAGTTTAAGTGCTTCAAGTCCTCTTCACTTTCAGCAAACAAGGTTGGGTCATCTGCATATTGCAGGTTGTTAATGAGTCTTCCTCCAATCCTGATGCTGCATATAGTCCAGCTTCTTGGATTATTTGCTCAGCATATAGACTGAATAAGTATGGTGAAAAGATACAACCCTGACACACACCTTTCCTGACTTTAAACCATGCAGTATTGCCTTGTTCTGTTCGAGCGACTGCCTCTTGGTCTATGTACAGGTTCCACGTGAGTACAATTAAGTGTTCTGGAATTCCCATTCTTCACAATTTTATCCATAATTTATTATGGTCCACACAGCTGAATGCCTTTGCATAGTCTATAAAATACAGGTAAACATCTTAGTCATCTAGTGCTGTATAACAGAAATACCACAAGTGGATGGCTTTAACAAAGAGAAGTTTATTCTCTCACAGTCCAGTAGGTTACAAGTCCAAATTCAGGGCTTCAGAACCAGGGGAATGCTTTCTCCATCGGCTCTGGAGGAAGGTCCATGTCATCAATCTTCCCTTGGTCTGGGAGCTTCTCTGCGCAGGAACCTCAGGTCCAAAGGATGCACTCTGCTCCTGACACTGCGTTCTTGGTGGTATGAGGTTCCCATGTGTCTCTGCTCGCTTCTTTTATATTTCAAAAGTGATTGGCTTAAGACACTATCCAATCTTGTATACCTCGTCAGTGTAACAGCCACTAATCCATCTTATTAGATCATAGTGATTGAATTTACAACACATAAGGAAATCACATCAGATTACAAAATGGTATACAATTATACACCACTGTGAATCATGACCCAGCCAAGTTGACAGATATTTTTGGGGGACACAATTCAATCCATGACTCTCCACCCTTTGGCCCCCAAAAATTCATTTCCTTGCAACCTGCAAAACATTCATCTCATCATATCACAGCAAAAGTCTTAACTCCAAGTCCAAAATCCAAAAATTCCTCGTCATCTGTGAAATCTAGAACACAAGTTATCTACTTTCAAAGGTACAATGGCAGAACAGGCACAAGCTAGACATTTCCATTACAAATGGGAGAAAGTGGAGGAAAAGAAGGGATAACAGGCACCAGGCAAGTCAGCGGAACACATTATATCAGCTCTCAAGGCTTTGCAAATAATCTTCTGTTTTCTGAGACCATTCACACAATAGCCCTGCCCTCCAGACTCTAGGTATTGGCCACACTCTCCAGATTGAGTAGAGGCCCCTCTGCCCTGGGCTTCAGCTCCACCTCCCAGGCCTACTGGGACAGCAACTCTGCTCCCTCAGCTTTAGGCGCACCATTATCCTAGTCCATTGGAGTGACAACTCCACTCTTAGAAACACCAGAGACCATGGCTTCACCCACTGAAACCCCTGAGGTCCTGGCCATACCTTTTGAGACTGAGGCAGCTCGGCTTCTTGTGTTGTCTCTTCAGCTTCTGCTTCCTGTGGCCTCTCGGCCCTCGGGCCTCATGCCTGCATCGCCCTGCTGGGGCAAGTGTTCAAAAGCTCTGTAGCTCCACCGATTAAGTGCCTGGAGGTACCCCACTCCACCAGGAAGTCTCCTGTGCACAGGTACTTAGCTCTCCTGCTCCGTGGGTCGGCTCCAGTGCCGTCTCGCACTGGTCTCCTCGTTCTGCTGCTGCTGATTCTCTGCTTCTGCCACTCTTCTATCCATTCAGTTTCAAAACACTTCCACATTTTAGGTATCTGTTAGAGCAGCACCCACTCCCAGTATCAAATGTCTTAGGCTGGGTTCTCTACAGAAGCATAACCAGCCAAGCGTATAAATATACATAGAGAGAGATTTATATCAAGGAAACAGCTCACACAGTTGTAGAGGCTGGAACGTCCCAAGTCCGTGGATCAGGGTAGAGGCCTCTCCCAACTCACGCAGCCGCAGAAGCTGGCAAGCTCAAGATCAGCAGGTTGGAGAGCAGGGCTCCTGCTCACAGGCTGTGACACTCAACAAATTCCAAGGTCGGCAGGCAAGACTGCAAGGTTTCTCCTGATTCACGTAGCTGCAGGGGCTGGTGAATCCAAGATCCGCAGGTCAGAGAGCATGGCTCTGCTCACAGGCTGTGAAGATCGATGAATCTCAAGTTTAGCAGATAAGCTGACAGCTCAAGTCACAAGAACCGGAAGTCAGATGAATAGGAGGCAGCTGCAGGATCCAGAGTGGGCAAACAGCCAGAATGTCTGCTTATATTCAGATGCAGGCCACATCCCCAGGGAAACTCCCTTTCCACTGACTGGCTACTTACGGCATATTCGATCATGGGAGTGATCAGATATAAACACTAAGAATCATGGCCCAGCCAAGTTGACACACAATCTTAACCATCAAAACATCTTTCTGGTGTTCTCTGCTTTCAGCCAGAACCCATATGACATCAACAGTGATATCCCTTGTTCCATACCCTCTTCTGAATCTGGCTTGAATTTTGGCAGTTCCCCGTCGATGTACTGCTGCAACCGCTTTTGAATGATCTTCAGCAAAATTTTACTTGTGATATTAATGATACTGTTCAATAATTTCTGTATTCTGTTGGATCATCTTTCTTTGGAACGAGTACAAACATGGATCTTTTCCAGTCAGTTGGCCAGGTAGCTGTCTTCCAAATTTCTTGGCATAAATGAGTGTGCATTTCTAGTATTACATCTGTTTGCTGAAACATCTCAACTGCTATTCTGTCAATTCCTGGAGCCTTGTTTTTCACCAATGCCTTCAGTGCAGCTTGTACTTCTTCCTTCCATACCACTGGTTCTTGATCATATGCTACCTCCTGAAATGTCTGAACGTCCACCAATTCTTTTTGGTACAGTGACTCTGTGTATTCCTTCCATCTTATTTTGATGCTTTCTGCATCATTCAGTATTTTGAGGATTAACCTTATCTTAATCCTCTTAAAATTAAAACACTCTATCTTGAAATCGCCTTGACTTTCTCCCCATATGGATGTTCTATAACTACATCTTTTATTCCCTCTTTTCATTTTGAAGTTGTCATTGTTTACAGCTTAACTCCTCTGGTTCCCTATAGTCAGTTTTTTTAGCTTTGATTTGCTTTCTGAAGTCTTTATCTGGGTTGGTATCTGGGTGATGTTGTTGTGAGTCCTTACATCAGGTTGTTGTTTGATGGCGTTGGTTCTTTATCCGAAGGACTCCCTTTAATATTTCTTGTAAGGCTGTCTGGGTTTTACAAATTCCCTTAGTTTCTGCTTATCTGGACTTATCTTAGTTTCGCCATCATTCTTGAAAGACAATTGTGCTAGATATATGATTCTTGGTTGGCAATTCTTTTCCTTCAGGATTTTAATTATGTCATCGCATGGCCCTCTTGCCTGCATGCTTTCTAATAAGAAATCAGCACTTAATATTATTGGTGCCCCTTTGTAAGTGATATTTCATTTTTCATGAGCTGCTTTCAGAATTCTTTGTCTTTGGTTTTAGAAAGTGTGATTATGATATGTCTTGGTGATTTTTTTGGGGGGAGGGGTCTATCCCATATGGGGTTCATTGAGCTTCTTGGATGGTGTCTTACTTATCTAGTGCTGCTATAACAGAAATACCACAAGTGGATATCTTTAACAAAGAGAAATGTATTCTCTCACAGTCTAGGAGGCTAGAAGTCCAAATTCAGGGTGCCAGCTCCAGGGGAAGTTTTTCTCTGTCAGCTCTGGGGAAAGGTCCTTGTCATTAATCTTCCCCAGTTTAGGAGCTTCTCAGTGCAGGAACCCCAATTTCAAAGGACACACTCTGCTCCCAGCACTGCTTTCTTGGTGGTATGAGGTCCCCATGTCCCTCTGCTCACTTCCCTCTTTAATATCTCAAAAGAGACTGACTTAAGATACAACTTAATCTTGTAGACTGAGTCTTGCCTCATTAACATAACTGGCTGTAATCCCACCTTATTAACATCATAGAAGTAGGATTTACAACACATAGGAAAATCACATTGGATGACAAAATTGTGGACAATCACACAATACTGGGACTCACAGTCTAGCCAAGTTGAAACACATTTTTGAGGAACACAGTTCAATTCAGAACAGATGGCAGCTTCTCGTCTTTAATGATTTTGGGGAAATGTTCAGCCAATATACCTTCAAAAATTCTCTCCATACTTTTTTTTC
This sequence comes from Trichechus manatus latirostris, assembly GCF_000243295.1. Taxonomy (NCBI): domain Eukaryota; kingdom Metazoa; phylum Chordata; class Mammalia; order Sirenia; family Trichechidae; genus Trichechus; species Trichechus manatus. The sequence continues at coordinate 123,484 of NW_004444127.1, read as the reverse complement.
CCTTTCTCTTCTGGAATTCCTATTACGTGTAAATTATTCCTCTTGATGGTGTCCCACATAACTCTTAGGCTTTCTTCATTTTTCTTCTTTCTTTTCTGATTGTTCCTCAAACAAATTAGTATCAAGGGATTTTTCTTCTATTTTGCTGATTCTTTCTTCTACTGATTGATTCACTTTTACTTCTGTGTCCTTCCATTTAGTTATCTATTTCGGGTATTTTATTGTTAATCTTCTGAATTTCTAGTTGTTGCTTTTGTATGGTTTCTCATTGTCTATTGTGTCTGTCATTTTGTTCTTGTATTGTTTTCCTAAATTCTTCTAGCGTTTTTTTCTGTATTTTCCTTGATCTCTTTGAGGATCCTAAATCTAAGTCTTTTGAATTCCTTCTCAGGTAGCTCTATTATTGTTTCTTCCCCTGGGAGGTTTTCTTTCTCTTCATCTTGCTCACTAATTTGAGTCATCTCTTATCCTGTTTTTTCATATGATTTGTTACTGTCTGTTGTCATTAAGGCATTAAGGTGTTATTTTACTGATTGACAGAATGTTTGTTTTGTCCTGATTTTTAGTTTTGTTTTGTTTTGATATATCAGGGTAGGTGGGGCAAGCGTGCTCCGCTGATCACTTGTCAGGCGGCATGGGAGCACTCACCACCTGTCGCCAGGCGGGCAGGGCAGCAGCAGGCAGGGCGAGTGCACATCACTGTTCATCAGGTGGGCGAGGCGGCTGTGGGCGGGCTGAGTGAGTGCATGCCAGCAGCATGCGAGCGTGCAACAGTGCTTGCCAGCTAGGTGGGGCAGTGGGCAGGGTGGGTAGTGACTAGCAGCTCAGGCACACTTACTGCCACTCGCCCAGTGGGCAGGGGGGTGTGGCAGGCAACCAGGGGCACGGGAATGCTGTCGCTCACCAGGTGGGCAGAGCAGCAGGTGGGCGGGTGACCAGTGGTATGGGTGCACTCACTGCCACTTGCCACGTGGGTGGGGAGGCAGGTGTGGAGGTGTCACGGGTGAGCAGGGACACAGAAGCACCCACTGCCACTCCCCAGGTGGGTGGGGTGGCAGATGGGGGGAGGAGTGTGGTGGATGACCAGGGGTGTGGGAGCTCTCTGCTGCTTGCCAGATGGGCAGGGCAGCAGGGGGACATCAGCAGATGGGGCTGCATGGGGGGAAGAGAGGGCTTATACTGTGGTCCCCACGCACATAGGGTAACAGGCCGGGGGGGAGTTGTGCCACCAATCACCAGGAGGGTAGGGAGAGGAGGAGCGTGCTCCTCTGGTCACTGGTCATGGGTAGCCAGCAATCGGGACCTGGCCCTGACGAAATGCAAGGAGATGAGGGGCTGTCCAGAATCCAGTCAGGTGGGGGAACTCCTGCTGACACTCTATGGATCTGTTACTCTGTGTGTACCATCCACCCTAATGATCAGGAACTGCCTGGTGAGTTGTCCTGTCTCTGGATCTGACTCCCTCCTTGCTCTGTGGACACCAGAATCCCTGGAGCTCTCACCCTCCTTCCTGTACTTTCCCTCAATAGATCTGGTTTATGTCCTGCTTGCCTTGCTTCACTCCGGGTATGTCTACACAGATTCTCCATCTCCTACTGGAAATTCCATTAAGATGCCTTCCTGTGCTCCTCAAGCAGAATCGCTGCTGGCTTCATCTCAAGATAGCCATGCTGTGCTGGGCCAGCTAGCAGGGCACCTCCACTCCATATCTCTCCTGGTTCACTTTTTTTGTTCAGTTTCTTCTTCCAGTCGGTGTTTGATCTGATTCTTTATCCTTCCATTTGATGCTCAGGGTTCCAGGATTGTCATCCATACCTGTTTCACTTGGTTTCTCAAGTCTTTGCTATAGAGGGAGAGCATAGTGTATCTGACTAAGCTGCCATATCGGATTGTCTCTCTCCATAAGGGTTTGTAGGCTATAATCTTTATGGAAGCAGTTCACCAGGGCTTTCTTCCACAGAGCAGCTGGGTAGGTTCAAATCACCAACCTTTAGGTTAGCAGCTGATCATAAAACGTTTGCACCACGCAGGATCCTTATGGAATGAGAAGGGGAACATAATTCTAAATGCTGTGTATATTTAAAAGATAAGATGATGTCAATGAACTTATGCCAATACATTCAAAAACTCTGAAGAAATAGAAAAATTCTCCCCAAAATAGAACTTATCAAAACAGTCCCAAGGAGAAATAGCAAATCTAAATAGTTTTATAATCATTAAAGAAACTGAATCAAAAGTTTAAAAATATTCCCATAAAGAAAATTGCAGGCCCAGAAGATATTACCATGAAGTTCTACCAAACATTCAAGGTACAATAATTCTAGTTTTACATAAATTATTCCAGAGGCTAGCATATCCTCGATACCAAAACCATGAAGGATGGTTCTCAAAATATTGTCTGGGGGACCCCAGAGGATCTCCAAGACACTTTCAAAGAGTCTGAACTATTTTTACCATAATAAGGATGTTATTTGCTTTCTTTCCACTCTCATTTCCAGAGGCTATACAACACGTGATACTGCAAAAGACCAAATGTAGAAACAGATAGGAGAATCCAATTGTCTTGTTAAGTTTTTCCAAAAATGATGAAAGACATCAACTCATAGATTCAAGATGGTCAACCCAAGTAGGTTATCTATAAAGAAAATCCCACCTAGTTTGGTGAATTCATCTATTCACAAAACTAAGAGAAAAGGACTTGGGTACAGATAGCTTATTTAGAAAGTGAAAGGGGGTGGGAGGGTGAAAGCCAGAGTGAAGGAGTACAGAGAGGAGACAGGGAAGGAGGGAAAGCCATGAGGGTGCATTACTGAGCTGGTTACCATACTGAGCTGGGCAACTGGGGCTCGGTCCCATTGCAGTCCCTCTGAAGAACTATGTAGAACACACCTCAGAACTGTTTCTTTGAAGGACAGGAAGCTATGGCATCTATCCACTGAGACCCATCTCCCACTGGTTGAGGGACGCCCCAAAGATGTAAATGCTACCACACTTCTGAACTATGTCTACACAGGCTAAGCGAGCTCCCACAAGGAAAAACCTGAGGAATAAGGCTGAGAGATAGGGCAAGCTGTTGAGGTAGAACAACTAGTCCTACTAAAGAAATAAGCATGGAGAGCCTGAAATGGAAAAGTCTAAGAAATGGAAAAAGAAACAGCCCCTTACTAAGTCGTGCTTTGGAGATAAAGAACCTTCTCTATGATCATCCACCTCACCTTGTGCATACTTCTATTATAACACCACATTTCATGAATTAGTTAACTATTTGTAAGTCTGTCTCCTCTATTGGTTGCTATTTTCTCATAAGCAGAGTTTTTAACCTCTGCTTAGTAGTCCCAACATCTAATACTATGTCTAGAACCCATTTAATGTAAACGTAAACGTTTGCTGAATGAATGTCTCCCCAGTTCCATCAGCGGACACACTGTTCAGGGTCTGAGTTTTGAGTTATTACAGGGTAATGACCTCTGATTATTTCTTTCCTATTGGAAAGCGTTTTAAAGGGGTGAAAAATGGCTAGGTACTTCCATAGACTCTTGAATTTTCCTATACCCACCCTGAATACCTTCCCCTCCCAAAACCCATCACCACAGACACATCCAAAGAACACCATGATGTTTCCATCCCTGCCTTTACAAACCTGTGCCAAGTCTTACCCCTTTACTTCCAGCCATGACTAAAACGACAGTGCTCCTAACCCTAGATACTCCACCTCACCTCTGTAACAGAGCAAATCTTCCTCCATCACAACTTTTTACAAGCTGAAGCAAAGAAAAACCATCATCCAAGGAAACAAGTCAAAGCCTTCCCTTTCAAAGTGAATGCTCACTATTGTCAAGATGTTACAAACCCCTGACACTGCTCTTCCCTGAAAAGGTCAGACTGAAAGAAATTGTCCACTACTAATGAATGTCTGTTCCATATAATACCATAACCTGGATCAAAACAAGAATTTCATTACAAAGCCCTATAAACTTCATCCTCCTTGAAACACATTGTCTTAGGCATCTAGTGCTGCCGTACCAGAAATACCACAACTGGATGGCTTTAACAAACAGAAGTTTATTGTCTCACAGTCTAGTAGGCTAGAAGTCTGAATTTAGGGCATCGGCTCCAGGGGAAGGGTTCTCTCTCTCTGTCAGCTCTGGAGGAAGGTCCTTGTCATCAATCTTCCCCTGGACTAGGAGCTTCTCTGCGCAGGAACCCTGGGTCCAAAGGACGCGCTCTGCTCCTGGCACTGCTTTCTTGGTGTTATGAGGTCTCCCTGTCTCTCTGCTCACTTCTCTCTTTTATATCTCAAAAGAGATTGGCTTAAAACACAATCTAATCTTGTGGGTCTCATCAGCTAACAGCCACCAATCCCATCTCACTAACATCACAGAGATAGGATTTACAACACACAGGAAAATCACATCAGATGACAAAATGGTGGACAATCACACAACACTGGGTATCATGGCCTAGCCAAAATGATATACATATTTTTGGGGTACACGATTCAATCCATGACACATCAAACCTGTCCCTGCAAAACACTGGCTTGCTGTCAAGAACTGAGTCACTGGAAACATCTTTTAATCCCAACTGTTGTCAGAATGAGATGCATTTTCTGTTCCTGGAATTATTTATTCTGAAAATGCGCCTGAGTAATCTTTCCGGGGTGTTTCAGGCTATATACAATCCACTTAATCCAATGTTTTAAGTCCCAATCTCTTGTCTTCTTAACGTTTTTAGAGAAGTCATCACAGCTGAACTCCCGGGGCCACCGCTACACTGGAACCTAACCCACCTGTTCCCAAAAACAAAGCACCAAATACCAGCAAAAGCAGAAAAATCCACGATTTATTGCTTCACCTGACAGAATTCTTTATAATTAAAGTTACGGCTTTCCCATTACCGTCGAGTCGATTCCGACTCATAGCGACCCTATAAGACAGTGTAGAACCGCCCCATAGGGTTTCCAAGGAGTGGCTGGTGGATTTGAACTGTTAACCTTTTGGTTAGTAGCCACAGCTCTTAACCACTGTACCACCAGGTCTCCTATGATATAATATAATATCATTAAACAAATAGTAACTAAACTTTACTGAGCACTTACTACATGCCAGGTTCTGTTTTAAGCACTTTTATGCATGTGAGCTAATTTATTCTTCCTAACAGTGCTATCTGACAAAACTATTACCCTCACTTTATAGACAGGGAAAGAGACACAGCAAAGCTAAATAACTTGCCTAGTGTTAACACAACTAAAGCTGAGATTCAGACAATGGCAGTCTGGCTCCAGAGCCTGAACTCTTAACCACCATGGATGCTGACTCCTATGATTACTTTTAAAAGCCTAGATTAGATATCCCTTTTCATTCCTCAATTAGCAAAGCCAGCATAGCTTGACAGACACAAATTTATCCATTCATACCAACACAATCAATCAGGAGGCTGAAGTAAGAGGAAGTAAGGAATGATGGCAGCTGAATCATATATTTTATTACTGTGAGTAGCCTTTGAGCCCTGAAATTTATAATCCAAGTCTAGCTTAAGTACTTCTTGCTGTTGTTAGACGTCGGTGGAGTCAGTTCTGACCCTATGTACAACAGAACAAAACCGCTGCCCAGTCCTGTGCCATCCTTACAATAGTAAATATGTTCGAGCCCACTGCTGCAGCCACTGTGTCTCGCTGAGGGTCTTCCTCTTTTTCGCTGATCCTCTACTTTATCAAGCACGACATCCTTCTCCAGGGACTGGTCCCTCCTGACAACATGTCTAAAGTAAGCTCATAGTTTAAGTACTTAGAGCAGTAAATTGACTTAGAAGAATTGAACATACTTCTATTTCAAGACAACATCTTTGACAAATTAGCCAAGGACCCTTCCAGATTAGCACTTCCCAGTACGAGTTAAACCATACAATTCTTTGAGTCTCAAACTGTGTATGGGGATCTAGGTCCCACCGTCACCAAAATTCCAAATGCCTCTGAGCTTCAAGCAGATGCCAAGAGCCAAGATGCCCTTTGCCACTTTCCCTAGTCCTTTTCCTAAGTTTGGGCACAAAGTACGAAGTCCTGCCCACGCATCCCGATGCCACGGGCCACAGCACAGCCACAGGAAGTCCCCGTGGGAGGAAACACATCCCTGTAGCCGCGGAAAAGAAGTCGCAGGAACGGAGCGGTCACGGCGGCGGGTGGGTCCCGCGGGGAACGGAAGTTGCCGGGTCCCAGGAAAAACGAAAGGAGCCTTCTGGGGGTAGGAGTGGGCAAGGGAAACAGGTGGGAATCGAGGGCTTGGGAAGTGGGGGCGGGCCAGATGAGAAAGGCAAGGGGTGGGGGGTGTAAGGAAATCAAAGCGCTCCCAAAGCGGAAAACCACTGCAGGCGGCCGGCGGCCGGAGGGAGAAGAGGGGGCGTCGCCTCTCGCAGCCCCTGGGCCTGCAACGGCTCCTCTGGGCACCGACACTGCGCGCGGCCTGCGCTCCCCGGCGGCCGCTGCCCGCGGAGGCCCGAGCCGGCACCCTAGCTCTTCCTGGCCTGGCCGCGCCGCGCTTACCTCGGCCACGGCTGCCTCCCGCTCGGCCCCGCGCTCGCTCACAGGCTCATGCTGCGGGGCGCGGGCCACGGCCGCCCGAGACTGATCGCGCCGTCAGCGGCAGCCAGGGCCAGCGCCGGGTCTGCGGCAGACAGCCGGGAGCGAAGCGCGACCGACCTGCCTCGGCGGTGCCTGACACCGAGCGCACTGCGCATGCGGCAGCGTCCGGGCCCGCGCCCCCTGCTGGGCAGGAGGAGTCAGGGCACCGCTGTAGGGTTTCTCCCTAGACAGGCGCGCAAAGCTCAGGTTCTTCAGAGCAACGCACGCGCAAACGTAGTCCACCGCCTTTATAATTGAAGAAAATGCAAATCGAAACAAGAAGACACCATGCTTCGCTTACAAAACTCACGAAAGTGTAAACGTTTCACTATAATCAGTGCTGGTGAGCGTGCAACATTCTCGGAGGCCAATTTGACAGTATTTATTTTGTAGGTGCCCTTGAGTGGATTTCGACTCGTAGCAACCCCATGTGACAGAGTACAACTGCCCCATAGCGTTTTCTAGGCTGTAATCTTTATAAGAGCAGATCACCAGGTCTTTCTCCCGCTGATCTGCTCGGTGTGTTCAACCACCAAACTTTCAGTTAGCAATCGAGCATATTTGACCATTTGGGCCACCAAGGCTCCTTTTGACAGTATTATCCTATGGATATTCTTAACAATGTTTATCAAAGGTATTCATTTCAGCATTGTTTCCAATAGCGACGAACCGGAAACAAGATATCTGTAAACACAGGAGTGGTCAAATGAATTATGGTATATGACTAGAATGGAAGAATATGATTATGTATGTGGGTATGGAAATATCTCTGAGACTTGTTAGTATGAAAGCACAGTCCCAAACAGTGGGCATAGTATGATTCTATTTATTTAAAAAATATATACAAAACTAGAGAGAGAAAATATATTAAAAACCAAACCCACTGCTGTCGAGTTGATTCCAACTCATGGTGGCACAACTAGATGGGTTCCAACCTTTCCGCTAGTAACCATGCACAAATCACTTGTACCACCCAGGGACCTTGAAAAAGTAGATGCTTGTATTTGGGTATCTACATGACATTTTTTCCCAGAAGTAATACAAGAGGCAGTTAACAGTTTTGGGGGAGTAATAGTGGAGGCAGAATTGGGGGAGAGAGGCTTTCCTTTTGTTCCTTTCTGTAGTATTTACATGATCTAGACTTACACATGCACAGTAAAACCTCCAGTCATAAAGTAGTAAGTGGAGTGTAAAAAAAAAAAATCAATCCTACAAAATGAGGAGTGATGATACTGAGACCCCATTGCATGAAATAACCCCACTGAGCAGTTGACGGAGTTCTGGGTCTGGTTGCTAGATCCAAATCCCTTCTGGCTCCAGCTATAGTTTAGCGCCATCTGGTGGAACTTCGTACTTACAGCTTAAGTATTTATGGGGATGATTCTAAACTTGGAGGCCCTCTGCACCTTCCAGCAGCAACAGTGATTCCAGGAATATTTTGTTAGTTAATGCCTGCTTGTTACAGATACAGGGAAATTGGGCTGAGAGCATTCTGAAGATGGGAAACCCACATTCTGCTTCCACACATCCAAGAGAGGGTTTCTCTGTCTTCCACATTCACCGTTTCCCCCAAAAATGTTACATACATACATCCCATTTGAAAGCTGGATGGGTCGAGAGCATTGTCAATCACCAGTGACTTTATAGCCAAATTCTTGTTTTCCCAGGGGTTATCTAGGCTGGGAGATTGTGGCCTTTTGTTTCGTTTTGTTTTCTTCTTTGTCCTTCTCTCCATTAAAAATATATATACATGTTTTTAATTAATTATTCATTCCTTCATAAATGAGGACCTTCTGTGTTAAAGAACTGGGTTAGGCACTGCCTTGGAGCAATGCTGCCTATCTTATTCACTTTTTATAACTCCAGACTTGCAAAGTGCCTGGCACATAGTAAGTGCTCCCTGAGCATTTGTTGAAAGAATGAAGAGTGCCCAGATGCTAGGAGGACCTCACTAGAAATAAGACAAATACACAAGTAAAATTAGCCAAAGCAGAGGATGAAAAGTGGCATAGGAGAACATAAACAAAACTCTGCAGAATCCAAAAGAGGAAGAGATCACATCTAGTTGCAAAGATGTAGGAAAACTTCATGGAAGAGTTGATATCTCTGCTGGCCCTGGTGGATATTTAGCATTTTGACAAATACAGAGGCAAAAGGGTATTTCAGGCAGAGAAAAAAGCATGAGTAAAGGCACATAGGTGGAAAAGAAGGAGAAGCAATGGGAATGAGCAGATATTTTTAAATCCAGTGTGGCTAAAATGGGGAAACCTATGGGGGTAGAAACCATGCAGGTAATTGGAGGCGAGAAAGGTTAGTAGCTATGATGTTAGAAGTACATGGATGCTAAAGTAGCTGGGAATGACTGCAGAGACGAGTGGGAAAGAAAACTATGAGCCAGGACCTAAAGTTGTTGAGGAGGGTAGGAAAGCATCCTAGTGATCAGTGTTTGAAAGAGGAAGGGCTGTGGAAAGAGGTTGCATTACTTACTTTGAAGCTACCTGTCTTAGTCATCTAGTGCTGCTATAACAGAAATACCACAAGTGGATGGCTTTAACAAAGACAAATTTATTCTCTCACAGTCTAGGAGGCTAAAAGTCCAAATTCAGGGTATCAGCTCCAGGGGAAGTCTTTCTCTCTCTGTCGGCTCTGGAAGAAGTTCCTTGTCATCAATCTTCCCTTGGTCTAGGAGCTTCTCTGGGCAGGAACCCTCAGTCCAAAGGATGTGCTCTGCTCCTGGCACTGCTTTCTTGGTGGTATAAGGTTACCCCGTCTCTCCGCTTGCTTCTCTCTTTCATATTTCAGAAGAGATTGACTTAAAACACAACCTAATCTTATAGATTCAGTCCTGTCTGATTAACATAACTGCTGCTAATCCCACTTCATTAACATCATAAAGACAGGACTTCCAACACAGGAAAATCACATCAGATAACAAAATGGACAATCACACAATACTGGGAATCATGGCCTAGCCCAGCTGACAGGTATTTTGGGGGGACACAACCCAATCCATAACAGTACCAAACCAAAAAACCAAACCTGTTGCCATCGAGTTGATTCCAACTCATAGCGACCCTACGGGACAGAGTACAACTGCCCATAGGGTTTTCAAGGAGCAGCTGGTGGACCTTTTGGTTAGCAGCCTGAGCTCTTAACTGCTGCACCAGTACGGCTCCATTGAGGGTATAGGGCAAGGCAAAGATTGCACAGATGCTGCCCTACCCAGTGAGTAAGGAAAAGTGAAAGTGGGAGTTAGAAAAGGAATGGGTTGCAAGGAGAGTGGCATCATTGGGGGAGGAGGGGAGATGAGTTTACAACTTGGGAGAAACTGCTAATGTGAGACTGAATCCCAGATTTACCACTTGCTAGCTTTGTGACCCTGGGCCTTAGTTGCCTCCTCTGTAAAATGGAACAATATTAATACAAACTTCATTGGGTTATTGTAAGAATTAAATGAGCTAATTGCCATTTTTATCCTATTTATTATTATAATTGCAATTATTTTCAAAAGTATGAAGAATAGCAAGGTAATCCCGGTTGGTACACAGAAGATAATATCTACCACTTATTGAGTGCTCATTGTGTGCCAAGCTTCACATATATGAGCCTTTTTTCATAACAGCACTGCAAAGGTGTTTCTCTTTATTACAGAGGAGCAAATGGGAGCTTGGAAAAGGTAAGTGAATTGTCCAAGTCTACACAGATGGCCAGGAGCAGACCACATTCTTCCCACGAGTCAAGCATGAAAAGAGAACTGCAGAGCCCTCCTGGGGATTGTAAAGTAAGACTGGGAAAAGAAATTTTTGCCAAATGCCTCAAGAATGCTCCCTAGAAGAGAGGAAGACAAGTCTTTGTCTCACTGATTTTAGACATTAGGAGGGACCAGTCTCTGAAGAAGGACATCATGCTTGGTAGAGGATCAGCAAAAAGAGGAAGACTCAATGAGATGGATTGACACAGTGGCTGCAACAAGAGGCTTAAACATAACAACAAATGTGAGGATGGCACAGGACCTGGAAGTGATTCATTCTGTTGTACATAGGATCGCTATGAGTCAGAACCGGCTCAACGGCAAATAACATGTTATGGATTGAATGTGTTCCCCAAAAAATATGTGTTGTAAATGCTAACCTCTATGCCTGTGGTTATAATCCCATTTGGGAATGGGCTGTCTTTGTTATGTTAATGAGACAGGATTAGTGTAGGGTGTGTCATGAGTCAATCTCTTTTGAGATATGAAAGAGATTAAACAAGCAAGCAGAGCAGAGATGGGGGAAGACTGATGACAAGCCACATGGAGATCTCCAAGAAACCAGGAGGAAGGAACCAAGCTGAAGAAACAAGGGCTTTCCCCTAGAGCCAACAGACAAAGCCTTCCCCTAGATCCAGCACCCTGAATTTGGACTTCTAGCCTCCTAAACTGTGAGAAAACAAATTTGTTTGTTAAAGTCATCCACTTGTGGTATTTCTGTTATAGCAGTTCTAGACAACTAAGATACAACAACAACAAGGGCCATGATTCCATCCCTTGGAGCTGTAGCAGACTTGAGGGCTCTAAGGAATTGCCCCAGCCCCCTGTGATCCATCTGCTGCACACGCTGTACATGGCTGCTTGGAAAATAGATGTGGAGATTCTCAGAGGTCTGCCATAAAATGGTTCAAACAAGAGAATGCAGTTGAATGTATTTATATACCCAACTGGTGGGTGGAGTTTGGTGCAAATGATCTTTAAGGTTCATACCAATCCTACCATTTCATGACTTTATAGATATCGCACTCAAGTCCATCATACCTGCCTAAGAATGTACCTTGGGGGATGTGTTAAGCACAGACAGGAGATTTCAAGTCAGACAAACCTGAGTTCAAAGGCCTTATCCAGCCATTTCCAACTATGTGATTGCAACTTTAGTGAATTGTGAGAAAACAGATGAGATTATGTGGGTAAAGCACATAGCACAATGCCTGCCTCACACTGAATGCACAAGAAATGTTAACCATCTCTCCCCTGACAAGGTCAGGTTCCCTGTGAGATGATGGTAGAATTTTGTAGGAGGGAACAAAGTATATGCACAAATTAGGATGCTTTGGGCTATTTAAAGAAAAAACTGGTTTAAGCAATAAGTAATAAATAATTTTATTATTCATCTTCAAAGTAAGGTGGTTAGTTACTTTGGATGTGAAAGACCATCATCATGAACCTATGTTCTTCTCATCTTTCTGTTGTGCCATCCTTGGCTCTTCTTATCACGGTTACAACATGGCAGCCACAGCTCCAGGCATACCGTGAGGAAGGGCCATGTCCTGCAAAATAAGAAAGATTGCTCCCTTCCTTATGTATCTTTTTATAGCCAAGAACATTCCTCTTAAGCACTCCCAGCAGATTTCCCCTAAAGTCACCATCTGTCCATGTTTAAAGAATCACTGGCAAGAGGAATGGGGCCATTGTGTTTTATCTGTCAGAATCCTCGGCAGGCCTGGGATGGGGTCCTATCTCACTTCTGGAATACATGACTTCCCCAAGATGGCAGTGAGAGAAGTTTGTAAGAATGGAGAAAGATATATTCTATAAGGAAAAAAATCCTATGAAAGAATTGCTCTGTGGTATTTTCTGTTGGCTTATTTTCTGCCTATTTTGCTTAAAACAACACTGGCAAGCAGCATGGTAGGCTGGAAAACACCTTTTGATGCCAGATCAGATATAACGGACACTCTCTCAAATGGATAGCTGAGCTCACAAAAAGTAAGAGAAGTAGTCAGGAGCCAAAAATGAAGCTAATGTGAGAAAACTGAGTGCTGGAGTTACAACTAGCTTGGCCATACAAGGTGGGAGTGGATGCAGAGAAACCCACAAAAAGCTAGGATCTTGAAGGATTACACCCAAAAAGGAAGACTGGAAAAATGTGCCCAACATCTATCACAACAACCCAAAACACCTGTCTGTGTTGTCCAAAGAGAAGAAAAGCGTCTCTGGTGAGAATCTTTAATAGCCAGTGCCTCAAGGATTTGGGATTTGAATTTATACTCCAGCATGATCCAGAAAGCTCCAGCCAGGAAAATACATGAGGTGGTCCTGGGTCAAGTCCTGTGTGGCTCCCCAGCAAGAGCCACTTTGTTCATTTTGCCACTGCTGTAGCCCCAGCACCTCAAAGAGTGCCTGACACATGGCACACACTAGGGAGGGCAAAGTGGACAGATGAATAGGACTTGCATTCCAAGCACCTCATTTCCCTAGATGGGCAGGTGATTGAGGTAATTGCAGTTAGTCTTCTGTGGGAAAATGGAAATGGATGCTGAGGAAGAAAGGGCATCCATCCTTCTAATACCCCATAAGTGTCTGCTACAAGAACCATGTAGCCTAGAGCTGTCTGGGAGCCAGCCTGCCACCACCTGAATGGAACGTGTTTGAAAATAGAGATCTAGACAGATAGCTGCTGTCCAGTCAACTCCAACTCATGGTGACCTACGTACAACAGAATGAAACGTTGCTTGGACCTGTGTCATCTTTATGATCACCGGCATGTTCAAGTTCATCGCAGCAGCTATGGTCCCAATCCATCTCACCGAGGGTCTCTCTTACCCTCATTCACCCTCTACTTCACCAAACACACTGTCCTTCTCCAGCAATTGATCCCTCCTGATGACATGTCCAAAGCAAGCAAGTCAGACAGTGTTCTGTTGTGATCCATAAGGGTTTTCATTAGCTAATTTTCAGAAGTAGATCACCAGATCTTTCTTCCTAGTCTATCTTAGTCTGGAATTTCTGCTGAAACCTGTCCACCATGGGTGACCCTGCTGGTATTTGAAATACTTCCAGCATCACAGCAACACGCAAGCCACCACAGTATGACAAACTGACAGACGGGTAGTGGTGTCTGAAAACACAACCACATAAAAGAAAAGAGAAAGGAAGAGCACACAATCTGATGACATCACTTAACTCCTGGGTGCAGCCATGCCTGAAACACATGTCCTTGCCCTTTCCAGGTATGTTATTCTAATAAATCACCCTCCTTCCCTTTTTTTTTTTTTAAAAAAAAAAAAACTTGAGCTATTCCTACTGGTTTTTGTCGTTTTTAACCAAAAGATTCACAATTAATATATTAGCTTAAGAATTCTCATTGATTAAAAATAAAGGAACATACAATTACTCCAGGAAACACATTTTTCCTTGTAATTTTTTGTCAACAATAGAGAAACCTTGCAAGGATTCTGAGTCCTGGTACACAATCACTTTAAATGCACACATAACTGTATAATCACTTTAGGGTACAGATCCAGCAGGTCAGCAAGAATCGTACAAATCTGGACACAGGTCACAGGCTCATGCCGCGAGGCGCAGGCCACGACCACGGGAGTCCAATCGCACGGTCGGCGGCCGCCAGGGCCAGTGCCAGTTCTGAGCTAGCGAGCGGGGAGCGTGGATGGGGTGAGCCACCTCAGCGACGTTTGACACCGAACGCACCGCACATGCGGGGGCTTCCGGGCCCTCACCCCCTGTTGGACAGGAGGAGTTAGGGCACCGCCGTTTCTGGACTTGCATCTTAGGGTGGTTGAAGGACGGAGTTCCAGCCTCAGAGAACAAATGATAGATTTGCTCACCCATCATTTATACTGTCTTAGCTCAGTTTCTATGAGAGAAGGGCTTAGTGCAGGTAAGTATTTTGGAAAGCAATCTTAGAGAAAGAATGTAAAGACTGGGAAGAGTAAACTAAAAGAGAAAGCCAATCCAAGGATGTGTTGAAGAACTGGTTAGTGCTCTGGGCACCTGGGGCTCGATCCCATTGAGGATACTGTGAAGAACCATGTAGAACATACTGCAGAATTGTCCACCTGCACATAAGAAATACTTGTCCACTGGCTCCTGTCCCCCATTGCTCAAGGATTGCCCCAAAAGTTTGAACTCCTTCATAGTCCCTGGTTTGCATACGTGCCCCAAGGGCCCCATGGGGTGGTGAGAGAGAAGCCCCAAGAGAAAGTAAGAGATACGTGGTGCAGCTGAAATACTATCAGGCTACACAGGCACACAGCTGCTGGCCACAGTAACAGACAAAGCAATGAGGTGAGCGATAAAAGATATGTCCAACACATAAAGGAATGCATAGGAAGCACACCCACGCAGCAAAGCACAAACCAGCTGGGGCTGGAGTGCTCCCTTCTGCTACTCAAATTGAGATGAACCCTGTTCCTGTTCAAGTCCATGTTCCTGGACCAGTCAGCCTGTGCTGGGGAGCCAGCTTTGTTTCCCTCCAAGAAAAATGAGGCATCATTGTTCTGATAATTCTAAAAGAAACTTAGCACACCGGATCATTCCCCCAGGACCCTCCACAATAATGGCAGTGTCCGCAACAGCAGCTTTTGTAGAGGATGCAGGGGGCTCTTAATGTGGCCGCTCCTTCTACCAAAAACAAGCAAGCAAACAAAAAACCACTAGTTGCTGTGCAATCAGTTCCAACTCACGGCAACCCCATGTGTTGTAGAGTAGAACTGCGCTCCGAAGCAGATTGCCAGGCACCTCTTCTGAGATGCCTCTGGGTAGGTTCAAACTGCCAACCTTTTGGTTATTAGTCTAACATTTAACTATTTGCACCACCCAGGACTCCCCATGAAAGCTTATACTGACCCCCCATGAAAGCTGAAGGCATTTCAGTAAAACAAATCCTGATACTGTCCTTTCCTAGAAATGGGAGTAGAAATGATTGCTACTTAGCCAATGATGTTAAAAAAAAATAAGAACAATGAAGACAACAACATAGAGGCTGGTTCTCAGGACTGTAAAGAGCCAAAGGTCCTACTGGGACTTGGTTTGGCAAAGTAGAAAGAGCACAGGATTTTGAACCAAACCAATCACACTTTGAATCCTGACTCTGCTCCTTTTTATCTATAGGACCTTGAGAATGTTATTCAGACTGAGACTCAGTTTCCTCATTTGTAAAACAGTGATAATAATGGTCACCTCCCAGGGTTGTTGTGGAGTTAGAAATCATGCATGTCAATTACCCAGCATACCGTCTGGGGTGTAGAAGGTATCCAGTAAAAAACATGGAGAAAGAATGAACGAATGAAAGCAGGAAGAAAGTGAAGAAACCAACCAATCCTAAACCAAACAGTGAGATCTACAGCACGGAAACACTCATTTCGCTGGCATTGTCTTTAAAGGTACAAGGAAAGAGAGAGCTTTTCCAAGCAGGAGTGTGAGCACCTGAGAATGGTCTTCACACACAGCTCTAAGGTTGTATCATACAGCTTTCATTTGGGCTCTGAACCAGAGCACCCCTGGAGACGGGGTGGGCAGCCCTTCCTTTGCGTACTTAGGGTGGGAAGGCCAGCCTTGGCCAGCTCGGCTGCACAGCAGCCTCAGATCAGGATTCCAGCCCCAGACCCTCCCCTAACAGTCTTCACAAGGTCACTCTGCTTTGGGGACACCAGTGAAGATGGCTCCTTCCCAGGAAGAGGGAGGAGGAGCATCCCTGGAGATGGAGGGGCTCCTGACTCCCACCGTGGGTCCTGTTCACCTTGTCCTGGACTGAGGCCTGCCCAGGTTGCTGTGTGCTCCAGTCCCCCATGTCCTAGGTCTGGGGAGGACAGTCTGAACACACAGAATTAAATCCATTCTCCTTGAAGCCTGGAAATGATCACTCCTTTTATCTTTTAGGCATATTCTCTCTGGTGTGTACTGTTCCTGTGGCTGGTTTCCTTGGCAATAAGGAGTGAGGCATGAAGGAGCTTTCGAAAAGCAGGTACAGGTTGTTTATTTCCTTTGCACATCCTCAGGGGGCCGAGGGCTGTGGTTAGGAACAGTCACGACTCCTCCATTCTGCAAATTACTCACAACAGAGGCTTCTGGTTTGTCCCAGTTGTGTTTAATGGAGGAGGGGGGTTAAGGGTGGGAGGTGGCCCAGGTGGAACACAGATGTCAAGCCACGTGAAGATTGCCCAGGAACAAAAGCTCAAAAGAGACAAGGACCTTCCTCCAGAGTCAACAGAGAGAGAAAGCCTTCCCCTAGAGCTGGCATCCTGAAATCGGGTTCTAGCCTCCTAAACTGTGAGAAACTGTATTTCTGTTTGTTAAAGCCACCTGCTTGAGGTATTTCTGTTATAGAAGCACTAGATAACTAAGACAGCTGGGTATTTTTTTGTATTTATTTATTTTATTATTGTATGCTTGTGTATATACACACACACACATTTTAAAAATTTTGTTGTTGAGAATAGACACAGCAAAACATATACCAATTCAACCGTTTCTACATGTACAGTTCAGTGACATTGATTACATTCTTCAAGTTGTGCATCCATTCTCACTCTCCTTTTCTAAGTTGTTCCTCCCCTATTAACATAAACTTATTGCCCCCTGAAGTTCCTATCTTTAAGTTGTCTTTTGAGTTGCTGTTGTCACTTTGATCCAGTATATATAGTTCTTAAAAGAGCATAATGCTCAAGGCAGACATTTTTTTTTAGTTAAGCTAGATTCTTGTTTAGTTTTAAGAAGACTTCAGGGGATATTTTTGGTTTAAGTTTTAAAGATTATCTCAGGGAGATAGTTTCAGGGGTTCATCCAACCTCCATCTCCAAAAAGTCTGGAGTCCATGAGAATTTGAAATTCTGTTCTGCATTTTCCCTCTTTTGATCAGGATTCTTCCACAGAGTCTTTCATCAAAATGTTCAGTAATGGTAGCCAGGCACCATCCAGTTCTTCTGGTCTCATAGCTAAGGAGGCAGTTGTTCATGGAGGCAATTAGCCACATATTTTATATCCTCTTATTCCTGACTCTCCTTCTTCCTCTGTTGCTCTGGGTGAATACAGACTAATCGCTATGCCTTGGATGGCTGCTTGCAAGCTTTTAAGACTTCAGACACTATGCAGCAAACCAGAAGGTAGAACAGAAGCACTAAACACATTATTAGGCCAGTTAACTGGGATGTCCCATGAAACCATGACCCTCAACCTTTAACCAAAGAACAAAATACCATGAGGTTTTTGGTTGTACATAAGCAGTCTCAGCAGCTACTTTTTGTGTGTGTGTCTTTGTTGTAAATATATCTATCATACAACTTTTCCAATTCAACTTTTTACAGGTGTACAATTTATTGACAGCTATTACAATAATGGGCTGTGCAACACTACCCTTGTTCAATCCATTTTTTCCATCACCATCAAACCCCCCCCTTTTCTCCCTCCCTCCCATTCCCGGTAATCACTAATAAACTTCGGTCTCTATATATTTGCCTTTTCTTGTCTTTTTATGTAAGTGAGGTCATACAGTATTTGTCCTTTTGTGATTG
>NW_004444127.1:58603-105485 GCF_000243295.1 Trichechus manatus latirostris | reverse complement strand
CAGCCACAGAAAAAGGCAGGAAACAGCTCCTCTTCTTCAGGGGTCAGGCCAAGTCAGGTATCCTCCTGGCAAATGGCTCATCCACAATCAGTCTCCCGCAGCCTTGGCACGCCCAGGCCGGTAGTGGCTACTAGGTCCTCTGGCCACAAGTTAACAACCAGCCTACCTGTGCTAGCTGCTGGGCTCCTGGGTCTGAGAGGAGGGGGGGTCTTCTGCCACCTGGGATTTGCCCTCAAGCACCTGCCGGACCCTCTGCATACCTGGGAAGGGGACATGAGGGCCTGGTCAGCTCTGATGGCCAGATGTGAGGGTCTCCTGGGGCCAGAAGAGGGAGGGCAGGAAGAAGGGCACAGTGAGGAGGTGGGGTGGGAAGACGGACTGCTCACCCAGGCAAAGCCGGTGGGCTTTGTCCGAGAAGACGAAGCGAAACCAGCCTGGCTCTTTACACCCAAAGGCCTTGCCAGAGGACAGCAGCACCTTGTTGTCCAAAAAGCGGCGCCACAGCAGCATTTCCTCCTCAAAGGTGCCCTCAGACAGGTACTGGGGGGATGGAAGGATCTCGGGACGAAGCTGAGACTGGGGCAGGCTCTGGCCCACCTCTGCCTCCCACCTGTTGGATGAAGGCTTAGAACTGCCTCTCAGCTTCACCTGCATTACCTGTCTCAGGTCAGCCCAGATGAAGAAGCCTGCCCCACGACTCAGGAAGGGGATCCTCAGGGCCCTGAGCTCTTCAGAGACATATGTGTGGGCAGCCTTGAGCCGGGCGTGGTTTTCCGGCAGGTACACTTGGTTGATCCAGTCTGTTTGGGTAAAAGGGAAACCAAAAGATAAATCTCCCTCAGTCATCCACTGGGCTGGTCTAAAATTTGAAAAGGAAAAGGCTATAAGCTTCCAACACTGAGCCCCTTCTAGAGCTAGTTAAAGGAGACTTGTTAATGCAGTGGTTAAGTGCTTGGCTGCTAACTGAAAGGTCAGTGGTTCAAACCCACCAGCCACTCATAGCAACCCTATAGGGCTTCCAAGGCTGTAAATCTCTATAAAAGCAGACTGCCACATCTTTCTCCTCTGGAGCCACTGGTGGTTTCAAGCCACCAAACTTTTGGTTAGCATCAATCACTTTGACCACTGCACCACCGGGGCTCCTTGGGGCAGTTCTGCTCTGCCCTATAGGGTCGCTATGAGTTGGAATCAACTAGACAGTAATGGGTTTGGGTTTTTTTTTTTTCTTTTTTTTGTAGAGCTGGTTGATAGAGGGGGAAACTCAGTGTTTGGTGCAAAATCAAAAAACCCACTGCTGTCAAGTCGATTCCAAGTCATAGCGACCCTACCAGATAAAGTAGGACTGCCCCATAGGGTTTCCAAGGAGCAGTTGGTGGATTTGAACTGCCAACCTTTGGGTTAGCAGCCTGAGCTCTTAACCACTGTGCTACCAGGGCCCCATTTGGTGCAAAGCACCTTAAATTCAGAGACTTGACCTTGACAGCTCACGGTCCTGTGTTTCATTCAGGAGCCCAAAGTCCCCCAGGATGCAGAAGCTAACCAAAGGTTTATCCAGTTCCAAAGTGAAGCACATGTGCTTTAAAGTCACACAGAACGAGGTTCAGATGCCACCACAGTCATTGACACGGTGTGTGGCCATGGGCAACTTTTCCTCTCTGATCCTCATTTTTTTATTGCCTTTTTTTTTTTTTTTTGGTGTGTTGTTGTTGTTGTTGGCTGCTGTCTAGTCAGCCCCTAACTCATGGCGACCCCACACACAATGGGATCAGACTGCTGTGGTCCATAGGGTTATGCACAGACAGAGATAATTCCATTATAAGTTTTTCCTTAGTAGCTCCTGCTCCCTGCCTTTATGTGCTCACGGCTTGTAATAATGAGTTCACATTAACCAAGTGCCTATTATTATGCCAGGTTTATCCTAATTGTATTACAAATCACAATAACCCTACAAGACAGGCCCCACTATGATCCCTGTTTCCCTGAGGAAACCAAGGCTTGGGGAGGTGAACTAACGTGCCACACAGCCAGGCAGTAACCAAGTAGGATATGAACCCAGTCTGGGCCTAGAGCCTGCGCTCTCAAATACCACCCTGAATTCCCATGGGAGAAGCAGCCCTGATTTTGGCCAATCGCTCACCCTGGCCAGACAGACTACAACCCTCCCCCCCACACCACCCATTTCAGGTCACCAGACCCAGGCAGTCACCTCGGTCCTGGAGCAGCTGTGCCATCTGGTACTGGACCAAACCACTGAGGCCATGGTAGCGGCAGAGGGAAGCCACAGCAATGGCCACATCCTGGTTTTCTGTGTACAGTGTGCCAAAGCGGAGCCCGGACATCCCAAAGTCCTGCAGGAGGAAGGCACCCTAAGGAGTGGCCAGCCCTCCCCAGAGGAATCCAGTTCCATCCACCTCTGTGCCTCCTACCTTCCTGACACCCCCTGTGGCCAGCCAGGAACTCACCTTGCTGGTGGCCCACATCACATGGGTCCTCTGGGGGTCAGGCAGCCTGCAGAGAGCAGCACAGAAACAAAGGGAGCTTATATGTGTTAGCTGAACAAATGAGGAGATGATGAATGAAACTGAATCATCAGTTCCTACATATCTTTAGAATTGGGGTCAGCAAACTATAGCCTGCAGACCAAATTCAGTCCACTGCTTGTTTTTGTAAATAAAGTTTTATTGGAACACAACCACACTCATTCATTTACAGATTGTCTATGGCCCCTTTTGCTACAATGGCCTACAAAGCTAAAATATTTACTATCTGGCCCTTTACAGAAAAAGTTGGCCCTCCTCTGATCCAGATCAAGTGTCATCTCCTCAAAGAGACCTTCCCTGTCCACCCCCCAGCAAAGCAAGCCAATTGGGCACCCCAAGCGGCTTCCTCATAGCTCCTCAGACTTCTTTTATTATGGCCATAAACAAATGACTATGTTTTTAGCTACTAAAGGTTTTATTCTGGCTAGAAATAAAAGTTCCACATAGGAAGGGCCTATGCCTTTCTTGTTCATTTTTGTAGTCCCCGCACCAGCACAGTGCCTGGCACAGAGCAATGCTCATAACTGCTTTTTAAATGAGTAACCGAGGATCAAGGATTAGTCACTATTTTCTCTGTCTCACTTTTCTAACCCACAAATGAATGGAAGTAATGTTACATGCTCTTTCTACTTTGCAGAGCTTTATGAGGATTAGATGAGAGAACCAATGGAAAGTACTTTGCAGGGTTGAAAGTTCTGAACAAACGTCAGAACTGTTAAAATCCCTGCGCATCAGATTTTTAAGGGACTTCAGAGATAATCTGGTCCAAGTGTTTCCAAATGTGTTTTGGCCACAAATTCTTTTGCCCAAACTAAACCTAATGCTTAAGTAGCTAGAAGAGCTTGGCACACGAATGAATGAATGAATGAAACTGGAGCTTCTCTGGGGGTGAAGGAAACAGCAAAGGAGACCAGCTTCCCACCCATCCAGCCCCCTCCCAAGGAATCCAAAGGCCCCTCCTTGGAGCTCTCAGAAACTCCAAAGAACAATTTTGTGATGGTTGATTTTATGTGTCAACTTGGCTAGGCTATCGTTCCTGGTGGTTTCGCCAAACACTAGTCTAGAGCAGCTTACCTTCTATAATGTAATGAATATGATGTGATGTGATATAACATAATCACCTTCCATAATGCAATATAATGTTATCATTCAGTTAAGGTCATACCAGTATAGGGTAGATCCTAAACCTAATCACTTCTCAGTTATAAAAAGACCAGAACACAGAGACACACACAGGCGAAGACAGATGCCACGTGAGGATCGTCTACAAGCAAAGGAACTGCAAGGATCGCCAGCAGACACCAGAACTAGGAGAGAGGTTCACAGAAGGAATGGACATGGCCAAGACCCTGATTTGGATTTTTAACCACCAGAACTGTGAGAAATAAATTTCTGTTCTTTAAAGCCACCCCCTTATGGTATTTCTGTTATACAGCACTAGGACACTAAGACAGATTTGAAAATCACTGATCTAGTCCAACCCTCCCATCTTCTCATTAAGGGATCTGAGGACCAGCAGGATCAGCTGAGTGGAAGAGGAATTGCCCTGGGGCAGGCCACAGAGGGGCAGGGCACTGTGGGAGAGTGGAGGCTGGCGGAGGCCTCACCTTTCTAGGCCCAGGACACTGCTGTAGGCGGCCGACTCCTCAAACACAGACAGCATGTAGACCTCATCCACAATCACGTGCAGCTTGTGCCTGAGGGCAGGTGGTGGGGAGGAGATGGCTTGGTTCATACAGCATGATGTGCTCCCGTGTGGGGAGGCAGTGAGAGAAATCCAGAGGAACTTAGGTCTAGCCTCGGTTGCCAAACTTGGTTTTTCCAGGAATACCCATCTTTCATCTATGTTCTCCCATATATACAAAGTAGATGACAGTGGAGCTTTCAAAAAACTGGAGGGGAGACATGGAGCCGTTAGGTACCTCCACAAGGGGCACAGTTAAGGACATGGGCTCCAGACCTGGCCGATTCAAGTCTGGCTCCACAACTCAGTGACTGTGTGGTCAGGGGCAGGTGCGCTCACTTGACCACTCTAAGCCTGTTTTCTCACCTGTAAAATGGGGATAAAAGGTATCTGTACCAATAGGGCTGTTGTGAGGATTAAATGAGATATAGCATGTAACGTGCTTACTGAGGTGCCTAACCCCTGGAGAGTGTGCCATAAATGAGAGCTGTTGTTACAAAAAGAAAAAGAATCACTGTCTAGCCTCTCTCATGAATCAGCATCCCATAAAGCCCCACCTCCTCACCTTACTGCCAGGGAGGGGCCAAAGCTGGTGGAAGCCTGCAGTGGGGAAGAAGGGGGCCTAAGGACCTGCCATGAAAGTCCACATCAGAACCCTGATCTGCCCAGACGCATGTGGGAATGTGGGGTGGGTGTCTTACCTCTCAGCAAATCCCAGGTACTCCTGCAGCTCTCCTGGTAAGTAGATGTCACCCAGAGGGTTCTGAGGGTTGATAAGGATGAGGCCTTTGACCTTCACACCCTGAAACCATTAGAGCAGGAAACCCTCAGCTTCTCCCGAAGGCCAGGGCCACAGAGTCGCACCCGATGAGGCAGATGGCTGGGTGGGCTCCCAGGGAAAGGGGCCATGTATGTTCATGACCCAACATGAGGCCAACAAGTAGGACCCAGAATTACACCTGCAGCCTCGTGTCAACTATGAAAAGGAGACAAATGCATAGAACAGAGCCCAGAGGGAAACACGCTCAAATGCCAGTAGAGGTTACCTCTGGTTGTAGGATTATAGCAGAGGTGTTTGTACTTTCCAAATTTCCTCCCGTGAGCATGTACAGCTTTAATGACCAAGGAAGAAAATCAAGTAGATGGATTTTTAGGAAGTGGACTGGAAAGGAACCACTGGAGTACCGGTCTCTGCCTTTCTTCAGGAGGCCACAAAAACCAAAAACAAACCACTTGCCATCAAGTTGACCCCAACTCATGGCAACCCCATGTGTGTCATAGTAGAACTGTGCTCCATAGGGTTTTCAATGGCTGATGTTTCAGAAGTAGATTGCCAAGCCTTTCTTCTGAGGTACCTCTGGGTAGACTTGAACCGCCAACCTTTTGGTTAGCAGCCAAGCGTATTAACTATTTGCACCACCCAGGGACTCTCCTCAAATCACCTGGGAGACCTGTTGAAACACAGACTCCTGAGCTCCACACTTGACCTTCTCAGTCAGAATCAGGCAGAGTACGGGGGTGGGGTGGGGGGAGGTGAGGAGAGTGAGGGGATGGTTTGAGGTTTAAGGGGCCCATCTTTTGTGGGAAGACCTTCCATGGGTAGGGTCCTGCCTGACCTCCAGAAGGGTCCCATGCTACCAGCCCACTCCCCCGCTCCCACCACAGGCTACCAGCCTGACTCCTGGGAAGAGATCAGCCACAGGAAGAAGGGTCCACACCCTGCTCAGACCCACCCACTCCCAGCCTTGGCCTTGGTTTGGCCCCAGACCTCAGAATGAGCTCCTTGCAGGGCCATCTCCAGCTTCTCCACCGTGAGCTGGAAGGGGCGCGTGTCCGTCCCAGTGACCTGGAAAAAGACCCCAGAGCCACCAGCCCAATTCACTGACCCAGTAAACCTGAACTCTCAGGTCTCTCCTCACCACTACAATTCCAGCCTCCTTACAACAGTCTCTGGAAAATACAGAGGTAGGGTCACTCCCTCTCAGCACCATCCTCTCCTGCCCCGTCACATCGGGCCACCCTCATCACTCTTAGGCTTCTGGCAGAGGTCCCAGGGGTCTTCTGATTTGGGTCCTAGGAGGTACGCTTCTATCTGAGGCATGTTCCACCTCCTCCCCCACCCCACTATTTGGATATAGGCTCCTGGGGCTGGCCCTTGGTTTCTACATGGACCCCAGGGATCTCAAAGCCTAGAGCTTGAGAATCTTCTGGGAACTGAACTAGCAGACAACAGAAGCCTCCACTCCCCTTTCACCTGCAACCCCAGAACCCTCAGCACAGGCCTCTCCCATGTCCAACCTCAAATTCAGGTGCAGGACACTCGGCCGACAGAAAGGCCCAGGTCCGAGCTGGAATCCCAGGAACTCTTACCTCACTGTCCAGATAGACATAGACCAGTCGGACGTTGCCATAGAGATAGACGTGCTGCGTGATGGCTCCATAGTAAGGGGTTGGGATCAAGAAAGCCTCTGGGGGCAGGAGTAGGCCAGGGCCTGTCATCTTCTGGCCAGCACACCCCAGGACCCCCGTCCACTGGCCCTTCTGCTTCTCCTAGCCTTCAATGTCCTTGGGGAACATTTGGGGCATGCTCCCTCCTTCAACAGCATGTCTCCTCCAACTCCCAAAACTCTTCCTAAAGTTTGGATCCACTGAGTTCAGTCCCTTTTCTAACAATTAACAGCTAGCATTTATTGAGCATCTACCACATGCTGGGAACTGTGCTAAACATTTATTTGCATTGTATCTCATCTGATCCTCACAATCACTCTGTGAAGTAGGTACCATTATCATCTCTATTTTACAGATGAGGGAAGTGAGGCTTAAAGGGTCCTTTTGAAGCCCTCAACATGCTGGATGGCTCCAAGGACAGAATTGGGACCAGTGAGTAAAAGCTGCAAAGTGATGATTTGGGCTCCACAAATGGACCTGACAACATAGAATTGCCCAAAGAGAGAAGATACTGCTTCAGGAGGGGTGAATTCCCCACCCCTGAGGGTATTCAAATGCAATGCTGTGACTATTTGGGGATTGGTCATACAGTGAAGTCTAGCTTTGGATGGGCGGATTGGATGAGGTGACCTCCAAGATCCACTCTAACATGGAGATAAGCTGTTCCTCCAGTTCTGAAGAGGATGCATAGGTCAAGCTGCCCTCCCTCCCCAATCTCCCCTTTAGCACAATCCACAGCTGTGGAAGGGGCAGCCTTTGTTCTGTCTGTTTCCTCCTCTGGCCACAGGGATCAGACCAAAGGTGGACACATGACCCAAGGAAGCCAATCCACTGGTTGGCTAGAAACCCATCCTGCCTTCTCTCCCAAGACTCTGATCTAAGAAGCAGAGACTCTGTGGGATGACAACGCGCATTTGGACGGACAGGCCATGTGGAGCTGGTGCTGGGGCAGCTACTCTGGACCAGATGAGAGCTGAGGATGATCCAGAGAGAGGGCAAAAAGCAGGGGCGGCGGGGGCGAGACTGTACACCCTATGAGAGACTCAGAGCGTGACCTTGATCCTATTCTTGATTCTTCTTGAATGGATATGAAACTACCTATTATGTCCTTACAGTGACTCTTCCTTTTAGGGTTCAAATTCTGGTTACTACCTGCTCTTTGTGTGACTTTGACAAGTTACTTAACCTCCCTGTGGCTTAATCTCTTGATCTGTAAAACAGGGATGACCACTGAATCTACCTCATAGGGGTGTTGTGAGGATTCAATGACATAGTATATGTAAAGCCTTAGACCAGTACCTGGAACGTAGTATGTGGTCAATCAATGTTACTAATATTATCATTGTTAGTTGGACTAGCATAAGTGGACCTTTGTTCCTTGCAACCAATAACCCCTGACCACTATTGGTTCTTAAGACTACCAGGGCTCTTGAGGCAGACTTGCTGGCTTCCTACTCAACAGCCAATCCAATGTTCTTCCTTGCTAAGAGAACACTATATTTTTCAGATATGACCAGCAATATGTCCAAGGAAGGGGGGCCTCCCCAGCCCCAGGGGATGAACCAAGCTTGGTTTAAGCCAACCATGGTTCTCCTGGTCCCCCTGGCCAGGGACTGCTTTGGGAATGGGCTTATGAGTCAGTTCTAACCAGTAACATAAGACGAGCTCTGCTGGGACTCTTCTGAGAAAGAGACTCTACCCCACCACTGATAAAAAAAGATACAGACAAGGCACAACCTCAATCCTTTCTTCCTGCTGTGGGACAATGCTGTCATGTGAGGATGTGACAGTCACCTTGTGACCATGAAGGTAAGCCAAGATTATCACAGAGTGGCAGTCCAGAACCCTGTTATCACATTGATCTCCCCGGAGCTGCCGGATCCTGGTGTCCTATTATGCCATCATTTGTACCCTGATTGGTCTGGTATTGTATTACAGCCAAATGTATTACAGCCAAAAGCATTCTGATATATCCCTCAGGGCCAGGCAATGGGGACACTCCAGGCATACTGCAGCCCCCAGAGTCTACTTACCCCCCACCTCACACAGGACCGTGGCCAGGGCAGAGAAGAGGGAAGCACAGCCATTCAGAACAACCACCTGAGGGCGACACATCCATGGGACAAAGATGAACCTGTCCCAGAAGGGAGCAAGGACCCGCAGCCTCTGTCCCAGGATGACACAGGGGGAGGAAGAATCAGGTAGTCCCTCCTTGGTGTCTCCCAGGTGCCCAAAGGCCCTCCTGACTACCAGCCAAGCTCCTGAGTGTGGACCCTGCTGTAGAACAACTGGACCACAACAAGGGGAGCTGGTTGCTCTGCAAGTCTTTCCTGGAGGTGTGGGGGCAAAGAGGGACCAAAGACAAAGTGGGGCAGAAATTTATCCAGACGCTAAATGCCGTGGATTAGGAAGAAGGAAGGAAAGCGGTATTCCCAATTCTACCTTGAAACAAATCAAAACTAAGTGAAAGGCAGAACCCAACCCCACCTCACCCTAGGCCAGCCAAAAGTCAGGAAGTGGGGGTGTCAGAGCAGCGAGGAGCAGAGGAGGGGGTACTCACATTCTCTGGTTTGAGGGGTACCGGGCTCTTGCAGTAGAAAGACAGGAACCTGGCCACTTCCTCCCGGAGGCTAGAGACAAGCAGACAGACAGACAGACAGTACTTGCCAGGAGGCCCTCAACCCTTAGTCCATCCCAAAGCTCCTTTGGTAACTCTTCAGGGAGCTGCCATCACCCTCCCTAGTTCCACGAGGGGAGTGTGGTCAGGGGTTGTCTCCACTCTTCAGCACCCACCTCCCCACCCTTCTTCACTCACATGCATTGAAACTTTCATCCTCAATAGGTCTAGGACACCCAACCCCAACAAATTAGAAGACTTTAAGAATATCAAAAGTGATGCTCTACACATAGCCCTAGCTAATAATAATAAATAAAACAATAATAAAATGTTACTACAATGATAACTATTACTATAGTTATTACTGCTAATATTTATTAAGCAGTTACCTTATGCAGGTGTCGTTTATGGAGAATTTTTTACCTTCATAATAACCCCCGGATGCAACTACTATTATTATCATTATTCCCATTTTACAGATGAAGAAACTGAGGTTCAAAGGAATGAAATCACTTGCTGCTAAATGGCAGAGCCCACATTCAAACCCAGTAGTCTGACTCCAGGGCCTTCTCTCCTAATTAGTATAAGAACATGTGCTTTGGAGTCAGTCTTGACATCAAGTCCTGCTCCATCACTAAGCCCCTAGAACAGTGTCTGGCCTATAGTAATTGCTCAGTAAACATAAACTATTAGCATTATTTACCTCCTCCCATCTTATCATTAGGAAAAGGCCTAAAGCTGATTCTGGCTCCCCTAATACTCCCAAAGCTACAGAGAAAACAGCACAAAGACTCTTTGCCTGAAAGCCCTCCCCATGCCTCACACCCAGGGTCAGGGACACCTAAGTTGGGTAGACTGGCAGGAGGCACCAGTTCCCTGCAGATGCCCCAGGAGACCCCGCAAGCCCCAGGTGTCCAGGACCAGGCTTTCTTACCCTGGCACTAGGACATTGTGGTCTGGATAATTCTTTGTTGTGGAGGGCTGTCCTGTGCATTGTAGCAGCTTGAGAAATGTCTCTTGCCTCTACCCACTAAATGTTAGTAGCACCCCCCCTCCCAGTTGTGACAACCACAAATGTCTCCAGACATTGCCAAATGTCCCCTGGGGCACAAAATCACCCCTGCCTAAGAATAACTGGCCTATATCACTACTTACAACAGATGCCCCCTCCAGTCAGGGTACTGCAGCAAGGATGGCTCCACCCGCAGCATGTCACTCTGACTCAGCTAGGGACAGAGAAGAGAGTAGGGCGTGAGGGTCAGCACTGCCACCCGCATCCATACAGCACTTTACGCCGAGGCCAACAGCTTTACACCTGGTGAAGCTGGTGCCTCCCGCAGTCCCACCCAGCCAAGACCATGGTCTGCTCGTCAGAGAAACCATGAGAGAGAAAGCACAGGTACAGCGTTCTCATGCCCATTTTGCAGATGAGGAAACCGAGGCTCAGAAAAGTGAGGTGAGTCCGTCAAGGTCAAAGGGCTAGCAAGTGGCAGAGCTGAGACAAATACCCAATTTTTTTACTCTAATCCAGTGCTCTTTATACAACACTCCACTAAAAACCTATTTTCCACAGTTCCTTCCCCTTGATGCCTAAATTTCCATCTTTGGAAATGTGTTCTTTTTGGTTAAGGATTGTTCTCTCTACAAATCCAAACTCTGACAACAAGCCTTTGAGGGAGACAATTATCAGGTACGTCCAATAGCTCGCTAGAGCTGGCTCACATCAGCTCACCAAAGCTGCCAATTAACTTTTCAGGAATTTTGCAAGCTGTGTTAAAATAAGCCATTTAAAAAATTAAACCATATAAACTTGCAATTAAGTACATTATATTAAAAGCAAAAGTAGTAAGTACTCAAAAATCATTACTTCCTAATTATGTTACTACATTTTAGCATTATCTACGCTCTTGAGGTTATTTACATCTATTGTGTCCGTCTGGTGGGAATTCTACATAATGGTGTCTACTATGCCGGTCTTCCCAACTGCATGCGTGGTGATGTCACATCAGTGGTTTGAAATTGGCCATGGTGGGGGTTTTTTACTATGAAAATTGGCAAAAGCTTCACATCAAGGCTTTTGTTCCCCCTGGAGAGTCAGTTGTTAAACACTGACCAGCACACCACTGTGGGTTCCCACCTCAGCGAAGGGACGCAGACAGCGTGAAGGACTGAAGGGAGGGAAGAGCTCAAAGAGATGAAGAAACAGAATCAGAGTGGGGAAGTGACTTGCCCAAGATCACACAGAACACGGCCCCAAGGCAGATCTGGAACCTGGGTCTCTTGGCTCTCAGGCCAGGGCCACTGAGGCAAGCAACAGACTCTTGTGGCGGAAGCACTCTGGGGAAGTCCAAGGGAAGACCGCCCTTGAAGTTAGTGATGCCACCAGAGGCACACCAGGACTCACCCGCCAGGACAGCAGGTCAAAGCAGAGTTTGTTCTCACTGGTGCCCAAGTTAACGATGCCCTGGAGACAAGAGGTACAGAGACAGGTTGAGCATGGTTGAGGGGTGCCACTGAAAGGCCCAAGGAACCCACCAAGGCAGCAAAGCAAAGTGGGAGCTCTCTGCAATCCCACCCTTCCAACCATAATTTCCATCTTTGTTCAAGTTGTGCCCTCCACTCAGCTCCCTGACCCTATCTTTCCATTTCTAAATCTCTGTTTAAATACCATCTCCTCCATAAAGCCTTCCCCAAAACCCCACCTAGAAGAAACCTTTTCTTCCTCTGGACCCCAAAGCACTTTATCTGTCCCCACCACCCTCCTTAGAGTGCTGGTCAGTTCCTGCCCCAGGTCACAGGGACTGATGTACATGCTTTAATCTCCCCTACAAGGTGATAAGCCCCCTGAAGGTCAGGTGCATGCCCAAGACACCACTGTATCTCTCAAGTGGTTTAGTAGGACCAATACATGTCTACAGGGTGACATATTGTAAAAGGTAAATTGGAATTCTGGCAGAACAGAAACGAGTAAATGTAGATCAAGATGAGGCCCCTGTGTCAGGGTAAACGCTCCCCCAGGAGCCCCGTGTAACATCACACAACACCTTGATCCCTACCCCATAGTCATTTATTCTGATAGGCAAGAGAGGGCCGAAGGTAAACAGCCTGAGCTGTTCCTTACAGAGTCCCTAGAGAGACTCAGCGCTGGCCTCATGCACAGCTAACTCCTGAGTTACTGGGAGGTGCAAAAGAAGGCAGAAGGATGAAAACTAGAGCTTGAATGAGCTAAGATTATGATAAATATAAGGCAATGCTCCTTCATGCCCCCTAGGGAGAAAACTGATGGGCTTCTCCACCTGCAACCAATCCATCTGCAAACACCGTTCGCTCTACGTTCAAAATATATTCAGAATCCAACCACTTCTCATTCTTCACTAAGACCCTGATCCAAGCCACCATAATCTCTTGTCTACTTTATTGCAATAGCTCTCCTACTTCATCTCTTGCCCAGTCCAGCAGCCCAAGTCATCTTTTTAAAACTTAAATCAGATCCTGTTGCTCCTCCTCTGAACACTTCCCACCTCTGTCTAAAATCAGAAGGCTCACCATGGCCTATAAGACCCTACAGGGTACATTACTGCCCCTCTCCCATTCCTTTCTGACCACATCTCCTGCCAGTCTCCCTTTGCTTGCTTCACTCCAATTACACTGGCCCCCTCGCTGCCCTTGAACTCATCAATCATGGTTCCACGCTGGGGCCTTTGCACTTGCTGTTCCCCCTGCCTGGAATCCTCTTTCCCCAGATAGCCTCATAGCTCACTCCCTGTGGGAGCCTCTAAGATGGCTCCCAACGACCCCCACCTCCTGGTATTCATGCCCTTGTGCAGTCTTCTCCCACGGAGTGTGGGATGGCCTCATTGCCTCATTTTTAACAAATAAAATATGGCAGACGTGATGGAACGTCACTTCAGAAACTAGGTTACAAAAGGCTGTAGCTTCCATCTAGGTTGCTCACACTCTCTCACTGTTTCTTGGATTGCTTACCCTGGGAGAATCCAGCTGCCATGTCATGAAGCAGTTGTGTGGAGAGGTCTGTGTGGTGTGGGACTGAGGCCTCTACCAAGAGCTGTGTGAGTAAGCTTGGAAGTGGATTCCCCACCACCAAGTGAAGCCTTCAGATGAGACCGCAGCCTCAACTTCACTACAACTTCACAAAAGATCTTAAGCCCGAGGCACCCACTTGGATTCCTGAACCCCAGAAACTGTGAAATGTTTGTTGTTTTAAGCTGCTAAAATCTGGGGTAATTTGTTACACAGCAATAGTTAGATAATACACTCACTCACTTTTTTCACATCTCTGCTCAAATGTCACCTTATTAAAGTGGCCTTTGAGACCACCTTACATGAAATAGCAACATCCCCAGCCCATCATATCATTCTCTATTGTCTTTATCCTGCTTTACTTTTCTCTATAGCACTTATTACCATATATATATATACTTTTTTTTAACTGTCCTCTGTTTGTCTCTCCCACTAGAATATAAACTCCATGAGGACAGGAACTTCGTCGTTGCTCACTGCTGTAACCCTGCAACCTAGAAGAGTGCCCAGCACCTGATAGATGTTCAACAAATACAGATTGCTAAAGGATTATTTGTGACATACTATTAGTAGTAATAACCTATAATAATTGGGACAGATAATAATAACAGCAGCTACAGTTTCTTGAATATATTATATGCCAAGCCCTGTGCTGATAACCTTACATATTTCATCTCATTTAATCTTGACTATTCTGTGGCGTCCCTGGGTGGCAGAAATAGTTAAGAGCTGGGCTACTAACAGAAGACTGACTGTTCAAACCCACCAGAGGTGCCTCAGAAGACAATGCCTGGTGATTTGCTTCCAAAAGTTCACAGCCATGAAAACTCTATAGAGCACAGTTCTACTCTGAAACACACAGGGCCTCCTTTATTATAAATGGGCCATTTTCTGATCCAGCCAATCAACTCTTTGAGCTACATCGGAGGCCCTCGTGGATAATGTCAACCTGAAAAGAGCAAGCTGGGGGCTGTCCTATTGGCCAAGGTAGTGAGATCAGAGGACTAGAGGGCCATAATTGCAACCTGACAAAAATAAGCTGGATGCGGTCCAGCTTATTGGCCAAAGTAGAGTACACCACCCTGTACTGCTCTCCTGGGGCCTGGCGGGGATGGGGGGTAGGGGAGGAGGCTTCACTCACACTTGGGTTTTTGTCCTCATCATACTCATCCAGGTGGTAGGTCCTGTAGCCCTCCTCGGCAGAGTCCCAGAACCACTTAATGATACTGCCTCGAGAGGACAGGTAGGAGCTGCCAGAGGAGAATGTGGCAGTGGGATCACCCACTCCATAGAGCTTCTGATCTGGTTTTCTGGAGCACTCTCTTTCTGGACCATTGTCACAGCTACTTCCCAGGTCCTGTGTGGTGGCTGGGCCTGGACAGGTGGTAGGTGCCCTGGATTCCTTCTGAGGGAGGGTGAACATCTGCAAAAAGACAAAGGCACTCGATGCACAGGCCGCTCAAGGACTTTCCATAGCACCAAGCATCAGCAATAAGTTGGAAGTTTCATGGCCTCCTGCTTCCATAGCTGCCCGTTTAAGTTTATGTACTTACTCCTGCGTCCCTTACTATTTGTCACCATGTGTACAATCACTTCAACAAATAAAATCAGCTAAGGACCTATTATGTGCCAAGGGCTGTGCCTGCTACTTTTATATGACTTTAACTTGTTGCTGCTTTAGCTTGTTTCACTATTGTGGAAGTTTTTCATTCTGCAATCTAAGGGGTCACCAATGTTCATTTTTTATTCTTGCTGCCTTGATTTCGACAGGCCAGGTCAAAATTTTCTGAGTTACAGCAGATTTTGGCCTGGGAGTCCTGGTGTCTTGCAGGGACTGATGTACGTAGGAGTAAAGGGAAGGATGAGATTATCTGGTGGTCTGGAGTAGATGGTGCGTGGGGACGGAGAAGGAGGAGTGGGGGAGGGAGTGTCTGAAAGTGCTGGTACCCCAAGGAGAGCTCCAGGGCCCCCTTTGCACTCTGGATGAAGGGAGGGAGAGCGGGAGGCTGGGCAAAGGAGATGGTGGTCTCACTCTGAGGAGATGTGAGCTTGTTCACTTCTGTTTCCATAACTGCTGGGGGCAGGGGCTATAACTCTACCTCATAGGGTAGCTGTGAAGATATAAATATATAAGTTAACATAGAACTTAGAACAAATGCTGACTCATGGTCAAAGTTCAATAGAATGAGTTATTGTATTATTTACTCCTCGTGGATTTTTCCAGTCCTGATGCACAAGCTCCCATGCACCAAAGGATGGGTGACCCGCCGGGGCACAGAAACCCAGGGTGTCCCTGCCGCTAAATACTGCTCCAAGAAGTCTTCTCTGGGGTCTTCCCCAAGTTGGCTGGGCTTTCCCAAGTGCTCACCTTGTCCTTCCCGACGGCCTAGGTCTGAGGAAGGGGCAGAGAGGCCTGCCTGCTCTGTTAACCAGCCCAGGGAGGGAGGGCACCGCCTGGGTCTAGGGACTGCCAGGTTCCCAGCTCTGCGCCTTGCAAGGCAGAAGGCTGACTCCCGTGACCAGCGGGGCCGATAGGGGCCTGTGATGTCCACAGCCGGGCATCCACGCACAGCCAGGCCTCCAAAGTCCACAAGTGGGAGCAATATAACACATAAAAAAAAAACCCTGCAGGGCTCCTCGCAAGAAACTATTCCAGGTTTCCTAGAGGAGGAAGCTGAGTTGCTGCAAGCAGCTTGAGACAAAACGGCGGAGACTTCTGCAAAGAATCCTCGAGTCTGCACAAAGGGAGGTCCTGCTGGCTTCCTACTCTGCAAAGTTTGTCGGGGGGAGTCACACCTACTTGGGAGAGTTGGAGAAGACCGGACGCGGGCCTCTAGAGAAGCGTGTTAAGTGTCCGTTTCCTCGGCCTGGGAACTCTCTAAACCTGGGCGAGGACAGCGACGGAACCGGGCCCGGGGCATGGCGACTCAGGGATCCCAGAGGCCGCCTGCGCCGGGACCGGGTCCCCGGACTGCAAGGGCGCGGTTTGCTCCCTACCACCCAGGCCGGAGGACACGTCAGTGTTGCCTGCTGGCTGTAGAACGCAGACGTAGTCGCAGCACAGGGGCGGTGACTCCCCAGGCCCGTCCCTGCCCGGATATGCCGATAAGCCCCAGGCCGGAAGGACGAGCCCAAGAAGGGGAAGGGGCCCAGAAGCCAAGATCTCCTGAACGAGGGGCAGGCTGCCGGCTCCCGCGTTAGCACTCTGCGGTCTGAATGCGCGGGCACTGCTTCCAGGCCGGGGTTCCCGCACACCTGGGCGGTACCCTACCTGGCGCGCGGGGCCCCTCTTCTGCCTCCCTGCCTTAGTCCCCCAATTTCCGGAAATGGTTAGAGCCAAGGAGGCATTTCTGCAAACTTATGTCTTTGTGAGGCCCACGGAAAAGCTTCACCAGATTAAGGCTAGGCAGCCTTAAAACATCATTCCTCTATGAAAGCTTTTCATCAAGGTTTGTGATTTCTCCCGTTTTTGTTCAAGAAAATAGTTTTTGAATGTCTGCCACAGACCCTACATATTCTTGGACCTCAGCAGTGAGATAGAAAACCCAGGCCCCACGTGCAAAGCTAACTATCTCTAAGGCGCCTTGAGCAGGAAAGTCTTCTTTCCGTGTGGCGGCAAATACGCAGGATCCCGCAGTATGGGTATGGCTGGGAAGATGTGGTCTTCTGACCATTCCACTTTTGCCTTTACTTTAGCCTTATTTGGAGCCCTGGTGGCGTGGTTAAGAAGCTTGGCTGCTAACCAAAAAAGTCAGCAGCTCGAATCCACCAGCCGCTCCTTGGAAATTCTATGGAGCGGTTCTACTCTGTCCTATAGGGTTGCTATGAGTTGGAATTGACTCAAGGGGCAATTTTTGGTTTGGGGTTTTTTGTTTGTTTGTTTGTTTTTTGGTTTGGCCTTGTCACTAATTAATGTTATGACCTTGAACAACTCATGTGACTTTGGGGCCTCGATGTGTTTTTTCTGTAAAATAGGAAAGCCATTTCCCTCCCTTCAAGTCATTTTTATTTCAGACAAATTGTCTTAATGAATGCCTGTTTTGTGCTAAAAAAAAAAAAAAAAAAAACCCAAACCCATTGCCATGGAGTCTATTCCAACTCATAGCGACCCTATAGGACAGAGTAGAACTGCCCCATAGGGTTTCCAAGGAATGCCTGGTGGATTTGAACTGTTGACCTTTTGGTTAGCAGCTGAACTCTTAACCACTGTGCTACCAGGGTTTTCTGTTTTGTACTAGACCTCTGCAAATGCTGGGATACAGCTGTGAGCCAAACAAGCAGCGGCCTTTGTGGTTGATTGGGAAGGCCGATTAACAAGTGTAATGACAATGACAAAAGGGAATTACTGAGTGCCATGGATGCACACAGACATTTGCCCCACTTATAAGGAAGCCTTCCCTCCTCCCCACCCACTCCCCAATATTCACCTAAACTCTTAGAAAGTGATGGTTGAGTTCTTAAGGATGAGTAGGAGTTAGCCAGCTGGAGGGTGGGGTGTTAGAAGCAGAAGGAACAGTTTGATAGGAGCCTCAAAGGTAAAAGACAATGTGGAACATTAAAGAACTGCATCAAATCCAATACTGTTGGGGTTTAGGGGGGTGCAGGGAGGAAGGAGAGGCTAGGAGTGGTGAAAAAGGTTGGAGATACAAGGAGGGGCCAGATCATAAATCTCTGAAAATAAACCATGATAAGGCTAAACCACAATGAGTTACCACTGAGTTGACTGTGACTCATGGCCATCCCATGTGTGTCTGAGTAGAACTGGCTCCATAGAGTTTTCAATGGCTGAGTTTGGAAGTAGATGACCAGACCTTTCTTCTGAGGCACCTCTGGGTGGACTCAAACTTCCAACCTTTAGGTTAGCAGCCAAATATGTTAACTGTTTGTACCACTCAGGGCAGTAAGGAACAACTGAGGGATTTTAAGCAGGAAAGTAACCTCAAGATTTTCATTTTAAAACACTCCCCTTGGGAGAAGGGACAAATCTTCCTTAAGAAGAATTCCAAATAATATATGTAGATACTCCCTGCCTCAGGAGGTGCAACTTAATCCCTCCCTGCCTTGATTGTGGGCAGCATGCAGTGACTTGTTTCTAAAGAAGAGTATGGAGAGTAATAGTAACTTTGCAAAGGAGGAATCTGGCCAACATCACCTTAATCAAGTGATCAAGATGAATATCACCAATGATAAGTCATGTTAATATCATGTAACCCCTGATATGAAAAGATCAGGATGCTTCAGCAGAGGTGTACCTAAGGTATGGCAGGTATGGCACTTGCCCTGGGTGCCACTTGAAGGGGGGGGGGTGTTACTGCAATAACGCGAATTGGAGCCGCCTGCCGCAATAGCCAATTCTGAGACGGGTGAGGTGAGCAGCAAGAGGTTTATTATATATCGATGTATAGGAGACAGAGGGGAATAGATTCCTCCAAAAAACCTGTCTCCCCCACTGGAGATCGGCTGAAGGCTTTTATAGGACAGGATTATTGGTGTTAGAAGTTTGTGTTAGTTTCCCCTTGAGGTGGTCATGTCTCCATGAGTTAATCTTCTACTGGTATTCTTGGAGGTTATCTGGTGACATCCTGGTTTTCCTTGTCACAAGATAGGTGCTTTGTTTGGTTTTCATGCTTAGATCATTATCACTTGTTTTCTACCCTCCAAGGAGGAACATCGGTTAATCTTAAACCTTTTGTAGAAACTGGAGAAACAAGATCATAAGACAATGTGGTGGTTAGCAATGCGGAGTAAATAAGAGTGAACCAGGCCTGTGTAGCCTCTTCCAGTGGGAGGTGCCACTGAGCAGTTCCTGTTAATCAGGTATGGCTCAACATCCTTCCTCAAGCACGGCAGACAGAGGCGTAGTGAGGGGCACTTGCCCCTGGGTGAAAGTCAAGGGGATACCAAGAGAAGCAAGGAATGATATTCCAAGGAGCCACAAACATGAAAGGCGCCAACCTGAGGTGGCCAGACAAGATGGGGGAAGGTTATTTCTTTGACACATGGCCACTATCAATGTCTATTCATCTTGGGGGGTGTATTGCAACTTAGAGATTGCCCCAGGGCACTCATTACCCTTGCTACGCCCCTGTACTTCAGCTCTGGTATTCTTTCGAAAAACCCATAACGCCAATCAAGTCATGCAAAAAATCATCAGACAAACCCAAATCAAGGGATGTTCTACAAAATACCTGACCAGCAGTCTTAAAAATTGCCAAAGTAATGAAAAAAAAGGAAAGACTGAGAAACTGTCACAGACCAGAGGAGACTAAGGAAACATGACAACTAAATGCAATGTGGTGTCCTGGATTAGATTCTGGACCAGAAAAATGGCTTCAGTAGAAAACCTGGTGAAATCCAAATCCAATCTGAAGTTTAGTTAACAATGTTGTTGTTGTGTGCCATCAGGTTGATTCCAACTCATAGCAATCCTATAGGACAGAGGAGAACTGCCCCATCTCGTTTCCTAGGCTGTAACCTTTATGGGAGCAGATCACCAGGTCTTTTCTCCCAGAGACCGTCTGGTGGGTTCAATCCATTGACCTTTCAGTTAGCAGCTGAGCGCTTAACCATTGTACTACCAGGTCTCCTTTAGTTAACAATAATGTACCAATGTTGGTTTTTTTAGCTTAAATAACCATATACTATGGTAATGGAAGATGTTAACATTAGGGGAAAACAGATGAGGAGTATATGGAAACTCTCTGTAATACCTTGGTAAGTTCTCTGTACAAATCTAAAGTTATTCCAAAATAAAACATTTTTTAAAACAACGGATCTAACCTAACGACAGAGCTAGGGAGGTTTTGTTGGAGAGGAGAAGTAGGGAGTTCATAGTCTGCTTCTAGATCTGCAGACAGAAAGCTTTGTTCTTTCAGAGACATAACATTTCTTTTAGGTGACAACTAGATTCAGTCTTAACAGATGAGCCCATTTGAATTATTTTGATATTATTACTATTTGCCCTTGTTAGTGAGATATCTTTGCAAACCAAGTTGGGTGTCTTATTACAAGATTTTGCTGGACGTGGTTTTTTATGACAATTTTACTTTGAATTAAAATTTTTTAATGGGCAAAAAAAATCAAAGACATAAAAACAAGAGAACTGAATTGCCAGTAAGCACATGAAAAGATGATCATCATTAGCCATCAGGGAAATACAAATTAAAAACAGAATAAGATCTACATACCCACCAGAATGACTGAAATTTCAATGAGATTGACAACACCAAATGTTGGCAAGAATGTGGAATGCCCAGAACTTTTTACATTGCTTGTCCCCAGAAATTCCATTTCAAAAGCCTTTGGAAAGGCAAGAGTGGAAAGAACTCTGAAAATACTCGGGATTAAACACCCACCAAAGGAGCCCTAGTGACACAATGGTTAAGTGCTCGGCTGCTAACCAAAAGGTCTGTGGTTCAAATCCAGCAGCCACTCCGTGGAAGAAAAGACCTGGTGATCTGTTCCTGTAAATATTTCAGTCTAGGAGACTCACAGTTCTACTCTGTCCTATAGTGTCGCTATAAGTCAGAATCAACTCTATGGCACACAACAACATATACCCACCATGCCACTTAGCAGCTCATGTGTAAGATGGGTGTGATCTTATGAGGATCCTATGGGAACATGGGTGAAGAGAACCTGACACCTAGAAAGTGCTCCATCAGTCTGGAATCACTTCTTTCTTTCTGACCTGGCACAGATAGTATTCTTCACATTCAACCTGCCTTAGTGTTTAAAGATAAAAAGGACAGAAACCCATCTAGCTCCTGCACAAGATTAGGAAGAATGTGAACACAAAATAAAACAGACCTGGAATTTAAGAGAATATGGAATTTATTAGACACTGAATTTTTTTAAAAAACCCCATCTAAACAGGGACCCAGGGGACTCCCTTTATCCTACTTCAGGTGCCCCCTAAGCCTTCCCAACCTCAGTAAAAACATCCATTTCACCACACACACAATGGTTAGCAAAGACTAAAAAGATGCAAAGCTTCCAAAAGTGACAGATGTTTAGCTCAGTTCAAGGAGGTCAATGACTGGGCCAGATGAGACTGTTCCTGGAGAAGCCCACTGTTTGCTCAGTCACAGCAGCAGTTCAATGTCGCAGCCCTCTGGAACAACTGAGCTTGTGGCTGGATGGGAGGCAGACAGCCTACTCCTTCTGTGCATCTTCTAAGAGCCTCACTGTCAACTCCTCCTTCTGTTCTTGTAGCACTTCACAGAACCGATGCATTGCTAGAGGGTCCAAATGGAGACAAATACTTAGTGGATTGGCAGGTGGGCCTCAAACATACCCAGGTCTTGGTAGACGATCCCTGAAATTCTTATTCAGTGATTCTACCAATGCTGAACTTTAGGCCTCCCTTCTTTGGGATGGATTTTATGTCTACCTGCCACATCCCCAATGGCAATGTCATAGCAGCCTGCTAGATACCTTAAAGTCTCATATCAAATCCTGTACCTTGACTTATAGCCATGGCCTCATCAAGTGTTCCATGCGTCTAGAGTCTTTTCAAAAGGAGCCCTTGTGGTGCAGTGGTTAAGCGCTCAGCTGTTAACTGGAAGGTCCGCGGTTCGAACCCACCAGCAGCTCCGCGGGAGAAAAAGAGGTGGTGATCATCTCCCATAAAGATTTATAGCCTTGTTCTACACTCTGTCCTATAGGGTCACTACTAGTTAGAATTGACTGAATGGCAATGGGTAGGGTAGTATCTCTTCACTCAATCTGCTCTCTACACTAGCCAAAAAGATATTGCTGCAGCATCAAAGTTCCCCTTGTCTCATTCATTGCTGCATTCCCAGCAGGTAGAATAGTGCCTGGCATGCAGTGTGAGGCAATAAATACTTGTTAAAATGGATGTGATGGTCTCTAAAATCTTCAGAGGAGTATCTGAACTCCATAGCATAATATACAAGAGAGGAACTTCCATCATCTACCCATCCATCCCCACTACTGGACTGCAAGTCCTACAGGGCCAGAGTACCACTTCTTAGAGGATTATACATAGTCTCAATGCCTTGTTCAATGTCGGGCACAAAACAGACACCTGAAGGTATAATGAATTAGTAGGTATGTATCTCAAGCACCTATCAGTTCCTGTTTACAAAGGCATTTAATTAAAGATATGAAGATTGAAACAGGTAGAATAGAAGGACAAGCTATAGGCTGCTAAAAGAAAAAGGGAAAAGTCACAGGGGCAGATTAACCAGTAAGCACAGTACATACTGGCTTAATTGTATTTACTTACTAATCCATAGTGAACAATTTCACATGGGTTTCACCACATCTTGATCATTCAGGAGTTGGGTTATAGAGAAGTTGGTGGGGCATCTTTGAAGGAGCCAGGATTGGGAGGTCAGCACCACTCACCCACTTTCAGCCGGTGGGGTTTATCCGCAAAGACAAGGCGGAACCAGCCTGGCTCCTTACACATGTAGGACTTGCCACAGGACAGCATCACCTTGTTATCCAAGAAGCGGTGGTGGAGGACTAGCTCCGTCTCAAATGTACACGGGTCCAGGTACTAGGGAGGGCAGAGGACAGAGCTTAGCCCAGGGTCTATTTGCAGTTCTGCCCCAGAATGCTAGTCTTCATTCCCAGACCTAACCTTTTTCAAATTGATCCAGATATAGAAGCCAGAGCCACGATTGAGAAAGGGGATCTTCAAGGCCTTCAGCTTGCCTGTGACATACTTGTGAGCTTCCCGGAGCCGGGACCAATTAGTGGGCAGGTACACTTTATCAATCCAATCTGGATGAATGGAGGAAGAGAGCCATCACAGGTTTTGTGTCAGATCTACCAAAGGGTTCCTTACCAACTGCTCCCTATCTGGTCTTCATGCCAGCTCTTCTATCCAAGACTATCATATTTGAATTGATGGCATCCATCAACACATCTATGTGTTATGGGCATCCATACCCAACACACCCACCTCTCATCTATGGCTTAGGTAGAGACATTGGGTTTCTCAATAGTTCAATAGAAACGCTCTGTTTGCATTTATACCCCTGAGGCAAGGAGGAGGTATAATGGAAGAATATCCCCTAAAAGGGGTTGATGCTCCTGGTGTCAACTGGAGAAGCAGCAGGTCCCCATATCTCCTGCCTTTGAGCCTCACACTATGGACTTTGAGGAACCTGGGGTGCTCTTAGCTCAATTGTCCTTGGTATTAGAACCATCTGTTATTAAAACTATCTGGAGTTTAATGCCTAAACTATACCCTCAAGATTATCTACATCAGACTCTTTGGGATGGGGCCCATGCACTAGTATTAAAGCTCCCTAGGTAATTCCCATGTGCTGCCGAGGTTGAGAATCAATGTTCTAGGGGCTGGGAAGCTGGTTTCTGCCAAATATCAAAGGGTCTGGTGCATATAGGAAAACATCCAGTTAAAATTTCTCCTATCTACCTCCTTCCCTATTCAAAGCTGAAATTAAACTGTTTTTTTTAAGCCATCTTATTTTATTACATTAGTTTGTTTCATTATATCCCAGCTTTTTATTTAAACCCTTCAAACTGTTTGGCTGAAAAGTGGTCTCTCTGGGAATGGCTTCAGTTCCCAATCAAAGGGGTTTCTTAAGGCCATGGTCTTGGGGGTTCCTTCAGTCTTTTTTGTGAATTTGATTTTTTGTTGTATGTTTTTCTCCTTCTCTGTCCGGGACCTTCTGTTGTGATCCCAGTCAGCGCTGTCTGCAGTGGTGGTGGGGCACCATCTAGTTCTTCTGCTCTTGGGTTCATGGAGGCTGTGGTTCATGTGGTCTATTAGTCCTTTGGACTAATTGCTCCCTTGTTAACTCAGAAATCTTACCTAACTTTCTTTGATAAATTGTCTGTAAATACCCTGACCTCTTAAAACTCTTAAATGATGTTGCAGCCCCCTTCACTAATTAATGTGTTAAATCTTTGACACGTTTATTTTAAAAAAAAAAAAAAAAAAAAAAAAAAACCTTCCAGCCTGGTATCTGCTCTATTATAGAGGATTAAAGAAAAGGGGTCTTATCTACATTTGGGCCACAGCATGAAAGGGGGTAAGTTCCCTTTAAGGCCAGCATTCACTTGAGATCCAGGGGGGAATATGAATCTAGGTGCCATAAATCTAGCCACATCAACTCCCCCAGATGGAACTCTCCTTTTGGTCACCTTGGAAGATGAGGTTAAGCTGTATTAGAGGATGCAGGGAGTTTCTTTGTAATCTTTTCCTGAAGCAAGCAGGGGATTAGAGAAGAAAGGAGACATTTACATAAAGACCGATTTTTCAACTTCCTACCTTCAGATCTTAAGAGTGCAATTGACTATCCCCTTTCTAGGCAGAGTAAGAGCTACCAGACATCCAGAAGTTCAAGCCCATGCTGTGTTTTAGACCAGCACCTGCATCATCCCACTGCACCATCTGAGCTGCATCCTACCCTCCTTCAAACTTCATGTCCTGCCAAGGCCAAGCCTGAGACAGTGAACAGGATCTCCGTGTATGAAGGGCATTAACAGAGGTCCAAGAAGACCCAGGAATTCCCTGTGGCCAAGAAGTCCAGCCAAGATGCTAGCCTAGGATGGAGCTCAGTACCTCTGTCCTGGAGCAGCCGACACAGCTTATGCTGGGTGATGCCAGAGATGCTGTGGAGGTAGCCAAAGGCACTCATGGCAGTGACCACTGCCTTGCTGCGGGTGTATAGAGTGCCAAAACGGAAGCCAGAGATGCCAAAATCCTAG
Source organism: Trichechus manatus latirostris (assembly GCF_000243295.1). Lineage (NCBI taxonomy): Eukaryota > Metazoa > Chordata > Mammalia > Sirenia > Trichechidae > Trichechus > Trichechus manatus. Next base: position 80,446 of record NW_004444127.1, on the reverse strand, counting down.
AAAAAGAGTAGTAGGGGAGAGAACACCTGGTTTGGGTACCTTCTGCTCCTGTTCTCCTTCCTTCCCCACCCAAGGATCGACAGCTGGGGCTCACCTTACTGGTACCCCAGATCACATGGGTCCTGTTGGGGTCAGGCAAACTAGAGAAGAGATAGTACAATCAAGGTTATGGAGGAATAGTTGAAGGATAAAGACTTGACGTGTATGAAAGGAAAGGAGAAAGAGGACTTGAGGTCACTCCCAGACAGGTGGGCCAACAGAGGTCAATACTGCCCTAATTAAGGCAGAAAGTCAACACAAGGCATCCTAGATGGAACAACTCTCAAGTGCCCACTGAATAAAGTCCAGGGCCCTCAGCCTGGCTCGTGGCCCTTCTACAGCTGGTCCCAAGCCACCTTCTTGGCGTTTGGCTAGTCATATATGGCCACCCACCATTCCTAGAACGTGCTCACCTATTTCTTACTGCCTCAGCTTTTATGTAGCTATTCCTTCTACCAGGCATGCACTTCCCTTGATTTTCTTGCTGGACTCCTATCCAAGGGCCAAATACTACCCCTGGGGAAGTTCTGCTCTGTGCTGTACTTAACCAAGAGCTTCCTACCCTGGTCTTCTGTAGGGCTTTATCTTGACTTCTGACAGCACACTTTCTACCCTGCCTTCAAGTTATCTTGTATATAACATGACTTTTAGAAGATACTTGGGAGGAAAAATGATGCTTTGTTCATTTTCACATTCCCCTTGCTACTTAACTCAGTACCTAGCACATAGCCAATGAAGTTTTTGGCACGTAAACAACGCACCATGCAGAGCAGGAACCCCATGGTTTTTATTCCCAGCTCCAGCTAAGACCAACTCACCTTTCCATGCTCAGGACACTGTGGAATGTGGTGGATTTATCAAATACAGACAGCATGTAAATCTCATCTATAATCACATGTAGCTTATGCCTGCAGATTGGACAAAAGAAGAACAAGAGCAAAGTTCTTTCTCTAATCATAATTAACTTCCTTTTACGATCTTTCCTAGGTACAGATCAGATTTCCTACCACCCCAGCAGCCCACCAAACCCTTCAAGGGGCATGGTAAGGTACTAGAGTATGGCAGGTATTATACTGGCCCTGGGTATGTGGTGCAACTAAGCAATTTCTATTAGCCCAGTACAGCCAGCAGCATACCTATGGAATATGGCACCTATGACAAGCACTGAAATTGTGCCCTGTCCAAACATCTGACACCCCTCTTTTAGATATCTTTACCATAATATCAGCTCAAAAATACAAGTCAAGTTCATTAATCTTTTAATTAGCATATTACCATGCTTGAGGAAGGACGTTGGGCCACACTGAGATAATAGAAAAACTGCTCAGTGGTGCCACGCACCCAGAGCCAGTGCAATACCCTAGATACGCTACTGGTAAGGTGGAATGGGGTGGTACACTAGAAGGGACAGTTAGACCTGGCTTGGGGGTACTGGGAAGGATAGGACCCAAGTAAGACACATGAAAACATCTTATCTAACCCTTCATCCATCAGTCAGAGAGCAAGGGGAAGGGGCTGGGTGTCTTACAGAGTTGGAGCCCGATGAGTCAGGAGCCCCTTACTTGGGGTATTAATCGAGTGATGGCACTGGGCTATGTGCTTATGTGCATCATCTCGTTTATTCTCCCCAGCAACCCTCTGGAGTAGTACTGTCATCTCCATTTCACAAATGAAGAAACTGAGGCCCTGAGATGTGAAATTCCCTTGATTAGCAGGTGCTGGAGCTCGCATTTGAACCCAGTTCTGTAGAATTCCAGCCCAGCATCTCCAGCATTCTTTCCCCTGCCCCCATGCTCTGCCATAAATTGGTCTGGCTTAGTTATGGAGTTTGAATAAATCTGTCTTTTCTAGAAAATGGAAGATTATCTGCCCTAACGAATAGGGGTATTTTAAGACTCCAGCACTAACAAATGTTAACACGTTCTTAGGAATGGGAGGTGAAAATTCTATGTTGTTGTTGTGTGCTGTCAAGTGATTGTGACTCATAACAACCCAATGTGGCAGAGTAGAACTGCCCCATAGGGTTTCCAAGGCTGTAATCTTTATGGGAGCAGGTCTTTTCTCCCACAGAGCTGGTGGATGGGTTTGAACTGCCAAGCTTTTGGTTGGCAGTTGAGCTGCTTAAGCATTGTGCCACCAGGGCTCCTTGAAAGTTCTATAGGAACATGGTTTTCACCTGGTGAGGTCTGAGTTTGCCTTCCTGAGCACCTTAGGCCAAATTGTTTAGGAAATGAATGTTGGGAGAAAGTGATTATATGCTACAATAAGTTGAAAAGCAACAGAACTATATTATAATAGTTTTGTATATATCTGTATATTGGCAAAGCCTAGAAACGAAATGGCAAGAAAAGTTTGAAGTGGTAAGCATGTGGGTGCATTTTCCTTCATTTCAATTTCAATTAGTTGTATATAACTTCGTGAAGTATGGTATGTAGTAAGAGTAATTAGGGTAAAGCTTCTGACTTCTTGACTATAGGTGATAGAAACCCTTTCTAGGGACTTCACCTAGTCACGAGGATTTCATTTTGCTTGGATCTACACAGTCATTGCCCATGGAAGCAGCAGTCGAGAAATCAGATGACATATTGCGTTGGGCAAATCTGCTGCAAAAGACCTCTTTAAAGTGTTGAAAAGCAATAATGTTACTTTGAGGACAATGGTGCACCTGACCCAACCCATAGTATTTTCAATCGCTTCATATGCATGCGAAAGCTGGACAGTGAATAAGGAAGACCAAAGAAGAATTGACGTCTTTCAGTTATGGTGTTGGCGAAGGATATTGAATATACCATGGACTGCCAAAAGAACGAACAAATCTGTCTTGGAAGAAGTACAGCCAGAATGCTCTTTAGAAGCAAGGATGGCAAGACTTTGTCTCATGTACTTTGGACACATTATCAGGAGGGACCAGTCCCTGGAGAAGGACATCATGCTTGGTAAAATGGAGGATCAATGAGAAAAAGGGAGACCCTCAACGGGATGGATTGACATAGTGGCTCAACAGTGGGCTCAAGTATAACAATGATTGTGAGGATGGCGCAGGCCCGGGCAGTGTTTCACTCTCTTGTACATGGGGTGTCTATGAGTCGGAACCAACTTGACAGCACCTAACAACAACAATAATAACATCTAGTTACAAGGGGTGGAACTCACATACCTCTCGGCAAATTTCAGGTATTCCTTCAGTGAGTCTTGGGAGTAGATGTCACCCAGAGGATTCTGAGGGTTGATTAGCACGAGGCCTCTGACCTTTTTCCTCTAAAAAGAACCCAAACATAACTGAGTGAACAGAAATCTTTAATATCTATCACAAATTCAGCCAAGGGTTCTTCATAGGTCAGGGCACCCAATATAGGACATCTAATTAAGGCCTAGGGAAGGATCTTGAAGCAGCAGCTATCATACTGCCTGCAGAGGGGAAGCAAAAAGAGCTCTGAGGACTGGTATCAACAGGAGACAGAGATCCTAGGGGAAAACTCCCCTGGGCTCATTCCCTGTCTCTTAATAGACAGTCCACAAGGTCTTGGTGAGTATATTGTAACAGAGTCTCAGTACTTAGCCCCTTTCAGAGCCAGCAGTAGCCATCTTGAAAACACAGTTCCCTCCTTACCTTAAGCCTAGCTTCATGTAGGCCTTGCTCCAACTTGTCCACAGTGAGCTGGAAAGGTCGAGTGTTCTCACCAGTGATCTGGAAAGCAGTGCCTGAGAATTGTCCATCTGGAAGAGCTGAGCCTTGATTCCTCATTTCCTTAAACCCACAACAATCCTTTGCCTTCATACCAAGGCCTCTAGTCCAACATGCCTTCTTTATCCTGATTTCTCCACCCCTCCTCACCATCATTCATATGGTAAGATTGCAAGACCCCCTATGTATTCCCACTGCCCCTAGGAAAGTCCCTTGCCTAGGTAGGCTGAGCAGAAGGGGCCCCATTCTGACCTCACTGTCCAGGTGGACGAAAAACAGCTCAATGTTCGCATACAGACGGGAGCTAAAGGCTAGACCACCATAGAAGGGGGTGGGGATCAGAAAGACCTCTGAAAGCACAAGACAATGAAGTTTTCAGTCCACAGTCTCTCAATCAGACCTACCACCACCTCCTCCCCCCGAGACTAGCAGCAAAGCTACCAACATAAAAGGTCAGTTTGGCAATGCCTCTAACCTTGGGATTAGTGCTCTTGGACTTAGAATCTATAAAATTTAATTCATTCTTATAGCCAATACTTGGGGGGAGACTCAAGTTTCTCTTTGGGGGTACACTAAAGAATGAGAAAAGGGAAGAATATGACTGAATGGCTCAGAATCAGGGCATGAATCAAGCCAGGCTTGCTAGCTGGGGGAACACTGGTCATTTGGAGAGTCTTGTCGGCTTCAGGCCAAACACTAGAAGCCAAGGCCCATACACAGGGAGGGCTCTTCTCTCTCTCCTTTTTACATGGCTCAGGTTCTTTGTACCTGCTGATCTCATACGTTCTTTTCTTCCTATCCATTTGGCCTCATTGGTGAGCTACCCAATGACCCACACCTTTGAATGAAACAAGCCATCTTGGATACTTCTTTCCATGCAGCCAGAGCTCATTAAGATCAGAGACTCTTGTATGGGCATTGATTAAAGTGAGGTTGAGAATAGATCTCACAGCCTTATTTGTTCCAGGAAAAACTGCAATTTTTTCCATAGAAAGTTGGAAATCTATACAATCTAAGCCAATTTGCCAGGGCTCTCAGTATTGGAGTTGAGACCAAAAGTCAACTCAGCGTAATGGGCTGGTTTCCATTGTCATTTCTGAGGCCTACCACCTTGAAGATTATCATTATGTACCACCTCTATGTTAAATGGGGATCCAAACTCCTCACTCCCATAGAAATAATAGGAAGATATACTGGTTAGTATAGGAGAAATCCCAGCACTTTGGGGGAAAGTCCTTGATCAAGATGGTCTTTTTCCTCAAAGCCCAGTGCCCACATACTTCTGCCCATAGCCTGGTGGTTCACTGAGAGTGAAAGCAGAGCCCATTGACTTACCCCCTACATCACACAGAACCGTGGCCAGTGCTGAGAAGACAGAGCAGCAGCCATTGAGAGCAACTACCTGAGACACATAAAAGGCAGAAATTAAGTCAAAATGCAAGACCCAAGTGAAAAAGGGGCAGCCACTCTGTTTCCTTTAGTGGGGAACAGTGATAAGGATCCTCCTCAGTTGGGACTCATTGACATTCACTCTGCCCAAGCCCTGAGACTCTTCACTGGTTCTCCCCATTCCCCTGGAAAACTCAAGAGAGTCCCCTCAAAATACAGCCTTGCACCAGAGTGGCAGCAAGGCCAGAAAACTGACTCACATTTTCTGGATCAAGAGGAACAGGTGCCTTGCAGTAGTAGGTCAGGAACCGGGCCACTTCTTCCCGTAGGCTGTTGACAGACCCAGAGAGACCGTGTGGTTTCTAGGCCTGGAGACCCTTCCTCATTCAGAGTCTAGCCTTTAGTCCTTTTCAAAGGGTAGAGTGTCTAAACTAGAAAGGATCTTTGCTACCAAGTTCAACCTCATTTTACAGGGCTACCAACTAAGGCTATCAACTCCCCAGGTCACACAGATAATAAGTGTGTGAGCTGGGACAAGAACTCAGGCCTTTTGAATTATAAGAGAGTGCTATTTCTACTATGCCAGGTTGCTTCATGATCTTTTGCTCTACGTATTTGCTAGAATTCATTACCCAGAGATAAAGGGAGACAACCAACCAAGACTGGTGCCTTGAATCCTCCCCTGGATGAGGAGAGATGCCTGTGGACCAGGTACATGGATCTGAAGGTTACTTACAATGGTTGCCCTCTCCAATCACAGTATTGTAGCAGGGCATCCTCAATGTAGTTCATGTCACTCCGACTCAACTGTTGGCAAAGAGAGTTTAAGGGCAACCCAACTGGGGAAGGCCATGATGCCTCATTTACTCCTAGTATGCACACAATGTTTGCCCTGCACATACGTGACCTCCTAGAAGGGGAATTGGTATGCATGCTGTACACTCCTTGCTGAATGGAGGCTTCCATCTTCTCATCATAGATTACACAGATAACTCACCAGGCAGTGTTTAATTTTACAACCTTCTCCATCTTACACTTGGGCCAGAGGTTCCCTTGGCAGCCGACCCACCATATACTTATCCAGAGAATACCTCTGGACACAGTCAGCAAGGCCAGGAGATTAGATGTGCTGTTCTAGAAATTATTTATCCAAACTCCTAAGCCCCACTCTTGTATCTACCACATGCTCAGGAACATTCCAGGGCGGCTGGGCCTGGGGGAGTCCCCACACAGCCCAGAACATGGCTTACCCTTTTAGTCATCAGGTCAATGCAGAGCTTGTTCTCACTGGTACTAAGGTTAATGAAGCCCTGGAGATGGGAGGAATCTGAGATCAGTCCTCTTGTTGTGTCCTACATGGACCCGTTTAAAAATGCCAATAAGCTAATATCCATCTTGGATTAGTCCAGCTGGATCTCTCCCTGCCCCACAAAGCAGTTTGACAACCTTAAGTGGTAGAAAACTTTCCATAAACCCAACATCTTATTACAGCTTGCAAATTTCTCCCTTTAGAGCCACATAGGTAATGGTAATAGTAGCTATATTGTGGACCAGCTACTAGTCACTGAGTTCTGCTTTGTGCCAGACACTAGATGAATTGTTTCATGTGGTTGCTTTAACTCTCACAGCTCCTGAGAAGGCTGTATTATGATCCCTGCTTTAAAACGGTGAAACTCAGGAAGTTTGAATAACCGACTTGCCGTGTGACCAGGGGTGGATTATCCAATAGGCAAGGTAAGCAGAGTGATTACTAGATCATCTGTAGTGAACAATTTCACATATTTTTACCACATTAAAGAGTCTGCTTCTAGGTATGGCTGGCATCTTTCTCCCAACCCCACAGCACCTTCCTATAGAATCAAAACTTTTCGAATTTACAATCCCTGACAATTTACAAGTTCCCTGTGAAAAAGTGAGATTGTTCAATACAGATTAGTAAGTGAGCACAAGTGATCCCATGCTTCCCTTGCTTATTGGGTCATCCGCCTGTGTGTGTGACCTCATGTGACTGACAGAAGTCCACCTGCCTGATTCCAGACCCTGGACCCTTAACTACCACAGGCCCTACCTCGTACCCATCTCTGCTATTCCTCCTTCCATGTAAGAGCCCTTCAAGTCATTGGAGGAGGTATAGTCCCTCAGAGCCCAGTGGAGATACCTGACTCAAACCCCAGAAAAGCAGATGGCCGTCAACCACACATCACTCATACAGGACAGAGAGGGTAGTATGGCTAGTGCTACCCACCCAGAGTCCTTCACTCCCACTCTGGCTACAGAGCTGCTATGAACCCCCTTTGCTGAGAGCCTTTCATTGAGTTCTTATCCTCCTTTAGGATAATATCCTAACACCACACCATGACCTACCGCTGCCCACCTCTTGCCACAGTGCTCATTGTCCCTACTCTAGCCACATGATCCTCTTTCCCAGTCATTCCAGGCCCTTCCCATCTTAAAGCTTTCATTCACAGTGTTCCTCCCTCCTGGATGCCCCTACCCCAATATGGTAGGCTGATTCAGCCTTAAAGACAAAGAGACCTTTCCAGACCACCTGAAGAAGGTATCCCTTAATGCTCTTAGGGACACTGAGGTTTGCTTCCCCAATAGCTGACTACATCTATCACCAGTCTAAGCTCCTGAGGGGCAGGTTCACTCACCCTGGTGAGCCAGTGCATGACTTCTAGTTGTTATAAGCTGGGATTTAGGGAAAGCATGCCTGGGGTATTCAGACCCCAGATCTATAACTTTCTTGGGCACATCCCCTTATTTCTATGCCCCTTCTCTTTTCTATGGAGCCCTGGTGGTGCAGTGGTTAAGACCTTGGCTGCTAACCAAAAGGCCAGCAGTTCAAATCTATTAACCACTCCTTGGAAACCCTATGGGGCAGTTCTAGTCTGCCCTATGGGGCAGTTCTAGTCTGCCCTATGGGGTCACTATGAGTTCGAATTGGCTTGATGGCAACAGGTTTGGTTTGATCCCTTATCTATAAGAAGACAGCTTCATGGGCTGTGAAGATTAAATGAGAGCATGCAGTACTGAGCACAGAGGTGCTCAGTAAATCTAAGTGATTAGTCCCCTGGTACTTGTTCCTGTATTCTCACCAAGGTGTTGTTATCCTCATGGTATTTGTCTCCATGGTAGGCGTTGTAGGCTTGGAACTCGGAGTGGTAGAAGTCAGAGATGTCTTCCCCACGACTGGAGAGGTCATGGATGACAAATGCAGTTTTGAACTCACTCAACAGGGGAGGTATCTGGTCAGGATGCCTGGGTGAATGGGCTCCCTGACCACCTCCAGCATTACTCCCAGTATCCATGGAGCATGGAGGCAGTTGGAGCCCTAGGCCACTCCAGGACCTAGACTGTAGGATGTCGGCCAGCTGACTCATTAAACGGATCAGGAGGGCTTCCTGCTCATATATGACCTGACTGTGCCTCTGCTGCAGGTTCAGCCTCTGCTCCTCCAGCATCAGGTCCTGCTGCCTGTACCTGGTCATCAGCTGCAGGAAGCACTCCTCCATGGTCTGCTGTAAGTGCAGTACCATCTCCAACAGCTGGGGGCAGATACTCTGGGCTCTGAGGCCTCGGCCCCTCTTCTGTCCGCGGGGCATGAGGAGGATGTCTGTCTGGCAACTCTGTGTGTTTGTATAGGCCTCAGCAAGCTGGCTGGCACCTGCAGAGAAGGAAAGAGACCATGCACTGGGGCAAAGGACACTCTTCTTGACCCTCAAGCTCTAAGGGTCCAGTCGTGACCTCAGGCTGGTCACTGGCTTCTTTGACCTCTATGCCTTGGTTATGGGCCTAGATTGGTTCAGGATACCAAGACCCTTTTTTCTAAAAATCTAGATGCATGCCTCTTCCACCAAATGCCACCATTCTAAAGAGTTTTTCTTCCCCTGAGTAACATCTACACCCATACATAAAATCTTGTTATTTCTTTTACAGGCTTGTGGCACCAGTACCTAAAGTGCCAAACACCCTATTGAACCTCTCTAAACCATGCTTAGTCTGTGTGATGGTTAAAATTGTGTGTCAACTTGGCTGGGCCATGATTCTCAGTGTTTTGGCAGTCGTATAATGTTGTGATCACTCCTCTGTTGAGATTTGATACGTGATCACCCCCATGATGGGATCTGCTGTGAGTAGCCAGTCAGTTGAAGGGGAGTTGCCTTGGGCATGTGGCCTGCATTGAGTGTGTGCAGACATTCAGGTAGGGCTGGGGGCTTTTGCCCATTCTGGATTCTGCAGCTGGCTTCTGTTCATCTGACCTCTGGTTGTTGGGACTGGAGCTAGCAGCTTACCTGCTGTATCACCTGCCAATCTTGGGATTCATCAATCTTCACAGTCTGTGAGCCAACAGCCCTGCTCTCCAGTCTGCAGATCTTGGCTTTGCCAGCCCCTGTGGCTACAAGAATCAGGAGAAGCTTCTTTCCTGACCCGCGGACTTGGGACGTTACAGCCTCTACAACTGCATGAGCCATTTCCTTGACATAAATCTCTCTATACATATTTATACACTTTACTGGTTTTGCTTTTCTAGAGAACCCAGCCTAAGACAGTCTGCTTGTGATGTTCCCATAGCAGCCTATATTTCTCCTTCATGATACTTCATATTGCTGCTTGTTTAGTATCTGCCCAGGTCAACCTTCATCATTATATCCTCAGCACAGTGCCTGGCCCACAGGTAACTAACAAGAGTGAGTAGGAGAGGCACAACCATGAGAATGTTGCCAAGTCAGTGAAGGGCTGAGTCACGAATGATTACTTTGGCCAAGAGAGATGCAGCAGTGGCCAGATGAAGCTACTGGGAAAAGTTGTAGCAAGTCTTGACTTAGGATGCCAAATTTTCATCAACAGTGACACAAAGAACTTCAGTTATCAGTGTTAGGAACATAAAGTTCAGAAAGAAACTGAAGAAATATGAGCCCTTATACCTGGCCAAACCCTTTGTTCCTCAAGCAAAAGCCTAGCTCTAGCACAAACTCCCTTCCCTAGAAGTAAGATATTCATTTCAATGAGGCTCTCAATTCTGGAGGAAGGCAGCTGCCACACTGTCTATCCAGGTGCTGTACTTAGATATCATAGGGGGTCAATTCAAGGGTCAGGTGGGCTTCCTTTGGGTTTTGTCTCCCAAAATGCAGTACCCATCATCCTGGTTGGTCCTGAGGAATGCTGGTGGGAAGGGCCAAGATGGTGGTGATAACCTCCCTCCAATGGGCAAGAAGCTATCATCACCAGGGGGCTTCTGCTTTCTCCCAGCACTGAGCTCTCATATACTGAATGTATTCGCCCTGTGTCACCTTAATAGCAAAATCAAAGACATGCCAGCTCTGTAGTGTCAGCCAGACCAGCCCATGGTCCCAGAATTTAAGCTGTTACTCCAGTTCAGAGTGGATTAGGGGCTTTTTTGGTCTTCTTGTCCTGCAAGTCCTTGCTGTTACCATGGTCACACTCATCTTCTCCATCCATCCAGCCCTCAGCCAGGAACTCCAGGTACGCAGGAAACAGATCAGGATGAATAGGGGAGCTGGGAGGGCATTGTGACCCAATAGGCCATTGGAAGATGGAGGCTAAAGGAATTAGAAGAACCTCTTCAGGCAGATTTATGGAACAGAATATGAGGGTCAAGGTAAGTAACTGAAAGAAGTGTGCTTTCTGGTAAATGGTGTTTTCTGATAATAAAGTAAATTATGAGGCAAAGCCAAGAGGAAGTCTGGAAGTTGGATCTCAACTGAGACCTGTCTTTTCTATAGGGAAAATGTGTTGTAAACAATATTCCACAAAGGAATAATGCCCCTAAACCTCAGCCCTAAGTTGTCTGGTATTGGGTATCCCAACCCTCTTCTTGGGTCTTCTTAGCTGTATCCTTGGTTTCAATATTCCTCAGTCTCTAACTTACCTCCCCTCCAACCATACCCAGGACCAGAATAGCTGGTACTGACAGCCCCCTGCTCAGAGTGAGAGATAGACCTTAATTAGAAGCTGGGAAGAAGAAATCAACATGGGAAGGAAACCAGGAACAAGCTAGCCTCCTGTTCTCATTTGGGATGCCAGCCCACGGGTGTACTGCTTATACTAGGATACTACTACTACTACTGTTACTACCTGTTGCTGTCGAGTTGATTCTGGCTCATAGCGACCCTATAGAACAGAGTAGAACTGCTCCATAGGGTTTCCAATGAGCGGCTGGTGGGTTCAAACTGCCGATCTTTTTTGGTTAGCAGCAGTGGCATGCCGTAGCTCTTAACCACTGCGCCACCAGGGCTCTACACACCAGGATACAGGACACTTTTAATGTCATATTAAGTTCACCCCACAAGTCCTTCTAGTGCTGCCTTGCCCTTCTGGCCTTTCCTCCCCTTGCCATACACCTGCTTCTTCTGGTATCTCACTCTAATCTAATTCAAATTCTTCATTCTCCATATGGTAAATGTGCATAGGAATTGGAAAGTTTTCTTTATGTACATGGTAGGGGAAGAGGTATTTGGAGTTATAGATCTCTAAATACAAAGTAAAAAATGGAAAGCTTAGATAAGAGTTGCCTTGAGAGGTTTAGGTTTATTCCAAAATTGTTACTCACCAACTGTAGGATGTTGGAAGGATTACACTCCCTATCTGGGATTCAGTTTCCCCATATGTAAGATGAGAAAATACTTACCTCAATTAGAGGTGAAAGACTGAGCTCAATGAAAACAAGTCACCTCTAGGATCCTACAGTAGAGTCAGGATTTAAACCTAGGACCTCCCACTTGAGCCCAGAACCCCCAGGAAGAAGAGTGAACTAGCAGAAACCAGTACTTGCATGGACTGAAGCCTGGCTTCATGTCACATAATGGCCCAGAAAATCTCAATTTCTGAAGTTGGATTAAGATGATCCTGTATTATTGGTGACCCCAAGTCCCTGGCAGAAGAAAACAAATACTCTCTGGAAGCAGTTCTTAGACTTAGGTTTTTTTTTTGTTTTTGAAAAATCATTTTTTCAAATAGAGAGTATACCACACAAAGTCCAGGCACATGAACAAACAGTTTAAGCAAAAACCAGCATAGACAACAAAAAGACCAACAGAACTTCAGCTATTGGAATTAGATTGTAAAATGATTGTTTTTCTCTTCAAGGAGATAAAACCCAAGCTTGAAAATTGACAGAAAATTGGAAGTTATTAAAATGATAATTTTTAAAGAAAACAAGAAATTTTAGAAGTTAAAATACAAGACCAAAATTTAAAACTCAATGGAAGGGTTTAACATCAGATTAGACACAGCTAGAGAAAATTAATGACCTGGAAGAAGAGGCTGAAAAACCTTCTAAAGTGAAGCATGAAGAGAAGGTATGAGACATGTACACCCCAACCCTACATACATTCTTTCTGTCTCATTTGCAGTCCCCTTAAAATGAGAAAAATGAGGTAGAAGAAATTTGAATTTATTACCAGTGCTTAATAATTCTCAGACACTAAAGCAAGGATTCAAGAAGTGCAACGAATACAAATTAGGATAAAGAAAGAAATCCACACCTACATACATCATGGTGAAGTTATAAAACAAAACAAAAAAATACCCATAAGACAAACAGAAATCTTAAAAGCAGCCATCGAAAAGAGTTACCTTTAAAGTAATAGACCAAAAGCTGACTTCAGCAACAGTAGAAACCAAAAGAGAGTGAAATGTTATTTTCAGTGCACTGAAAGAAAATAACTCCCAACCCAGAATCCTTTAGATACCACAGAATCACCATTTAAATAGGCAGTACCAATTCCTCCCCATAGAGAGGCTGGATTTACTGCCAGGACACTACTAATTGGAACAAGTAGGTTGGCCTTTAAAAGCTAATGCCAGCTAAGCAAAATAAAATCAGACAAAGTATATGTGTACAGTTCTACTGCAAAATAAGCAAATGTTATCTGTAGTGATAAATTCAGAACAGTACTTGCCTGGGGTAGGAGGTGGGGAAGCGATTGTGAAGCAGTACAAGGAAACTTTCTCGGGAGATGAAGTGTACTTTATCTTGATAGGGGAACTTGTTATATGGCTATTGGTATTTGTCAAGGCTCAAACTGTGCACTTAAGATGTGTGAATTATATTCAAATAAGTTTTTAAAAGCAGCTAATGTAAGGCTCTGGTAGGATATAAATAGCTAAATAAATTTATTTCCAATGCTAGCCCTTGAAGATGAAGGACAGAGATGGGGGCAGGCCCCATATTTATGGAAGGATATTTGCATAATTATAGCAGAAGAGATGAAAAGCCAGTTCTATAAAAAAGATCACAAGCTAATTTAATCAAGATGAATAAGAATGCAGATACAGAGAAACAAGATGACAAAACACTTTTGAATAATTCTATATAAACAGTTAAATCTGGGTGAAATAGATAATTGAGAGAAAACATAATTCATTAGTCCTAACCCCAAAAGGGAGCCCTGGTGGTGCAGTGGTTAAGAGCTATGGCTGCTAACCAAAAGGTCAGCAGTTTGAATCCACCAGCTGCTCCTTGGAAACCCTATGGGGCAGTTCTACTCTGTCCTCTAGGGTTGCTATGAGTCAGAATCGACTCAGTGGCAATGGATTTGGTTTTTTGGAACTCCAAAAGAGAAAGTCTAAATAAATCAGTTTCAAAATAAGAAATAAAGGTGTCAGAAAGCTAACTCCCTGAAAAAAAAAGCACCTAACCCAGAAGGTCTCACAAAGGAATCCTACCAAACTTTTAAAGGAGTACATTAGTCCAGTGCTATTTAAACTGTTCTGGAGAAAAAGCAAATCAACATTTTATAATCAAATATAACATTGATATCAAAATTAACTCAACAGCAATTGTTTTGGTTTTGGTTTTTTTAATATGAAAAGCTACGGACCAGTCTATGATTAGATCATGAATGCATAAAGCTGGGCAGCATTTGGTAAACAATCCAAGAGCATAAATAACATATGGCTCACTAGGGTTATTCTAAGAATGCCAAGAATGGTTTTATACTTAATGATTTATATTAACTTTTCATTAATATATCCTAGAAGAAAAAAAAATCACTTTGTTTTACCTATGGTTGCTAAAAAGACATTCGACAAAATTAGACACCCATTCTTAATTTAGACAACTTAAAAGACTAAAGCACCTCCCAACCAAAATGACAGTCTCCTACTCAATGGGGAAACTCTGGAGAGATTCTCACGAGGACAAGGCTGCCATTTTCACTACTCAATATGTAACATGGTACCAGAGGTATCAGCCAATGGCGTTAGACAAGGAAAGAAATCAGAAGCATTAGAAATAGTAGTAACACAAACTGAGGTAGAAAAACTGAACAGACCCATAACAAAAGAGAGTGAAGAGGCGGTTAAAAAAAACTCCCAACAAAAAAAAGCCCTAGCCCAGATGGCTTCACCAGAGAATTCTACCAAACTTTCAGAGAAACGCTAACACCGATACTACTCAAGCTATTTCAGAGCACAGAAAAGGAAGGAATACTCCCAAACTCATTCTATGAAGCCAACATAAACCTAATACCAAAGCCAGGCAAGGACACCACAAAAACAGAACTCTACAGACCAATATCCCTCATGAACATAGATGCAAAAATTCTCAACAAAATTCTATCCAATAGAATTCAGTATCATATCAAAAAAATACATCATGACCAAATGGGACTCATACCAGGTATGTAGGGATGGTTCAACATTAGAAAAATCAATCCACCACATAAATAAAACAAAAGAACCACATGATCTTATCAACCAATGCAGAAGAGGCATTTGACAAAGCCCAACACTCATTCCTGATAAAAACTCAGCAAAATAGGAACAGAAGGGAAATTCCTCAACATAATAAAGGGCATTTATACAAAGCCAGGTGTTTTAGTCATCTAGTACTGCTCTAACAGAAATACCACAAGTGGATGGCTTTAACAAAGAGAAAGTTTATTCTCTCACAGTCTAGTAGGCTGGAAGTCGAAATTCAGGGTGTCAGCTCCAGGGGAAGGCCTTCTCTTCTCTGTTGGCTCTGGTGGAAGGTCCTTGTTAATCTTCCCCTGGACTAGGAGCTTCTCTGCACAGGAACCTCAGGTCCAAAGGACACGCTCTGCTCCCAGCACTGCTTTCTTGGTGGTATGAGTTCCCCAGTTCTCTGCTTGCTTCCCTTACCGTTTATCTCTTGTAAGATAAAAGGTGGTGCAGGCCATACCCTAGGGAAATTCCCTTTACGTTGGATCAGGGATGTGACCTGGGTAAGGGTGGTGTTACAATCCCACCATAATCCTCTTTAACATAAAATTACAATCACAAAATGGAAGATAATCACACAATTCTAGGAGTCGTGGCTCAGCCAAATTGATACACAAATTTGGGGGGGGGACATAATTCAAACCATGACACCAGGAAAACCCTGGTGGCATAGTGGTTAAGAGCTACATCTGCTAACCAAAAGGTCAGCAGTTCAAATTCACCAGGTGCTCCTTGGAAACTCTATGGGGGCGGTTCTACTCTGCCTATACGGTCGCTCTGAGTCAGAATCGACTCGACGGCAATGGGTTTTGGGTTATACAAAGCCAACAGCCAACATCATCCTAAACGGAGAGAGTCTGAAAGCATTCCCCTTGAGAACAGGAACCAGACAAGGATGCCCTTTATCACCACTCTTATTCAACATTGTGCTGGAGGTCCTAGCCAGAGCAATTAGGCTAGAAAAAGAAATAAAGGGCATCCAAATTGGTAGGGAAGAAGTTATTTGCAGACGATATGATCTTATACACAGAAAACCCCGAAGAATCCACAAGAAAGCTACTGGAACTAATAGAAGATTTCAGCAAAGTAGCAGGATACAAGATTAACATACAAAAATCAGTAGAATTGCTTTATACCAACAAAGAGAAGTTTGAAAAGGAAATCACTAAATCAATACCATTTACAATAGCCCCCAAGAAGATAAAATACTTAGGAATAAATCTGACCAGGGATGTAAAAGACCTATAGAAAGAAAACTATAAAACATTACTGCAAGAAACAAGAGACCTACATAAGTGGAAAAACATACCATGCTCATGGATAAGAGACTCAACATTGTGAAAATGTCAGTTCTACCCAAAGCAATCTACAGATACAATGCAATCTCGATCCAAATTCCAACAGCATTTTTTAACGAGATGAAGAAACAAATCATCAACTTTATATGGAAAGGGAAGAGGCCTCAGATAAGTAAAGCATAACTGAAGAAGAACAAAGTGGGAAGCCTCACACTACCCGATTTTAGAACCTATTATACTACCACAGTAGTCAAAACAGCCTGGTACTGGTACAACAGACACATAGACCAATGGAACAGAATTGAGAACCCAGAAAAATCCATCCATCTATGAGCAACTGATACTTGACAAAGTGCTAAAGTCCATTAAATGGGAAAAAGACAAGTCTCTTTAACAAATGGTGCTGGCATGACTAGATGTCCATCTGTAAAAAAATGAAACAAGATCCATACCTCATACCATACACAAAAACTAACTCAAAATGGATCAAACACCTGAATATAAAATCTAAAACAATAAAGATGATGGAAGAAAAAATAAGGACGCTAGGGGCCCTAATATATGGCATAAATAGGGTACAAAGCATAACTAACAATGCACAAATACCAGAAGAGGAACTAGATAATTGGGAGCTCCTAAAAATCAAACACTTATGCTCATCAAAAGACTTCACCAAAAGAATAAAAAGAACCTACAGACTGGGAAAAAAAATTTGGCTACAACATATCCAACAAGGGTCTAATCTCTAAAATCTACAAGATACTGCAATACCACAACAACAAGATGACAAATAATCCAATTAAAAAATGGGCAAAGGACATGAACAGACACTTCACCAAAGAAGACACTCAGGTGGCCAACAGACACATTTGGAAATGCTTGTGATTATTAACCATTAGAGAAATGCAAATCAAAACTACACTGAGATACCATCTCACCCCGACAATACTGGTACTAAACCAAAACACACAAATTAACAAATATTGGAGCGTTGTGGGGAGATTGGAACTCTTACACACTGCTGGTGGGAATGTAAAACAGTACAACCGCTATGGAAAACGATACGGCACTTCCTTAAAAAACTAGAAATAGAAATACCATACAATCCAGCAATCCCACTCCTAGGAATATACCCTAGAGAAATAAGAGCCATCATATGAATAGACATATGCACACCTCATGTTCATTGCAGCATTATTCACAATAGCAAAAAGATAGAAACAACCTAAAAGTCCATCAACAGATGAATGGATAAACAAATTATGGTACAAACACACAATGGAACACTATGCAAGGATAAAGAACAAAGATGAATCTGCGAAACATCTCACAACATGGGTGAATCTAGAGTGCATTATGCCTGAGTGAAATAAGTCAGTCACAAAAGGACAAATATTCTGTGAGACCACTATTATATGAACTCAAGAAAATGCTTACACACAGAAAAAAGCATTGTTTGATGGATATGAGGGTGGGGAAGAAGGGGAGGAGAAAGCACTAACTAGATAGTAGACAAGTGTCAACTTCAGTGAGGGGAAGAACAACACACAATACAGGGGAAGTCAGCACAACCAGACCAAAGCAAAAGCACAGAAGTTTCCCAGACACATCCAAACACTTTCAGGGACCAAGTACCAGGGGTGGGGGCTGGGGACCACAGTCTCAGGGGACATCTAGGTCAATTGGAATAACATAGTTCATAAAGAAAATGTTCTACATTCCACTTTGTTGAATAGTGTCTGGGGTCTTAAAAGCTTGTGAGTGGCCATCTAAGATACATCTATTGGTCTCATCCCATCCAGAGCAAAAGAAAATGAAGAAAACCAAAGACACAAAGTATTATCCCAAAGGACTAAAGGACCACATGAACCAGAGACTCCACTAGCCTGAGACCAGAAGAACTAGATGGTGCCCTGCTACCACTCTGATAGGGATCACAACAGAGTCCTGGACAGAGCAGGAGAAAAATATAGAACAGAATTCAAATTCACATGAAAAGACCAGACTTACGGGTCTGATAGAGACTGGAGGAACCCCTGAAACTATGGCCCCTGAACTGAAACCGTTCCCAAAGCCCACTCTTCAGACAAAGATTAGACAGGTCTATAAAAAAACAAAAAAATAACACCCATGAGGAATGTGCTTCTTAGTTCAAAGATAGAAGACCAAATGGGCAATTCCTGTCCAAAAGCAAGAAAAGAAGGCAGGAAGGGACAGCAACTGGATGAACGGGCAAAGGGAACCCGGGGTGGAAAGGGGGAAGCGTGCTGTCACATTGTGGGGATTGCAACCATTGTCACAAAACAAGACGTATAAATTTTTGAATGAGACGTTACCTTGAGCTGTAAACTTTCACCTAAACACAATAAAATTAAGAAAAAAGAAACAGACTCCACATTCATTAGAATGGCTATTATCTGAAAAACAGAATATAGTTAAGTGTTGACAAGGGTGTGGAGAAATTGGAACTCTTGTGCTTTTCAGTGGGAAAATAAAACGGCTCATCCGCTATGGAAAACAGTTTGGTGGTTCTTCAAAAAACTAAACACTGAATTACCATATGAACCAGAATTTCCACTCCTTGGTATGTACCCAAAAGAAATGAAAGCACAGACTCAAACATTACTTTTCACAAGTGTTCATTGCAGCACTATTCACAATAGTCAAAAGGTATAAACGTGTAACACAAATGTTTATTAACAGATGAATGGATAAACAAAAAGTGGTGTATCCATACAATGAAATACTATTCAACCATACAGAGAAATGAAGTTCTGATACATGCTATGACATGGATGAACCTTGAAAACATTATGCTAAGTGCAATCAGTCCGACACAATAGGACAAATATTGTATGATCCCACTTACATGAAATATCTAAAATAAACAAATGCATAAAGACAAAAAAAAAAAAAGAAAGAGAAACAGAGTCAACACGGGGAAGACAGGATATGAAGATCTGCCTACAAGCCAAAGAACATCCAGCTGTCAGGAGCTGAAAAAGAGAAGGATATTCCCCTAGAGTGAGCGGGCAGAGAGAGAGAGCATAATCCTGCCCATGCCCTGAATTTGGACTTCTCGCCTCCAGAAACGTGAGAAAATAAATTTCTATTCTTTAAAGCCACCCACTTTGTGGTATTTTGTTATAGCAGCCCTAGGTAACTGAGACAACCCTGAGAGGCTGCTGGCCTCCCGGCAGCCTTCTAGACTCCTCCTTGTCTTCTGCTTTGCTCTTCCCTCCACTGCTCCCACCCGGTTCTCCTCCTAGCTGAAGCCACCTAGGGCTTCTCCTCACCCTGAAGGCAGTGTTTCTCAGGCAAAGAGAGTGGGCCACCTGCAGCAGATGCACCTGGGCTACTCTTTAAAATGCAAATTACCAAACTCCCTCACCCTAAACCAAAAAAAAAAAAAAAAAAATCCGGTTCCCTTCAAGTGGATTCCAGGCCTTCTGAATCCAAGTCTCCTATGGTCCAGCCTCAACAAGCTCCTCGGGTGAGACTCATACACCACAGAGTTATCTTTTTCCCTTGGGGTTTTCCTCACAAGGAAAAGCAATCCCTGGATAAAAGTCATCCATCCCCACAGCTCCAACTGCCACATAAAAGTTTTGGAGAAATTCACACTGCTCTGTGGGCCAGACTTTGAAGTAAAGACCAGGCTTTTTAACCTGGGATCACTTAGCTAGTGAGTGAGCCTGTGACTGACTGCCCAGTAACCCGTTGTCATCAAGTTGATTCTGACTCATAGAGACCCTATAGGACAGAGTAGAACTGCCCCCCATAGGGTTTCCAAGGAGCGCCTGGTGGATTCAAACTGCCGACTTTTTGGTTAGCGTCCGGGGTCTTAACCACTACGCCACCAGGGCTCCAGTAGCCCCATCCAAATGCAGCTCCGTTTTCATTTAATTGGAACAACTGATGTGTGAGGTTAAGAATTATCATCCCCAACTTTCAGATGAGGCAACTGAGGACATAATTCATTATAGTCTGTTGAATTTATAAAGGTCCCCAGGTATATCCTGCATGATTATGAACTATAAGCTATTTCGTGGAATGCAGAACCCTTGGAAACCATACATTATCAGCAACAGCTAACGCTTATTGAGCATGGCCATGAGCCAGGCTCTGGTCTAGGTTCTTTAGTATGCGTTACTCCATTTGGAGTAATGGCTTTATTTGGAGAGAACAACCATTAGCCTCACTTTACAAAGGAGAAAATAGAGGTTTAGAGGAAACAGGTAAATCACTCAAGATCCCACAGGTAGGAAGTGGAAAGGGCAGCTTTAAACCCAAGTTAATCTTAGACCCCACGGCCCTCTTAAACATCCCCCTATGAGACCTCTTCTGAAAGGGTGCCCATATCCTCAAAAGGTTGACATTCACTTCTTGGGGATCCATGAGCCCCTTAGGGGGCAGTGATGGTTCAGTGGTAGAATTCTCACCTTCTGCACAGAAGACCCAGGTTTAGTTCTGGACCAATGCACCTCAAGCGCAACCACCACACATCTGTCAGTGGAGGCTTTCGTGCTGCTATGATGCTGAACGGGTTTCAGCAGAGTTTCCAGACTAACACAGACTAGGAAGAAAGGCCTGGCAATCTGCTTCTGAAAATCAGCCAATAAAAACTCTATCAATCACAAATGGTCTGATCCGCACCATGGTCACCATGAGTCAGGGGTCAGCTTGAGGGTGGCAGCTAACAACAACGTGTGTCCCCAAAGCTATCAGTGGCCTCACCCCACTGGGGGCCCAGGAGCCCCAATTGAAGACCCTAGTTGATGTCTGGCTCAAGACCCTCTCCTGCTCCACATCCTGCTGCTCCTACCATGCTGCCACCTGCACTTACCCTTGTCTTTGTTTTCATTCATCTCTTCTCCAGCCTAAAATCCTCGTGCCCGATGAAATCTTCCTTGGCCAGCAAGGCTCAGAGACCTGCTCCTCAGCCTCCCTCCTTTCACTTAGCTTGCTTAATGCTCTGGGCCTGCCCTCTCTGCTTTTAAGCACCAGGCAATTTGAGGGACAATAATAAGATCCACCTTTCCCCTTCTAGGGCCGTCACCTCCACAAGCTCCCTGTTACCCAAAACAGCTTTCTTTGCACCATTATAGAGAAAAGGCTTAGCAATGCCCACACCTGGGAGGGTAACACATTGGAGCCGTGGTTTGCAAGCTTCTCGCGGTATTGGAATCACCTGGAGAACAGCACAGACGCCCAGGTGCATTTGCTTGGGCCTGTGCAGTGTTAGCAGGATCAACCAGGTGATTCTAATACTTAGCAAAGTTTGAGAACTACTGGAGGGAATCTCAACTGAAACACAAATGAGCTGACATTTCCCTGTTTCTGGGGCAGCCACGATTTGAGAGCAGAGTGAGGTGGTTTGAGAGCCTTAGGGCAGGAGAGACGATTTGACAAGGACCACTGGACTGATAGAAGCCCTGGTACTGCAATGGTCAGCTGCTCCATGGGAGAAAAGACCTGGAGATCTGCTTCCATAATGATTACAGCCTAGGAAATCTTATAGGGCACTTCTACTCTGTCCC
Organism: Trichechus manatus latirostris; assembly: GCF_000243295.1. Taxonomy (NCBI): domain Eukaryota; kingdom Metazoa; phylum Chordata; class Mammalia; order Sirenia; family Trichechidae; genus Trichechus; species Trichechus manatus. The sequence goes on along the minus strand of NW_004444127.1, from coordinate 58,787 downwards.
ATAGGGTCACTATGAGTCGGAATGGACGCGCTGGCAAACAACTAACAACTGAACTGATAGCCAGGAGACCTGGGTTCCCATCCCCCCGGCCCGACCTGGCTGTGTGTCCTTGACAAGCTTACCAAGCCTTTGTGGTTTTCAGTTTCTCCCGGTTGATGGGGAGGTAATGACGTCTACCTCACAG